>NC_086244.1:7330000-7655000 GCF_036321145.2 Pelmatolapia mariae | reverse complement strand
GGTACTGTTTTATCTGTGTTAAATATTGTGCTGGTTATCAGGATGTCAAGATATTTCAGTCCCTTGTGAATTAAATTTAACCTTCTAAAAACAGTAAACTTCAGTGATCTAGAGATATTTCTCTTTTCTTTATTTTCTTTACTCCCATGCTCAACTGCATAATGTCAAAAAAAGGTTGAGATGATTACAAGCAAAAGGACTGTGTTTAGTGTTTGAATTTAGCTAATCGGTTTGGCCCTTTTCTGCTTGTTTGTAGCCAAAACCACACTGAAAAAAAAAGTGTATGCAGCCTTAAAGTTAATGCAGGGAGGTGTTTTTTGTTCTTACTCACAGCACCTAAAATCTAAATGTAGAGAGGATCAGTTTGGGGAGAGGCAGGGAGAGGTTTCAGGGGTGGTCTTGAAAGGGCGGGATGCATGATGACTCAGAGAAGGCAGTCTGTGGTGCCCTTCTAAACTGCCCCCACCAGGCCTAACAAGTCTGTCTAGTTCCCATGTCCCAGTCCAACATCAGCCCCCGCGGTGGAGGGGCAACCCATGACTCATTGTATCGTGGACTTTGGGGTTTTGGGGAGGCCTTCCTCCGCATGTCTCACAATAACACCAACCACAGCTGGAGCTGTGACCTCTCCAGTTTGCAGCTGTCTGACTAATTGACATCTCATCATTTTAAACTGTAGAATTTGCCATTGTAGTCCAAGTATTTGCAGTAGTTTGCTTTAGAATGATGTCCTTGTGGTCACCTTTTGATTTGTGTGTTCCCACAGAAGGTTAATGTTAAAGCTGGGTTTCTTTTAATGGGGCGTATTACGCTTTCCCATGTTTTTTTTCATAGAAATGTTATTAGAATTGGTGGATGGTTATATTAAGGATGGCCAAAGCAGTTACCCTTAAAATCTCACATAGTTATATCTATGAGCACAACCATACCTGCTGTTCAAATGTTCTGTTAATGGAGGGCAGCCTATCAAAAGAAATTTGGCTTAAAGGAAGGTGTAAGGAGTTTAAAAATCAGTTTTAAACTGTGAGTCATGCAAAAGTACTCGATTAAAAATGAGTATAAAAGGCCTCCTTTAATGAAAGTATGGTGTTTTTTCTGTCATGGAGTTCAAATATCAGTGTGTCAATGTTCCAATACTGCTTATAATATCATTTGGGTGTTGAAATGAGAAAAATCACAGATAACAGATTTTCTCATTTGTTCTTCTTCTGTTCCTTTAGGCAGTTTTCTCCTCTGTTTTCTACTTTGCTTCAGTCCCACTCTACCAAGGATTCCTGATTATTGGGTAAGATACACGCTCTGAATGGAGATGACTTATCAAGAGAGCATTTAGCTGCCTTGTGTCCCTGGCATTTCCTCTGTGTTAAGACTATTGAAATGTTTAAAAGGGGAAATATGCAAAATCTTACAATGAAAGATTTCAACCAATTTGTACACGTGACATCTTATCTGGGAAGTATTCATCACACTCGATTTTTGTCTGTTTCAGCTATTCCACTATCTACACCATGTTCCCTGTCTTCTCCCTGGTGTTGGACAAAGATGTTAAGTCAGAGGTTGCCATGCTATACCCAGAGTTGTATAAGGATCTTTTGAAGGTATCTAGTAAATGTTCGCAAATTAACTGTTGCTGTGCAGGCACGTAAGTTTGAATCGGTGAATATGAACGCACTGTCTTCTTTTCACAGGGTCGACCACTATCTTTCAAGACGTTCCTAATATGGGTTTTAATAAGTATATATCAAGGTAAGAGAGAGTTTGTGCAAACTACTGGCAATGAGTCAGTAATTCTAAATATACTTAATTTTTGAGTACTTTACAGCATCTAAGCTGTATTTCAGGTCATATACTTGTTTAAATGTTTGCATCTGTACAAGACGTCTACACTGGCAGACTGATGAGTCACTCCCCGTCAAACAAACAAGATATATTGCTTAGGTTCATGACTTATCACTCTTGAAAAGCCCACACACTTTCTTCTTTTCTTTAGGGACTTTGTTAAAGAAAAACTTGAGGTAACTTTCCGACATGGACCGTTGCAATGAAAGCTGTTTACGCGGACATTCTAAACTACACCCCGAAACCTTTTTTGTCTATTTCTGTCGAAACACTGTATATCCAAGCAGTGGTAAGGGCGTTTTTTGCAAACCACTTCTGTGTGTTTGTATCATTCTTCTCGGTCCTATTCATGCTTGTATGTTAAAGGAGGCACGATTCTATTAGATAGAAGAGTGCTACTGTTACTGGCCAAAGATTACTTTGGAAAATCTCTCATAACAACCATAATATGCAGAAAACGCTTAAATGTAATGGTATTTTAAAGAGGTAATAAAGTGGGCTTTGTTCTTCTTATGTAAGAGCTAATTTTTCTCTTTTAAAGTAATATTTTGATTAATTTTTTTTTTTAGTCTCTGTAATAAGCCAAGCACATTGGCCACTTTATTAGGTACACCTTGTCAGCCTGATTCAACGAGGCGCTGAAAACTTTACTCTGAGATTTTTGGTACATATTGACAAGACAACAAACAGTTGCTGAATCTCCCATTTCTCCACATCCACATCGCAAAGGTTCTCTATTACATTGATGTCTGCTGACTTTGGAGGCCATTTGAGTACAGTGAACACGTTGCCATGTTCACAGTATTTGAGCTTTGTGACATGATGGTGTGTTATCTAGCATCAGAATCAGCATACTTTATTAATCCCTAAGGAAATTATGTGGTTACAGTTGCTCCAGTATAAATAACAGAAACAGACTAGACTATTTAACAATACAATATGTTACAGATTTAGGAAATTTAAGAAATAGCACAATATATACAAATCACTCAATAATTAATATCAAGGATTGACAGAGGTGATTGTAATTATAAACAGGGGTGCACATAAGTGGTCCGCAGGTGCGCATTCGCTGTCAAAATAAAAGACGCACACCAGATAAGTTACAATGCGCGTTTGCGTACATAAGATTTTCTGGAGGAGGAAAGACATTTGTTTAGAACTCTGAAAGATGTCGAAGAAGCAAGCTCCTTTAAGCAATTACTTTGGGGTTCCTCCACCAAATGTCAGAAGGAGTCCGAACCGCAAAAGAAGCGCATATTCTCGGAAAAGTGGTTGCAGGAGATGAGCTGGCTTCAAACAAATGATGAACGCACAGAGATGTGGTGCAGAATATGCCGTGAAAATCCCACTCCAGCGGACAAAAACAGTGCCTTTTATAAGTAATTGAACGCGCGTTGCAACTTCTTATCTGGTGCGCGTCTTTTATTTTGACAGCGAATGCGCACCTGCGGACCACTTATGTGCACCCCTGATTATAAATCAAGGATGTTGACAGGAATTTTACATAGTAGAAAAGAGCATGTGCAAAAAGGCTGTAACTATTGCAGTGTTTACAGTGTATTAGATGGAGGAGCTGTACAGAGAGATGGCCACAGGCAGGAATAATTTCCTGTGTCGTTCAGTGGTGCTTTTTGGTAATCTCAGTCTCTCACTGAACGTACTCCTGTGGCTAGCCAGCATGTCGTGGAGTGGGTGGGAGGTATTATCCAACATTGTCTTTATCTTGAGCAACATTCGCGTCTCCGACACCACCTTGAGGGAATCCAGCTCCATCCCCACAACATTACTGGCCTTACGGATCAGTTTATTGAGTCTGTTGGTGTCTGCGACCCTCAACCTGCTGCCCCAGCATGCAACAGCATAGAGGATAGCACTGACCACAACAGGCCGATGGGAAATCCTGAGCATTGTCCGACAGATGTTGAAGGACTTTGGCCGCCTCAGAAAATAGAGACGACTCTGGCCCTTCTTGTAAAGTGCAGTGGTGTTTTTAACCCAGTCCAGTTTATTGTCTATGTATACTCCAAGGTATTTAAAGTCCTCCACAATGTAGAGGATGGTACACTGGTGGTATCGTCAGTACCCAGCTAGGCAGTGACATGTAAATGAAGTTCAGTTGGTATCAAAGTGTGTCTGTTCTGAGCATGTCAGCGTGTTGTACATTCAGAGATACTCTTCTGCATATCTTGGTTGTAACGAGTGCTTGTTTGTGTTACTCTTCCCTTATTGTCACTTGAAGCAGTCTGGCCATTCTTCTCTGACATCAACATTGCATTTTATCCTAGAAAGCTACCATTCACTGGATATTTTCTCTTTTTCGGGCAATTCTCTGTAAACCCTAGAGGTGGTTGTTTGGGAAAATCCCAGTAGATCAGCAGTTTCTGAAATACTTAGACCAGCCCTTCTGTCACGAACAATGGTGCCACATTCAAAGTCATTGTAGTCACACAAACATGCAGACACCCCCATTTGGATTCTCAGTTTGAACTAAGCACCTCAGTTTTCCTTTTACTCAAAGCAGAAGTTTCATTATTTCAACGTTCCCATTATTGTCATTGTTACATGATGAGATTACCATAAATATTTAATATCTTCATTGTCATTATTTTAATAAAAACAAATTGTATCAGTGTAATGTTAAACAGCTTATTTCAAACTGTGGATGAGCTGAGGAGGTGGATCAAGTTAAATTATCACATTTTTAAGCTGTAGTTACATTAAGGCCTCTTTTTCCTCCACAGGGAGCATCATCATGTATGGAGCAATGTTGCTCTTTGAGTCCGAATTTGTCCATATCGTTGCCATTTCGTTCACCTCTCTTATCCTGACTGAGCTACTGATGGTGGCCCTGACCATTCAGACATGGCACTGGCTCATGATAGTTGCCGAGCTCCTGAGCCTGGCTTCTTATATCGCCTCGCTCGTCTTCCTGCACGAGTTCATCGGTAAGTGAACACGATCACACATAGATGCATTTGTCAGACAAAGAGTGACTTTCAGGCTGAAGCGCTATCTAATTCATGGGGAAGCGAAGGCAAATGCATTCATTTCTGAATTGATTTCACTACAGTGTTATTTTGTTTTTTTGCTGACCTTGAAATAGTACGTCAGCATTCAGCAGTACGGAGACCCCGCTCATTCATATTGTGTCTCTAGTGTATAATAAACAGCGGTATGCTGAATATTAGGAAGTCCAAAGCTGACTGTATTGACAAATTCTCCTGGTGTGGACGACGCTCAGGCATGCTGTAGTATCAAAGAGGAAATACCTACAGTCCAGTTAGTTTCCTGTGAGCTGCCAAGGTTTATGTGTTTATCACAGCAAAGGTGTGTTAGAGAACATTACCCCAAAAAAACAATGTTCCCACCAAATAAATAAATTCATAGCCGTTAAAAATCTAAAAGAAAAACATTCATAGAACAACAGTTTATTGCCCTGTTGCACCCACACATTTACTTTAGTTGACAAACAGTAAGGCATTTTTAGTTGTGCCATATTAAGATTCGTGACATACACAATACTGTGACCAAGGGCTCTTCAAGGTCTTATTTTGAGCTTTATGTGGGGTGTGGAGTTCCATTTTCAGCCTGCAACCTCGACCACTGAAGATCATGACTGGCATGTGGTCAAGAATACCCTTTTGGTACACGTTTTCTCCCTCTTCAAGTCAGACTAGAATAGATTTTAAAGCCTATTCTTCTGTTGAATGTGCAGTTTACACTTTTAATTGGACATTTTCCAGGGTTTATTTTTCTGTCTTCTGCATTCTAAGCATTCTGTACCCATACGGCTTTAACTCAAAAAGACTTGGTCAAGAACTCCTGAAGGAAATTGTGTTCTTTTTTAAATATGGAAAATGTATACCATAAGACTTTAAACTGCAAGGTGTGCATATCCAGTAAGACACAGGAAACTGATAGGGGTCAGGGTGCAGATGGTGTGATGTAAGGCAGATATACGTGTGTGTGTGCGTGTGTGTGTGTGTGTGTGTGTGTGTGTGTGTGAGGTATAGGTGCATGCCAGTGTTATAAAAACAATAGGAAGTAGTTTGGCCTGCTGAAGAACAATGAGCAGCATAGAGGCTACTTCAAAGCCTTATTGATACAAAAATGAAAGCAGAAGCATTATAAGTGTGTTTCAGTGTGGTCGTGCTTTCTGAGATCATCATGGTCTCATTTCCTATTTTCATTGCACAAAGAATAGTTTTGAAGTACAAAAATTATGTTGCTTTATAACCCCACATCCTGTCTGAAAATCCTCTCTTATGGTTTCCATCACTATCTAACGCTGTAACCGTTGTCTCTACACCCATGAGTATAAGATAAGATAACCTTTATTAGTCCCACATGTGGGAAATTTGTTTTGTCACAGCAGAAAGTGGACAGTGTAAAAGTTATATAGCAACAATTATAATACAATAAGAATAATATAATGTACACAACTGTACAGAATAGAATCAAATAAAATACTATAAAATACTATACACAGTAGAATAAAATATACAATAGGATAAAAATAGAATACAAATGCTATATACAACTGAGTAAAATTACAACAGAATAATAATATGCATCATTTTAATTAAAACACCTTCAAAACTATTAAATTCCCTTAAACATAGCTTGGAGGTTCCTCAGTCTTTTTAGCGGTGTCACCACTTTACAAGCTAATATGCAGTAGGCTGACACATTAGTATACGTTAGCTGTTAGCTTTTAGCATTAGCTAAAAATTAAAACACCACTTAAAAAATTGTCAAACAAACAAAACAAAACAAACAAACCCTGGTGGTTAGGCTCAAGGTTAGACAAGGGAAAAAGTCATTTTATACCCATTGACCCTGAGGGAGCACCAAGTCTTGCAATACACTGAAATTCTGACGGTGATGAAAAAGACCTTGGTAGCCAGCATTCAGTGTGTGAAACTGGGAGGATGTATGTTTAAGGACAAAAAGAAAAACAGTTACTGTTGATGGTTGAAGCTAGTGTCTGGAAATACTTACAAAGCAAACTGCACTGTGTGTGGAAGGTGTTTTAGGCTTTATTCATGTGCATTTCTATTGCAAGTTTGCATTTTTATTAAAAGTCTGGTCTTAAATTTCATTCAAAGTGGCATTGAAAAGGTATTTAAAATTCTGTACCTGCAGACACCCTAAAACAACAACAATCAGGTTGTAGCCCAGACATAAAGAAGTCAGAACTGAACTCTTAACACAGCAAAATTAGCTGAGTTGCATGTGCGAACAAGAAAAAAGAGAAAAATGTTTTCCCTCCTGTATGATGGTGGGACATGTCTGTTTGTATCCTATAACAACAATCTTACCTTTACCTCTTTTTTTGTGTCAGATATTTATTTCATCACCACCGTATCGTTCCTGTGGAAAGTGACCGTCATCACGCTGGTGAGCTGTCTGCCGCTGTACATCCTCAAGTACCTGCGCAGACGCTTCTCTCCACCCAATTACTCCAAGCTGACCTCTTAAACCAAGGTGTCCTCCGAGAGGTCTCCGGATTTGTTTTTTGTGGGAAAACACAAAGATTTTCCTCTCTTTGAACTGCAAACCTGCACCTTGACCAGAGAATCAAATACAGATAAACGCCCTTTAATTTTCTCTGAAAAACTCTTGTTAGAAATGTCAAATGTAGACTGAATCGACAGGGACAGATTGTTTACTGGTTGGGAGAGTTTGTGTCAGTTTAAAAAAAAAAAACAACGAAACTGTGTTAATTGCCATGAATTTTCATGAAAGGAAAGACTGATTGATTGTTATTGTCAAGAGCACCTGCAACAAATTGTGGGATGGATTAGATTGACCAGCTGGGACTGGTTTCAGTTGTCCTGTCAGCATTAAAAACATCCCTAACATAAATATACCTGAAACCATTTAGTCTGAATGTAATAAATGCAAAATACAAACAGCTTTCAGTGAATTATGCAGGTCCAAATTGTTCTATATTTAGGAAATTACACTGGAAAGTTAACTCATTTAGACATCTGTAGACGTATCACTGGTTTTGCAAAGGAATTTGGTCTAATTTCCAGTTCCATCTTAAATAGTAAATTAGTTTTTAATCTAAGAACTGGAATTTGACGTAGCATTTTCACTCAGGACTTGGGTCACACTCTCCTTAAACAGTTATTTCTAAACAGAGTTTGAGAATTGTACGGTTACAAAAGAAGTTTGCTGGCTAGACTGCATAAAACAGACGTCTGCAAGTTTGTGCATTTGTTTATGCGTCACCTCGAAGCTACATCCCAGCACGGCGGAGGTGGTGTGGTAGTTTATTTTAGCATGACCCGTGGTGTCTGATGTTAAATCTGTCCTTGTCTCATTGTGCGGACCCTGAGTTGTTATTGTTTGTGGAGCGTGGTCAAAACGACCACAAAGGAGTGCCGGTTATTTGCAGCCGAGCCTTCCGCCGGGGCTCCCGACAGGCTGTTTGTTCACAGGAGAATGCACAGTCTCTAATGTGGCCACTTGGGCAGGCCAGCAACGGCCACGCTTCAGCATTGCATGATGACTCACTGTAACAGTGACCTAAAGCCATAACTGAAAATACCCTGGTGACCGGCGTCCAGCCGCCACCTTTCATGTCAGCTAATCCAGGGCCCCCTCACTTCTCACTGCAACAACAAAAAAAGGGATCAAATCAACACACTACTCATGTGAATATTGTCAATAAGTATTAGTACTGCACCTTCAAAGTAAAACTTCACGATGCTACACTCCTCATATTTCATTTCACTAGTGGTGTGATGGTGGACTGTGAAAAATCAGCAGCTAACATGACCACATTGTTTCAGTTTTAAAAAGGCGTTACTTTTCTCTTATGTAATTAATATGTCAGTATCCAGGGTGCCATAATTAATCATTTCTTTTGTATGCTAAATGGGAATTTCAGTCTTCACTGACTTCAGCAAGCTGTTTGCACTGAATCTTTTTTTTTTTGTACAACTAATTAGTATATTTTTATGTTGTAATTGAAGTGCAGAGCGTACATGATGCTAAAATGGTTTGCTTGCTTGTAAATAACATAATTTTTAATTTATTGCCATGTTTTATTTAACAATGTTGTTTGCACTCAAATGAGCAGAACAAAAAAGGGAGAACTGTGCTGATGTTAATGTTGTGATGATAATTAATAAACATGTTTTCTTTAATTGTGCCATTCTTGTGGATATTTCTTTTACTATTACTTTTACTATTCTGCTTCACACCATGATTTCTTGCTGTGTGCCATGTCTGTAGCACTCAAAAATCTTCATACGATTTCCAGACGATCCTGATCCTTATATCTTAAAGATCTCAGCTGATATCACTGCCGAGCCAATCGCTCACATTTTTAATTTGAGTCCAGCTCCATACCTAATATTTGGAAAGCTGCCTCTATTCTCCCTTTCTTTAAAGGTGGAGATCATCCTGAAATCTTTGAATCTCAGGTAAGTTTGCTATTATAAAAGTTTTTAATCTGCTTTTATTTTAAGGTTATTTTCAGTCTGGTTTTACAACTAGGGACAGTATAATTACTGCTGCTACAACTGTGATAAATGATCTCATAGGTGCCCTGGGCAGGAAAGTACACTGTGCTGTCTTATTTCTGGATCTAAGTCATTTGATTCAGTGGCTCAAGGATTACCACTGAAAAAAGCACATTAATGCTGCTCTTGGTCCTGAGGCTGTTAGGCTAAAGGATTTTGAAATTATTTTGTAAATTGAACTCTGTGTTTATGTAGAGGACCCTAAATTTGTTAACCCTAAAGTTCACTAAGGGTGTGCCGCAGGGCTCTATTATGGGGCCTATTTCATTGCCTTGTTTTATGAATGAACATTCCTGCGAAAATACATTTTTATGCTGACGATACTGTCATGTACACACATGCTCCCTCTGTGGGGCAGGCAGGCTGGATTTCACTCACTCATTACAAACTGTATTTAAAAGTGATTTTTAAATATTTAACAAAATTTATGTCCCTGCCTGCAGGAATTTGATGATTTGATGCAGGAATTTGTGACATCTGATGGTAAATGAAGGGGTACATGCTTACCAGTATTTGGGTATATGATTATATGACAAGTTTCTCTTTAATGTAGATGTCACAAATCTTTGAGTTCTAAGCTCAAAGTAAAGTTTTGTTTTGTTTTTTTAGAAACTAAAGTTAATGTATTTTTTATTATAAGAAAAAAACTTGTTTTATTGTACTGTGGATTATTTTATTACAAAGCCTGTCACTTACCATTTCTTTATGATTTGGTAGTTTGGCCATCAAATACAACTTGCAGAAAACAGCACTGGTATATTTCTCTTCTATATTTGACCTTTGTACCCTTCTCTGTCTCAGTAGTTACAATTAACTAGGGCGTTTTTTTTGTTTTGTTTTTTTTTTGTTACTATGCACACCGGACATGGCATAATTTACAAAAAACCTAAACTTAAACATGGATATATATTTGCTGGTGAATTTAAAAGCATCACAAATGAGCACCACTTTAGCTCAATAGGTGAGCATTGCCAGAGTGCAGCAGCCCAGGTTTGAGTGTGACCCTTGGCCCTTTGCTGTGTGTCTTCCCCCTTCACTGGTCTACTATCTAATAAAATGAAAAATAAAAAAGGCGATGAAAGAGTTTTCTTGATTTTTTTCTTGAGAGGCCACTGATAAGGCTACTTGTATACTCTATTTTATGTTGGTTTCTTTTAGAGCTTTTGAGATGTTTTGAGTTTATATGGCTGCTACCTAAGCCAGGTCTCTCCTGCAAAAGAGATTTGCTGTCAATGGGACTTCCTTGTTAAATAAAGGTGATAACTGTAATCCCTTTTGCTCAGCGTAGCCTAACCAAAAGTCAGTGGTCAGCAACAGGTTATGATAAGAAGAGTATATAAAGAAAGCATTTGTGAATGTAACTTTAATGCTTTCATTTCCTTTGAGCGATCCTTGTTAATGGAGTTTGGATTGAAACCAAATTATGTTTGTCTGCTGAAGCAATCCTGGCTACTCTGGTTATGTTCCACTTCAGTTTCTGATGAGGTGCAAGTTACACAGGACACGCAGAGCCTGGATGTTTGGCTCTCTCTCACCAGAGGAGGGAGTCCCCGGTACCTAGAGACACTTCTGTTTTCCATTCATGGTCACGACCTGCATGTTTTAATCTTATTTCAGTCTTAATGAGAAATAATATAACACAAAATATCATCTGACTTTATTAGAAATTTTATCACAGCTCATAAAATCCATAACTTGGTGGAAAACACATCTGTTTTAAGTCAATGTCCATGCTCTGTGAGAATTTTTAGAAGCAACCTTATTAATTGTTCATGTAAGTTAAAAGATATAAAAGTGTTTGTGTTTGCTTGGCATTTCAGCTCAAGGATTAAACAGGACTAGATTCTCAGTCATAAAACCTTTTCCTTTTTTCAAAATGCAGTCAAGCGCCGCAGAACGGCATGTTCAAATTAAAACTACAGTGTTTATCCAACTTTTTTTTCTTGTTCCATGCCCAAATGCGTAAGTTATACCATTAAAAGAAACCATTTAACTTAATCTGTCCCATGAAAACTGAAATTCCACTCCAGAATCAACAGAGCTGCCTGCTAACCTCAACATTTTGGTCTTTCCTCCTGTCCCGATGCCAGCTATAGAGCTCCTGCTGGCTCACTGCCAAATTCACTATCCCGTTAACAATCTCAGTAAATCTTCAAATTAACATTTAGCATTTAACAAGATTTTGACTTTAAGGCTTTGAAAAAAAGGTAGCATATAGCTTTTATGTAACAGATCTAAGCTAATTACCACAACATTGCTGCATTTTATCTTTGGCACTTCAACACATGAATTTGTTTCCAGCTTGGAAACATCCTCCACACAGCTCCCAGTGGAACAGCGCGCGAGAGAGGCAGACTATCATGAATCTGCTACAGAATATACCACCAGCTGTAACAGGCCCCTGACTAGAGTGGTTAATACAAATGATAGCATGGAAACATGTGGGATCTATACCCAACCTTAAGGCCAAGGCAGCCACATCAACGAGGTCCCAAGGCCATTGCCAATTTCCTACAGACAACACTAACTTCTGCTGCATGGTTTCAGCCTGAGGTCAGCCTTGCTTCTGGATTGGTTAAAGGCATAATGAATTCGCGCAATAGACCAAATTTGAATAACACTCCTAGGATTATAGCCCACATTAAGCTTATCTGCTGAGCTGCTTTGAAATAACAGAAACCATTGACGGATTATTTGAAATGACACAAAATAATGAACACGCTACTGCAGATGAATTGTTTACTACTCGCTGTTATTGCTCTGTGTAAACACTGGATTTTGGCAATGACAGGCTCCTCACAGAAACTTTGCAAGGCATGAACACACACCCTTCTCTGACACTATTTATAACCCTGTGGGCCTGGAATGCTTTGATTTGTCTCGGCACCCACCACTGTTAAAGAAGGGCTGCATATGTGTTTCCCTGCCTCTCCCAGCGATCACTAATGACATTGGGTAATACCTCCCAAACTAATCAAACAAAACCGCCCAAAACACTTTAAGACTTTCGTTGCAGTATAAGTAAAAAAAAAAAGGAGTGATTAGTTGTGATTGTTGAGCCCAAAATACCTTCAATTGTTGTTATAAATGGAGTTGTAATAGGAGGAGTAAAGTTTTTTTTAGCTGCAGTTTTGGATGGGATTTATTTAACTTTGTTATGACTACCAAATATTGACTTTTATGCTTTCATTTTTGCACTGATAATAGATAGATAGAGAGATCTAATGAAATACTGCTGAGTTGAACTGGAAACTTCAAGAAGACAGACAGAAAGAAGTGTCGACAAGGGGGGCGATGTTGTTTCGTGAGATTTTATGTGGTGCTGAAAAGGGGAAAATCTGTGAGCTGCAGTCTGCCACTTTTCCACTGGACTTAAAACACTTGAATTCTTTCTACAGACATTCCAGTATTGATCAGAATCCTATTACATAATGAGCTGGTTTCGTCCAGCGTGGATGTATGTAGTTTCCATGTTAGTGGAACATATTAGTTCATTTGCACGATTTGGAAAAAGAAGGACAATGTTTTCCACAGATCTCAAGTTGTGGCAGGAAGGAAATAAAGATTCTTTATTGCACAATGACAAGGCAGCACTGCCCAAACTGAAATCTTGTCAGTAGTGGTCTCGCCAGCTACCGCAGCACTTGTCTAATATCTGGTGATACTTGTGAAACACATTCTAATTTTTTAAGGCTTCTACATCATTAAAAGGCGATCCATAAATGTTTGAGGTGTGCGCTGACAGCTTCTGCAATAAGTTTTGAAAATGATTCCTTTGTGCTAATATTAAAGTCATATTTATTTTGCTTATTGTCACTTCACTTAGATGTTTGACTTGACAGAAGAATGTGGATGCAGACGGGGCAGGGGATTCAACTGGGTACCTTCCATTCTTGCAGAGACTTACTATCTCCAGTCTTTGGATTAAGCTAACTGCCAGTTTTCTCTGGCCTTTTTTTTGCAGGGTACCAACATGTCAGTGGTGTCAGTCTTCTCATATGATTGTTTTTTGGTATTTAGCCATTGTTTGCATGCTTTAAACGGTGTATGACATGGACTTAAGCCCACTAAAACTAATAAACCTGTTGATATACTGTTCTGTTTTTTATTTTCTTTCTTTGTTATGGTCTGTATCCTCCTGCTCACCTGAGAAAATTTACAGTTTACTCCACTTATTGTCAAGAGGTGAAAGGTTCAGAGCTATTGCAAAAGAGAAAGCAGCTATACTTTACCTGGCAAGTAAGAGAGGTGATCAAAAGACCCAAACAAAGTCAAAAGTCCATGTTTTTCATTGACCCCTGAATTCCCTGGGAGAGTTTTCCATTGGACAATTTAATATTTCCATATGCTTGGTTTTAGGAGCTCAGCGGCACATGTTACCCTTGGAAAACTAACAGGGCAGTGCTCTAACCCAGACAACTTTACCTCAATTAGCTCTTTAACAGTGATGGAAAATACTGCATGACCTTGGAAAAAGTGGGCTCATGAAAAAAAAAAAAACGGAAGTGCAAACTCGACTGTCTGGACACAGGCAGTTTTCCTTTCTTAAGCCTGTGCCATATTCATTTACTCATTCATGATTTAAGTTGCATAAGTGTTCCGTAACAGTGGAGGAATTTAGAGCTGGTAGACGAGCCTGCTGGATGGTTACCCCCAAAACGTAGGCTCTGGCCACTGCGGTTTACAGACTCATTGCAGTCACCTTGTTCGCCCAGCTGTCTAGCCAAGCTCCCTAACACAGACTGATCAATGTCTCAATCCAAAATATATCCTCTGATTACCCGCCCCCCCTCTCTCTTAAGTACACACATTTTCCTCTGAGTGGCCTTGGGACTAATATGACTAATGTAAGCATGGGATCACTCCCTAAGGTTATACTGAGGCTCGACATGCCAAATGTGGATGCAGTCTGAGACAAAGCAAATGTGCTTTTTTAATTTGCTTTAACCGGTAATGTTAACATGAACTGGACATGTCATCACTCCTGTGTTCCAGCAGCACAATGTGTTAGCTAATACAAGTTTAAAGGCTATATCTGAACTTGCTGAAAACCATTTTGCTAATTAAAGAAGTGAGACATTTGACTATTTGAGCTGGAGCACCTTTGTGGGTTTGGTTACAATTATAGTCTCAAAATAGCCAAACACACACAAAAATCTTTTGAAACACTTCAGATTGTTCTTATTATAAATGAAGACTGTTCAGTGCCTGAAAGAAATTAAGAATTCATATAACAGTGTGCATAATTCCCTTTACAGAACAGCGCATATGGTGGTAAGTAAGGTCTAGAATACAAAGACAAGTGAGAGGTATCCTCGCAGGTCCTCAACCCCTACACCCCAGCAGTGCTGTTCTTTGAAGAAAGTAGTACATTGTACAATGAAATAGTATAAAAACTTCAGTTTTTCTGGCAAATTATTTATTTTGGGGTATTTTGAACGTACATACAAACTCCTCCACAGATGTCATAAGTAACACACTACACTTAATGCAGCAGAGTAGCCATGAGTTCTTGGCACTGACACGGTAATGTATAGTTTAACTTGGCTCTTCTCGATGGCTTATTCAGCATGTCTTCCTCTCCTGGGCAATATGTGAAAGTTTTAATGTTCTATTCCCAGTTTCTTAATTATGCAAATATATTCTGGATAAACTTTAGCTTCTTAAAAACATCGCAATTCATCACATATGATCGTGAAACAGTAGCGGTTTAGCAGGAGCACTGATCTACAACGTAAACTTTTTCTCTCCTGTCCAAATGAAAAATAAAGACCTTTTGCTGCTAGGGGTGATTTATGACGATAAAACTTCAGAACCATTCTTCCTGGAGTTTTCTGTCAGTATTTGTTCAGAAGCTGGAAACCTCAGCAGGTAGATAGATGAGCCACCCCCCCTCCTGAATTCCCAAGAGTGCGATTTTAAGTAGTATGAGACGAGAAAAACTGTGCTGTGTGAAATATCATTCCTATTCATTATTTTGTGATTTATTCCAAAAAGATCACGTCTGGGAGTAAAAAGATGAAGTCTACAATGTAAACTCCCATGTCTTTGTGACCTCAGGTGATCTCCCTCCACAATGCAGTAAATGAAGTTTCTTGGAATGAAGAAGTGAGCCTGTGATTTAGATGTCTGGCAGAAACCTTCATACATAACAAATCTTTAGCTCAGTTAAATCCAAAATAGCATTATTCTTCCTCTCCTCAGATGCTGGGTTATATAACTTCTATATTAATTATAAATGTGTCTCCAGGTCTGTTGGGGACACACTATGTCCTGGTCTTGTTCAGATTTTTTCCAGCCAAGTATTAGAAGATGCAGCAGATTTCCATTTTAAAATGGAAATGGGTAGTAACGTCTTCCCACAATGGAAACAATGGAATTCTCCATATTCCATGTTCAAAATTAGCCATAGTCTAAAAAAAGATTCAGTTTTTGCTCCAAAAAGCTACATCTTACTACTGCCTGGTCTCTCACAGTTCAAACTGAACTGTAGAAGAATGAGTAGGGTGAACTATGTTAAGTAAATTTCACGTAGTGTAGCCTGTGATTAGACTTCAGAGCTATTTTTCATTTTTCTCTCTCTTTCCTACAATGTCCTACAGTAATTTCTTCATACCCACAATGAGGTTCTTGTGTGCTACTGTCTGAGAGAACCGCAGAAATGCCTTGGCGCAGGAGCTGGAGACGTCATGGATTCCTGAGTGTGGGGCTTTGCAGGAAAGCCCTGAGTCTCCGACATGGACCAGCTCCAGGTTTCCATGGCAAAGGCGCACAAACAGGAGGAAACACTGAGGGAATCCCGTTATTTTACAGCATTGGACCATTATAAACACCCAGAGCGGGGAAGGAAGCCGCTCTCGATACTCAAGTAATCCTTATAGAGCTCTAGGAAGAGGGGCTTCATACCAGAGCCACTGCTGGAGCTGATGCGGCCGCATGTTTTTGAACAGAAAAGGAGTTTGCGCGCAGCTGCCGTGTCGCAGCCTTAACTTGAACGTCTACAGAGTTTTTCTTTCCTGTTTTACTCCGCTTTCAGCATTTTAACCGAAGAGAGTTTCTTCTGCTATGGTTATTAGAGGACACTAGTTTTTCCAGATATTTCTTTCTTTTTTCTTTTTCTTTTTTTACATTTCTGTTTCCAGTTTTTTGTATCCAGATGTTCAGAGAGACTTGGAGGCTGGCACAGTACCACACCATGAGGTCGATGGATCAAGGTACTGCTGAAGTGTTGTGATTATCTGGTAATCAACCCATTTGATTTTTAATTTATAGACTAGTGTTAACTAGTGTGTTTATGCCTGAAATGCTGCAGTCATTTGTCGGCTGTCTGTCTAACATTTCGGAGACAGCTGGGATGTTGATGTTTGGCGCTTTAAATCAGCATACAGCGCGTGTTTTTGAAATCACGATCGCCTACAAAGTTTCGATTGCCATTAAGAATTACTTGTTTGATTGCACGATGCCGATCGGGAGAAAGAAGGGCACTCTGCACAAGTCTATCAAATGCAACGTAGCAAAGACTGATAGGCTCATGCAGAGATTGATTTTCTCATCAGTTAATGAAAACTTGAAGATGCTATCGTCTTTTCTGATAGGGATATACGCTTTCCATCTTCATTAGTGATTTAAACAAATAAGCCTATAATCAACGATTTAATAAAGTTGTGATTTCTATATAACACCACCAACGAGATCAGAAAAATTAAAGTTTACTGCCGTTGTTTAGCTTTTTGCTGACAGAGCACATTCTACCGGTGTAAGGAACGCCCTGGTATGTGTGCTGCGTCGTGCGTAAATCCGGGGATACCCTCAGGAGAACCCGTGGGTTTTCAGTGACAATAAAACAGCACGTCACAACGAATTATTGTTTGACGAGATAATGCATCTGCTAAAATAAACGTTTCTATTTCCAACCATCTATCCTCTTTAATCTAAGTCCACGCAAAAGCTATGCACAACCGCGTTTTAATGGTAACTCAGTTTGACAGGTGACGAACATAGTCGGCACCCTGCTATGTCACCATGTCAAACACCCGGGGGCAGCAACAGGCTGTGTAGCCCGTCAAATCAGTATTCTGTTTGATCTGAGCAGTTAATTCACGTCCAAACTGCACTTTCGCTTTTTGTTGTTTGACGCATCAGCATAGAGGGAAGGCGTGATCGGACTCTCGGGGATGAACATGAAGAGTTTGTATTCAGTGTGTAAATAGACCCGCCTCCGTACGAAAATAACCGCGGCGAACTGAACAGGAAACGTGTGCGCTTCACCTTCTGCTGCTCACCGATGCATGAATTGACAACAGGTTCCCCAAATCCACATCTACACCGCAATTCGCCGTCCACGCCGCCGCTTCGTGTGAAATCAGAGGAGTAGTTAGGAAAAAAAATAGACAGATGACCTCCTTTTACGACGAAAAAGATTTGGTGGAAGAGCTCAGTCGAGTCAGCTGCCCCGATGAGGATTTGCAGTTTGAGTACCTGTTTGAATATGAGCCGCCGTGCAGTGACTTTGCAGGGGGGCACCAAGGTTTGTCCGAGACTTTTCTTTTTGGCACCCTGAGTTGGCTTGCCTTTCTCTTTCTCTCTGTCTGCTGTGTTGACCACTAGCGAGGCCTTTAAAGTTGCTTAATGTGAATGAAATAAAAAATGAGGAAGTAAAGTTGACAGACTTCGCAATGACGATTCTGACGCCTCGCCATGTGAAAAAAGTCAATATTTCAGCTGATAAATGTATACTTGAGCTAAAAATAACCTGTGTTGTTTTTAAAAAGAAACACGTCTTTGATTAAGATTGATTCATTCATTGAGTGATATTGGTAAAGAAAAACATGAGCTATTCTTTAAAAACAAAGTTGCTATTTTAAAATATGCCCGTTTCTCTGTCAAATGTGTGCATTGTAATAAATTTAATAATTTTGTTCCCTGCAGATGACTCCAACCTTGGACCCCCAAAAGTCCTCAGTCCTGAATCTGAGCAGGCTTACCCCTTGGAGGAGACCTCACCCTATGGTATCAAGTCCTGCAGCCCCGCCTACAGCGAGCACACCGAAGTTCTCACAGGATACGAGAACCAGGAAGCCAGAAACTATCTGGACAGTACCCGACCTGCAGCCTTGAGCCCTCGCATTGAAATCACCCCTTCACGTGAGCACTACAGTCATGGTCGGGACTCTCTGCAGAACCACCATCTAAACATTAGCCCCAGACCTACCCTTACTGTCCCCGGCCATGAAAACCTTGCCTACCGTGAGCCCCAGTGCCTGAGTCCTGCCAGCAGCAATTCCTCCACCAGCTGGCACTCTGAGAACTATTCTCCCTGGGCGTCACCTTGCGTCTCCCCAAGCAGTGCGCAGAACCCTGGAGACCTCTGCCCTCGATTGCAGAACATCCACACTGGCTCCCCTCGCACCTCCCCAGGCACCTCTCCTCGCACCAGCCTAGGTGACGACGGCCTCGGACCCCGTTCTCCCTCACCAAGACCAGGCTCTCGCTCCACCTCCCCACAGGGAAAACGCACCTACGACATGTACAGAAACCCAGGATTAATCCCTGGGCACCGGTCCCGCAGTCCTTCCCCCAATAACGGCCATGAAGATCACAACATAGGCGCCCACTATACACACACCAGCCTTACTGATGCCATGAATGGTTTTGGCACCAATCATCCAAACCTGGTTCCCACTAAAATAGTCAAGACATCCAACCAGGTTTACACTCTGTATCCAGAGAATCATGGTGATGGGAACTACATGGTGTCCTGTGATCAGGACATAAAGACCAAACCTGCTGCAGAGCCTTTCTTTGTTATTCCTTCAATCTGGCCCAAGCCTTTGGTTTCCAGCCTCTGCAGGTAAATTGGCAATGAAGTGAGGCTTTACTCTGATAAGCTCCCACTCTCCATGTGTGTTTATTTATGTAATAATTCTATAATTTTATGAATAATTAATATTTTGCAGCATCCCTGTGGCTTCTCTCCCACCGCTGGAATGGCCGATTCCCAGGCGCACCGACCAGTATGAACTGCACATTGATGTGCAGCCTAAACCACATCACAGAGCTCACTATGAAACAGAAGGAAGCAGGGGTGCAGTCAAAGCCCCCACGGGAGGACATCCTGTTGTGCAGGTATGGCCAAAAGCATCATTAGAAAAAATTAAGTAAAATTCTTAAGCCTATGATTTATTTTTAAGTACTAAATCAGTAAATATGAATAAATCTGTTTTTTACTTTAGTGAATTACCATATGAAGTCATGTTGTCAGGGTTATTCATAAAAGTGCACATTCATAGTTATTTCCATTCCCATATTTTGGGCTCTACTTCAGTAGTCTAATGATTCACAGCTAAACCTAATCCTTATTTTTCTTATACTGGTTTGCCAACTTTCTTCCGATTGGCTGGCCCTTGTAAACAGGAGGTTTGAACATGGGTGGAGATTCTGTGTTCACAGACAGAGCTGTGTGCCTCAAATCGTTATATTACAGGTGTCCGTTTAACTGACATCATACAGAACCAAGCATAGAAAAAAGTGCCTAGAACAGTTTTTAGAGCAGTCTGAATTCTGTTATCGTCCACCGCTGTGACAGTATACACAACAGCAAAGTAAAGAATAAGGAAACTAGTAACAGTTCCGCTTTAAATTAGCTGTCCAGCTTGAGAGCCTCAGGCAACCCTGGTGGGAGGGCTTGCGTGTAATAGTATTTCCTACTCATTATACACTCGGCGGTAGTGGTGGTATTGTTGCCCGGGGTCAGCTGTATGAAAATGACTCTGTGTTAGTTATTGTGGCTACTGCCATGGCACCTCTCCATTTTTTTTTCACTTTCTAAAACAAATCGAAATAGCTGCTGTAACCCCAGAAAAATGACACATTGAAACCAGGGTGTACACTCAGGACAACCCTCGGGTCACTCATCAACTCTAACACACTTTTTTTTCTTTTTGGTGTTAAAGCTTAAAATAGTCTGCAATAGTGCACCTTCGCCGTATGGTTTTAACCACATGTACATATTTGTTCTCATGCTGTTCTGACTTCCTCTTACACTCTGTGTAAGAGGTTTTGACTGTGTGGTTCTTGCGTTAGCTGTGTTGAAGTATTGAAGCGTTCAGCCCCTATGTGTAGAAACTGAATACGGCCTGTGGTTATAATGATTGCAGATAAAAATGAAAAATACTAATATTTTAGTTTTTCTCTAGTCACAAAATAAGATTCAAATATCCACTTTAAAATTAGCTTTGACACAGTTACAGCTGGTGTCCATAAATAGATACAACTTCCTTTTCTTTGTGTTACTGTGGCAACATTTCAGTGCTGTATTTGTCTGTGACTGTGGGGACTTTGTGGAAATTAAGCTTCTAATGCTTCTTTTCCATTTTATGCCCATCCCCAAAGGCGTCACCCTGAGGTCAGTTCTGCCTGCTTCGCCCGGCCAATCAGATGGTCAGGCCTGGCTAGCCACGGTTGCACTCCTTCACCTCCTCTTTCCCTTCCTCTGCCCTTCTTTCACTCTCTGTGTCCCCCCTCCCTCCTTCTCTTCTTCTCTTTGCCTCTGTCTAAGCTTCTTGCCCTCCACTTTACTTTTCCTACACTGTGCTCTGTCATGACTCACGGGTCCTGCCAATGCCATGACAACTGGCCGGCTGCTCACATGGCCTTTTGAGTGTTTGCAGTCAGCTTCCTTCTGTTTGGAGGGGAGCATGCTCATTCATGTTGCCATAGCTTCTGTTCACACTGAGCAGCTGCTGTCAAGCCTGACAGTTGCATCCACTGAGATGATAATTTCTTCAAACAAGTTGGTTTTTTTCCCTGACCGCAGTTAAACGGAGCTCTTCTGAATGGAAATTATGTTGCGAAACAACTTTAAATTAACTTTGCGTGTTGCAGGCTAATGGCAGAGGGACCCGAAGCCTTTTTTTTTTTTTTTCCATTACCCACAATCCAATTCATGTTGTGCTCTATGATAAAGGTTATGCACTACACAGTTTGCATAAAAACAGCATTTAGATGCAAGTTGATGCTTTGTGGTTTTTGCAGGTTTCCTTAGGAGGCAGTCACAGGTTAAAAGTAGCATCTCGGTCTTTTCATGTTCACGGTTTAATCAATATAGTACTTGTCATTTCAGCTAAACTTTAAAAGATAGAATCCCTGCTTAATCCTTCATCCCATCGGAAAGAACGAGTACAAGGCCGTAGGATTTGAGCTCTCTGCTGGCTTCCGTTCAAGGCTGCAGAAAAAAGACTCATGTGTTTGCACGTGGGTCTGACACAGATTTGCCATCACTGGGGGTGGGGGGGGGACAACATCTGGAAATGCAGAGTTAGAGAAAGCGGCTATGGAGAAGCACAACCAGTTAAACGTGACTGAAATATTTCCTTCGTACTGTATCTCTGCTTCCTTGCTTTCCAGAGGATGCTTTAAGTTAAAAAAAGAAAAGAAAATGACTGAGTGCTATTTCTTCGTTTACAGTTACATGGCTATAGAGGCAAGGAGCCGCTTGGCCTGCAGATTTTTATCGGTACAGCTGACGAGCGCATCCTCAAGCCTCATGCCTTTTACCAAGTCCACCGCATCACTGGCAAAACAGTTACGACCACCAGCTTCGAAAAGATTATCAACGGCACCAAAGTCCTTGAGATCCCGCTGGAGCCAAAGAACAACATGAAAGCAATGTGAGATAAGCATAGTGTCCACTTTTAAACCCCGGATCGGTCTTTTTGCAGTCAAATGTTTTAAATATTAAAGTTATGAACATTTTGTTCTCGCCGCAGCATCGACTGTGCTGGGATCCTGAAGCTCAGGAACGCCGACATCGAGCTGAGGAAGGGCGAGACGGACGTCGGTCGGAAAAACACCAGAGTCCGACTTGTGTTTCGTGTACACATACCTCAGCCCGGAGGACAGCACGTCTCTCTCCAGGTGGCCTCACATCCCATTGAGTGCTGTAAGTAGCTGCACATAATTACATTTAACAATATGTTTTATTTTTGCGTTATTGTAACTATTAATATCACCCTGATAGACCAAGAGCTTTATGAATTTCAGCATGTGCGCTTCCCATTGAGGTCAAACTGCTTTTCAAGAGTTAACAAAACTCCATACAAAACAAACATAAAAAAAGGAACCCACATTCAAATGAGTTGCCTGATAGTATGAAAGACCTCTTTATGCTACCAGGGCTTCCATCCAGTTGGTGGGCACAGCATGTGTCAGTGTCTGTGTACCTGTTTGTATGTGCACAGTAGTAAAGTCTGTGTTTGGGTACATCAGCGAATGTGTACGCAGTGTTATTAAAGCACCGGGTGTAATCAAAACTCAAACAAGAAGGGCCTTTATCTGGCTTTAATCAACACCCTGGTCAAGTGTTGCACCATCTGCGTGCAATATGCTCCTGTCATTGTAAAAAGTCATGATGCAGAATACAATATTATGTTGTAAGTATTTTTTTCCATCTGCTCGCCGATCACAGATAGGGAGAAACAACAGTTACTACCTCTTTTTTTTTTAAGGTGAATTTCTGAAAAATCATTGTATGTGAAAACCAATCGAGCGTAAAGCTGCGCACAGTAACACCTGTGCTGCATCTGTCAGGCGTATTGTTAAGCAGAGGGTCAGTGATGGGGTGTTTGAGGAGATGAGGCACCTGCTTGTGTCATCCTCTTTGTTCTACCCTTTTGCAGTGTAGTAGGTTGAACCGGCCGATTTAAAGGTCAGCGGCGTGTTTGTCAGTAGCTCAGTTCCCATCAGTAAATGTGGAGATTCAGCTGAACAGGAGATCTGGCTGAACTGATGATAACAGGGCACCAGTGAGGAACTGTCTTGTTTTTTTTTGTTTGTTTTTTTTTAAATGAATAAATGAATACAAAGCTGATGGCTACGGGAATAATATCTGTTTCCCTTTAACATATACATATTACATAACATGTCCATTTCCAGTTAAGCAGGTGTATTTCTTTCCGCACGTTTGAGTATTGTATGCATTTTTGTATCGGCCTCATCTAAACGTTCAATTCAGTTCTCGTATTTCAATCAACTGGAAATATTTGTCCGATTTAACGATTTGACTGCACAACACAGCACATTTACAGTTTTTAAATGTTGCATCATTCTTTTAGGTGTTAGTTTTATTTTGTTCTTTGTGTCTGTACGGTACTTGATTGTAAATGGGCTCAGACAGCAACAACCTCCCTTTGCTCTTGTAGGTTGTGATTTGACTGATTTTAAGCTTCGGCTGATTAAAACCGAAAGCACTGGGTGAGATTGTTGAATGACTCAGCATCAAATGTTTAGTGCCAAACACTGTCACTTCTTGGTAATGAGTAGTTTTGCATTTGTGAGAAATCAATAATGAACTTTCAGATCATCTGTTACATGCTTTTTTTTTCTTTTCTGCAGTATTGGGCTGAGACTAAAAATTGGTTATGTAGTCTGTGATATGTCAGAGCTGGGGAAAAACTGCCAATACCTGCTGCATAGCGTCCAAGAACAGCATAGAAATCAAAGATGTTCAGTATAAAACTAAGAAAAACAGAAAATCCACACACTGGAGAAAGTGACACCAGTAGAAAGGCAGTAAATGTTACACGCCACCCTTTTGTGTGTCCCTGCAGCTCAGCGTTCAGCTCACGAGCTTCCCATGGTTGAGAAGCAGGACATGGACAGCTGCTCTGTTCTGGGTGGCCAGCAGATGATCCTGACTGGGCAGAACTTCAGCTCCGATTCCAAGGTCATTTTTATGGAGAAAACACAGGGTAAGCAGCATTCCAAAAACATGCTTTGCTTTCAAACCAAATCAGTGACTGAATTCATAAAATCTTTGTGGTGTCTGTCGATTTGTCAATTCCACTGTTGCACAACATTGTGTCACAGTAACAGCACAACACGAACGACAACTAATGAGTCATAATTGGCCGTGTCTGTGCACGAGGTCATAGCTGTTACGTGTCTTCGCTTTCATTTAATAGATGGATCTGCGTGAATTATTTGCATGATCTGAAGGATAACGCTGCTGCCTGACTTCCTTTTGACCTTTTCTCCCTCACCTCCATGTCTTATCAGTCACACGGGCCTCTTGTTATTTGATCAATGGTGTCACATAAAAGTTTGTTTTATTTGTTGAAACAAATGGACGGAACAAAAGGATTTATTTTTAGCAGCGAGGAAGTGCAGTAATTTTTCTTGCCTTCTGACATTCTTACGCCAGACTGAAGCATTTGTACTATGATTGGGAGCTTTTATGGTTCTTGTCTTAGGTCAAAGGTCAGAAGTTCTGTTGTTCTGGGTTTCCCTTATTTTGATTAAATGGCATCAATGCTGTATTTTTAAATCTACAGGCTACCTAAAATAAAACTTGGACATGCACATCGCAGGTGCTTCCCCTCCTCTCCTCCTTCTTCTTCTTCTTCGGGGTTCCCTGCTGCTGTGTTATGAAACAACAGCAATGGATAGTAATACAGAGATGGAAAAATAAATCTTACAAAGAGGGGTTGCCGATGTTTTGAAGAGTTTGTGTATGACACAAAGTTCTGGACCAGTGAGGCTGTGAAATCCCTCCAAATCCCTCTGCTGCTATTGGCTGGAGCTCCCCTGACTCCTGTGCTTGGACGGGGAGAGCTGTACGGAGAGAAGGAAAGCTTCTCTGTCCAAGTAAATTTTCTTTCTCTGTTTCCAGCTCCATTCCTTGCCCCCTTTCCCCCCCTCCACATGCAATTATCTCCAAAAGTACACGCAGTCAGGGGTATCCCTTGGAGTAGAATTGCAACAAAATGCAAACAAATAGAAATGCCAAGAAAGCAGAAATGGTCACGTTTTGTAGCAGTGGAGAAAGTTGATCATAAAAATAAAGCTAAGAAAAAAAGTTGGCAACATGCGTGGAATCCCCCTTTTCTCCTGCTGACTCATTTTAGCCATGTGTTATTAATTCACGATCTGACAGAGGGTTTCCCAACTGCACTAACATTCAAACAGAACTCGCTGCAGCACATGTCCTGTCATGTGTTGGGGCATGTGGAGTTTACATTCGCAGGCACATGTTGTTTTCAACTTTTGCACATAAATGACAACTGCATTTAAATCTGATGAAGTGTGAGATAACGTAAACCTTTACCGCCATAGATATAATCCAAGGTACTATTGTGTTTTACTTTGTTACATTACTATTTAGTCGGCTCAGGACGTTCAAAAGTCACACGTCTTTCTGAACAATGGAAGGCTGTATGTGTGTTTGGGGTAAACCTACCGATCCTCTATCATGGGCGTGCGTTGTGGGGTAAGAGGAAGTGGTTTCAAAAGTGATATCATCTCCAAGCACAAAGATGCTTTTTCTGTCGACATGAACTGTAATTCAAATGGGACTCGTGGGGACATACAGTAGATGTGTCTAGTAATGCACGTCCCTGCGTTTGAATTGGTGAAATAAAATAAGCAAAAATATACTTGAAAAGGACAGAAAATCAATTTCTCAACCGTTTTAGTTTCACCGGTTTCCAAATTTACACGTTGTCAAGTACATCTGGAAGCAATCAACCTCACTTACCCTGTAGAATTAATTACCACATGTTCTTAAGTGTAATTAGGTTTTTGCTTTCTCTTTCCTTCTTTCTAGATGGGCAGCAAATCTGGGAAATGGAAGCAACGGTGGATAAAGACAAAAGCCAACCTGTATGTGTTAAACATGACACTTAAATTCTGGATATCTATCCATTAGTTCAAATAAATGAATCACTTTCAGTACATAATAGAGCATTGTCTTGTAGAGTATGCTGTTTGTGGAGGTGCCGCCCTACCGGGATGCATCTGTCTGCAATCCTGTCAAAGTAAACTTCTACGTCATCAATGGCAAAAGAAAGCGCAGCCAGCCTCAGCATTTCACCTACACACCACTGGCATGTAAGAATGCTGCTCAGCCTCTTTTTGGTATGCTTTTTTCACATACTGTGTTTTTAAAGAATTATATGTAAATGATTTTCGTGGTATTGTTCACAGCCATCTTACTCATTTTTTTTCCCTCCTCAGCTCCATCCATTAAGACGGAGCCTATAGATGAGTATGAAGCAGAGCGCATGGGCTTTGCCATGCCTCAAATCTTGGGCTTATCTCCTCATTCCTACTACCATAACCCACGTGGCATTCTCCACCCAGACAATGGCCTGGTCTCTGGCATGGCTCCCTGCCAGCGCCTCAGCTCCAGCCTTCCAAACCAGGATGCACGTTTCCAGCAGCAGAGCCCGGCCATCGTGTACTCACGTGGAGGCAAGAGTCTGAGTGGCAGCCCTGCTATGTGGCAGACCGGAGGGATGATGCCTGACCCCCACAGGTCGGTCCTGGTCCACACAGGCTCCCCGGCTCAGTCTGTGGGGCCAGTCAATGCAGGTCAACACCCCTCTATCATCCAGTTCTCTCCCACCAACCACCACCTGATCCGAGCAGGTGAACCTCAACCCCTTACTGGGCCTCAACCTGACAACCAGCAGATCATATACTGTGATAGCTATTCCCCACAGGCAGCTGCCGCCCATTCACCCACACCCCCCCAGGTAGCAGTAACCCACCCGCAGCACTACCCCACCGTGATTCAGCAGCAGAAAGGCAGAACTCCAGCTGGGACGGGGCAGATAGACGCTTCGGGAGATGGACAGAGACGAGTGACGGTCAAGGAAGAGAATTTGGACCAGGCCTACCTAGATGATGGTGAGTGTAAGTTAATGCTTTTATACTCAGTGTGAGTGGTCAATTGCAGCTTGTGTCTGAGTCTCCAGATTCAGGGCCAGACAACGTGATGGATAGGTGCAGTTCCGATTTGATAAGACCCACTAACAAAGATATGACTTTTCCCAAGAACAATTCAAGGATATTTACAGTATCTCCTTTTCACATATCCTGGTCCAGTCTGTGTGCTATAGTATTCCTCTGAACAAAGCCAGCAGAACAAACTCGCACTGTTAAAACAATCCTTGCCGGGAGGTGCAGTTATGTTCCATTCAAGGTGGAAATAACAGGGATTGTGAGTCATATGTTTATACTTGTGCTTGTCAACCCCACTACCCTCTGACAGAATTAATGTCAGGCCACATCCAGCAGCAGGCATGAGGTTATACCTCTTCCTTAGAATTTCTCCAAACCGTGCTGTCTTTTAAAATAAAACAAGCAGCTCTGAATGCGGTGCAATATTTTTCTTACCTTTGGTTTTTGTCAGCCGGGTGGTTTTTAAAGTTAGACTTTGCTCGTCAATGCTCTGCTCCATTCAAAAATGCTCATTCTGCTGGTCGTAGGGGTTCATCTGGCACTGGCAAACATCAGGAAATGAGCTTTTTCATGCATTAAAGACAGGGCGAGAGGGAGAAAAAAGTGGCACTCTGCTGACCGCCTGGACATGTTGACACTGTTATGAAGTGAAAAACAACTTCCATGGCAACCATTGTCAAACAGTGGAACGTGCTGCCTGGGAGAACTGGGGAAAGCCTTTTTGTTTGTTATAGTTGGCCAGGATTTCTCCTTGGCCCTATGCCCCTCGATTCTGTCGGGGAGCCCACCAGAGGTTTAGGTTTTTTCCGACCACGGGATTCTGCCAATCTGGCACAAGAAATTCCTATTTGCAGCTGCTGTCCTCCAGAGATCCAGCCTGATCCCTGTAAGATAGCAGGAGGGTGGAGGGTAGTTCGCAGGAAAAGGGAAGGAGCTGTGTGTGTTTGCACATGTGCGTGCTTCAATGGAAAAAATGAAACGAAGAAAAAAAGCTAGCAATGGAATTTGTGTTTTTTGGATGGAACTTGCAGGATTTTCCTCCACAGTAAACAGCAACAGGGCTGTGAGCTGGTGAATTAACAAGGAGTTAGAGAAATGGTCAAACTGGGGCCCTCTTTCATCCTCCCATCATCAAAAGCTGATGACGGTCAGTCATTTTCCCCAGGTGCCCCTGCTTGAGTTTAACTTTAACCCTTTATCTCATGAAAACTACTTGCAGTTCCTGGGATTAAAAACTGTCTTTTATTAATCTGAGCGTCAAGTGATTTTACAATTTTCAATATGATCATGGCAGTTCTATAAGTTCACACCATTCCTGAATGTAAAAACCTTATTAACCTTATGTAGCATTTGTAGCTCGATAGCTCTGCCATTGTCTTATCACTCCCAACAGATGACAGGCCACCTACGCATGCCATCATTGCTATTTAGTGAGAAAAAGAGGGGGATTACCCAAGAGTCAAAACATTTTTAGGGGGTGAGAAGATAGGTGAGGCTGAAAAAATCCCTTCCAGTTTGAGTGGAAGGTTGCTGAAGTTTGATCCTGACCGCATAACACTCATTTATGTTAGGTAAAAAAGTGTTTTATAGCCCTAAGTGAGATTGTCAACATTACTCATCAAGCCATGTGTTAAAGTCTATAGTCATTTTTGAAAAAGAGGTGATGCCACATCCTGGTATCGTCACACTGTTGTGGTCCGTAACTGTCACATCTCAGAGGGACTTTAAAGTGTGTCAACTCCAGAGACGAGTGTTAAATGAAAACCTGCTATTTGTTCTCTTACAAAGTGTGGCTTCTAATTTCTCCCACGCAGAGGGCTTGAATTCTTATGCCCTTCGAAAAGTTCCCGTGCCCTCTGCTGATATTCAGACGTGACCGTTCTTCTGTTGACTGGTATTTATTTACATTATCTAGTCAACTTGGTGAAAGATGCCTGTCAGAGCCTGCCTTGTTATGAACCACAAAGGTCAAGAATCACTGCCATCAGTTACTACATGTCATATAGTTTGTCAAAGCAAAAATAGGACAACTGGCACAGCATACAAAGGCTGAAAGTGACAGATTTGGTGGATGTGGAATAAAGCCTGGAGGCAGTGGAGCAGGTGAAATTGTTCCAGCAGGTAGAGATCAGCGCAGGAAAGATAAAGCACATAGCAACAGCCTGGTGGACGTGCATTAGTCTCAGCTCACTTACATCTCATTTGAAAGACTTAAAGACTCAATCGCGCCCTTCCAGATGCGATTATGCTACATAATACAGCTTTAAAATCTGCAGTCTGCACTGTGTGCAATACAAATACGGTAATGCAAATTGTTTCTTTTTTTTTTTTTAAACCTGTCCTGTCCGGCATTTTTAGCAAGCAGAATCATGGTCTGAATGCTTTGTTGTGCCAAACACATTTGCTTTGCCAGGAGGAGCACTATAGACTCTCTGTTTATTTATTTTATTTTATTATTTGCATTAATATCAGAGTGGGTATTATGCTGGAGCAGACATGGGGGGGAATGCCAGGTTGGCTAAAGTAAGGAGAAGGTGGCGGAGGAATAGAAAAAGAGAGGAAAAAGAGAGGAAAAAGGGGTGGGGGTGACAAAGGTCTATTCAATTCAATTTTATTTATACAGCACCAAATCATGGTGCTTTATATTGTAAGGTAGACCCTACAATAATACATACAGAGAAAAACCCAGCAATCATATGACCCCCTATGAGCAAGCACTTTGGTGACAGTGGGAAGGAAAAACTCCCTTATAACAGGAAGAAAGCTCCAGCAGAACCAGGCTCAGGGAGGGGCGGCTGCCGTGACTGGTTGGGGTGAGAGAAGGAAGACGGGACAAAAGACATGCTGTCTAGGATGAATCTAACAGACATGCTGGGTCTCCAACTGCTGCATCAGCACCTGAAAGACAAAACAACCTCTGTTTGTTTTGTCTTTCAGGTGCTAAAAATCTGCAGTCTGCACTGTGTGCAGTACGAATACAGCAATGCAAATGTTTTTAGTGACAAGTGAGGGGGAAAAAAGTAATTTATTTTAATTCAATCTGCTCCTGAGCGGAATTCTAATGTGCAACAAAGTATATTAAACCAAAAAGGATTTAACACCTGTAATATTTTTTTAACTTAAGGCTCAATCTGACAGTTGGACTCTCATAAGAACAGAAAATGAATTATGGAGAAAATGTTTTCATGCAAATCAGATTCAAATCAGTCCCTTCATAGCCAGCGTCAAAAAAATAACAACACTCGTGAGCAGGTTATTCACTCTGTGTGTGTGAGCTTTGTTGCAAAATGCAAGCTTGTCACTCTAAGTGCTGAAACACCAGAACTGCAGTTAGATTAGCAGTTAGATGTCAGTCCACTCCCTCCACTTTCTCTTTTCAGTGGATGAGTTTTTAGCTTCACAGTGTCATTGCAGTGAAATAAGAGCTTCATTTAAATAGATCGGGTCATATGAAAATATTAAAAATACTGTATGTTCAAACATGTACACTGTATGAACATGCAGATACTTGCATATGCACAAACACACACATTCCAGCTCACAGCAGGCAACTGAGTCAGCTACTGTACAGAGTTTCCCTTTCTCTCCCTCTCTTTCTCTCCCCTCTCTTCCCACCTTTGGTTGGTAAACAGTCCAGCTCATTGGTATAGAACTCAGGAGCCAGACACTCACCTATTGAACAGACTAGTCTGAGTGTTCCCTAGGCCTGCCTCAAATTGCCAGTGTGTGCCAACCCTTCATTCGAATCAGTAAAGCCCCACTGTATGTTGCTCCTCTGTGGCACTCTTGCTCCTTCTCTAAGCTGGTTTTATACTCAGGAAAAATCCTGTGGCACTGCTGGAGAGATGAAAGTTTCTTTAAGGCATTGGGTGTCAGAGGGAATTCCACTACAGACTAAAATAAACAGGGAGGCCGATGTTGTGACGACAGCAGAGCATCCAGTTTGGCTACTCCTGCAGTGCTGGAAGTCTCAGAAGCTGCTTTGGCTGAAAAAATGCACTCAGCGCTGAGCTGCTCTTTCACAAAGGAAGACAAGGGAGAGGCTGAGAGAAAGAAACAAAGACTGGGTTAAGGTTAAAGGTACTTTAAGTTTGAATTAGAATTATAGTTTGTATCCCCTAAAAACCACACGACACTCCACCAAAAACGAGTCAGAAAAACAAACCAAAAAACATAACACGACTCTTCCTAGCTTCTAATATATTTTGTGGTCTTCGGTTTGCTCTGTGCCTGCTCAGAAGTGCAGCTGTGTGGGTGAGATAATGTCAGATATTGTTTTACATGAGCTTAAATGTAGTCGCACCCTAAGCTTTGACACTATGTAAATTAAAGATGGAAATAGAACATACACAGTTGGGCTGAACTAAGTTAATCTCTCTTTATCTAAAGCAAGATGGAAGTTTTTTTTCTAACAGTGGTTAGAAAATCAGATTTGAATATTTCATATTCGTAGGTGTGAAGTTACAGAGGCAGCTTAATATATACCAACTTTTTTGTATTCTTGTCAATGGATAATTATTACATATGTAGCCCAATGAGCATGAGCAAGTCATTTTCTGTAAGGTTAGGAAGAAGGCAACTTATGTTAACCTTGGGTTCCCACAACACAATAATAACTCAAATATTTCATTCATAGATGACATTTTATTGGGTTCATGTATGATTTGCTGATTTCACAGACACTGAAATAGCAACTTTAACAGTAGCAGTAAATGGCATAAAAAAAGTACATATTGCAACGTACTACTTTGTGTATTAGGAATAACAAGTCATGAAAATTATGACTGTTGTGCCATACACAAAAATGCAGATGTCTCACTATCTGGATCCTGCTGCTGTAGCACCGCATGAAGCTGCAGATAGTTAATAAAATCAGAGGAAAGACTCCTACAAACAGCTGTAAGCCAAAAACTTCCTGTTGATATTTGGTCAAACCCGGATTAAATTTATTGGTGTTGATCTCTTACAGACAGGTCTGTGTACATCTCTGGTACATTACAATATTTGTTCCACTCGCTCAGAGCAGAAAAACCCAGCATGTTTTTTATTCGAGTGGCATGAAATTAAAGGTAAAAATGTGTGTGAAGGTTGGGTATCCTTATAAATGACACAAGTAAACATATTACTCCTTGTTTGGGTTCTTATAAAAAATGACTGACAGCTTAGGTGACTGGTTAGCATGCTTTCAAGCTAAGCTAATTGGCTCACGACTGTAGTGGGTTTCTTGTTTACCCTGTTAATAAGGAGGCATATTTCCTAAATAAAACATCTGACTAAGGTGTATTTAATGAGGAATACCAAGTCAAACAGAATCAGAAGCATCCTTTTAAAAAAGAATGAAAAAACAAACAAACTCTAGCAGAAAACTCTGCAAACCTGACAGACTGCTGTACAAACTACGCTAGCTGGATAATCACATTTTAACGGTTCAATAGGCCAATCCTAAAATGAAGACTATTACCATGGTTACAGAATCACAGGCATAATATGCTCTGTAATGGCTTGGTCACAGGCAAGAAGCTTTTTTTGGGTCCTCTTTGAAATACTTTTATTACTCATGCGTCCTAATGAGTTCCCCGGGGCATAGTGGAAGCAGTGGCACCAGCCTATAATGTCTGAGAGCCAGAGTGTACACAGCAGGCTGCCAGATAAACACCACAGCTCAACACAGACGGCATGGCATTTGTGAAGCAATGACATATTACACATAGTCATCATTCCTAGCTTCTTAACGCTGAACTACCTAAGCAGGCAGGAAGTTTAAGTAAGACTATACAACAAGTAGTTACACTTCCTTGTCTCTACTATTTGGCTGTTTTACTCAGCAGATAAAAACAAAACTCCATGAACTCAAACCTGTGCTGCTGAGAGAGATAAACAACTGCACCTATTATGTGTGAAACGCAATATTTATTATTATTTCGAATGCAACTTGTATGTCCCCCCCCCACACACAGTGCTTCTATTTTTAGAGCTGTGACACCATGAAAGTTTCCATTTCAACCCCCTTCCTCTGCTGTCGAAGTGTGTTTACACACACTTGTAATCGGCTGAGCAACAACCAGTAATTGCTTGCTACCTCTAGAGGTTACTCTATATAAATGCAGCATTTGTCTACCCTCCATCGACGCCCTTCACAGGATATCAGTCAGACTGTAAATTTTCCTCACTGAGGAATATTTCTAAAAGGGATGTTATCAGTGTCACTGTTTTACGTTGTCAGGAAGGCATTGTTTTCTTACCATTTGGGAATTTTTGTGTGAAACTGATCGCGTCAGTGTCTGATATTGCTGTCTTTATTTTTCTTTACAGTGAATGAAATCATAAGAAAGGATCTGACGGGTGTTCAGGCCAGAGGTCAGACATAGAGGAGGGACTCCAGCAGGAAATGACAACATACCCTTACCCCCCACCCCCCGACAAACAAACAGACAGACATTAACGGGCAGTCCATCGAGGTGACGCATTTCCACTACCAATCAGACCTTCTCTTCCTTATTTTCGCTACCCATGGTGATAGAAATATGGCTGCTGTGTTTGTTTTGGATGTTTTCCTGCCATAAACATTTGGCCAAACAGAAGATTTCATTTGACCCGTAACGTCTGCCATCAACACCCGACAGGTTTCCAACAAATAACACCACTGAGGAAAGGCAGAAAATTGTGCCTTATTTTGTTCATGATGTTTTTCAGGTGGAAACACTGTTTATAACCAAAGAGAAAAAAACATAAAAATGTTGAAGTCCACAAACAGCATAGCCATAATGTCCAGACAATAAAGCCACACCGGTTTGCCTTATCATAAATGACGACATCAACAGGTTAATGTCGCGATGTAAAGTCATCCCATGTACAATGTTCTTTGTTTTTTTTGGTCATTTTTTCCATCCTTTGTGCACAAAGTGCGTGTTTTGTCTTTTTGTATGTATTTTTTTTACATGTAAAGATTGACCAAAGCTTACGTGTTGATCATCTCATTTTAAGTGCAGTTTTCTTGTGAAGCGCACACTGCTGCCTTAAGCATATACAAATGAACTGTTGTGACATCTCCTAATATGCACTGTTTTTCAGAATGGGATTTCAATGTTTATTATTATTTTTATATATTATTTGTGAATAATGCACCGTTTCCTATTCATATAGTATATATTCAATTATATCCAGGTGCCAAGATAGCTTTATGGGGACGTGTGCTTCATTTTTAAATGATTTCCATGCACAATAGTTGAGGTTTTATTTCCCAATATTGCAGCTAACAATCTAACTGAAGTCTCACTCATGCAAACTGAAGTGAGATCATTTGATTTAATTTGATATTTTGTTATTTTTTTTTTAAATCGTAATAACAACTCAGCAACAAAATGTCCAAAGTTTAAACTGTGTATTGTTTTGTGAATAGCTGCATTTTGAATTTATCCATAATGGCCATCATTATGCTTGGAGCTAATTGCCTGTCTATTCAGAACTATTGTGCTTGCAGATGCAAAGAGCATAGAAATTATTTTCTGTAATTGCCATAAAACGTAAGCACAAAATAGTTATACAGTCAGGATTACCGATGTGCTCATATATCTCGCCTTAAATAGAAAAGCACAAGTTTAAGTGTAATTCCGAGTGAACAGTAGTACATTAAATACCAAGTGCCAGTTATGTAACTCTAAAGCAGTAAAAATACATTAAAGTAAAATGTAGGCCTGAGTCACAAGAGTTAGCACTTGATGTGGACCTATTTGATAGAAAATATCTATATTTTGTTATATTCGTAAAGCTAATATTGATCATTTAAGGATATTTCTCATTGAGCCAGTGCAGTACAAGTGCATCTGACATTTCTTGAATGTAATTTGTATGAAACACCTTTTTCCCCTTTTGTGTAAATAGTAAATAAAGCGTTACGAGAAGTAATTTGTTGTCATATATCATTTTCTCTCTTTTTCTGTAGAATACACATATGTTGTCTTTGTTTTATTGCCATGTATCTTTAATCTGAAGGGATTTACATTAACCTTACCTATAGTAGTTTTATAGTATATTTTTGTCTGCCTTATTATTTTACGTCCTATGGTAATGGAAATGTTATTAATACTGTCTTATTCAATTTTCTATGATGAGAATTGTCATCAATCTGTTTGAGCCTTTGTGCCTCTAAAAAAATAAAATTAAATAATAAAAAAAAAAATTATTGATGCCATTTTTGTATCCCTGAATGAAGCAATAAATAATCCCCCCAACACATTATGATGGTGTTTGTTTAAATGTGTCACTTTTCCTATTAATGGAGTGAATGAATAATTTAACATGCATTTAGATTCTGATCAACCTTAAATATTCTGGGCATATAAGCTAAAATGGTCTCTTCATTTTCGAGAGGAAAATTGTAAATTAATAGACCCAAAGAAGACAGTGACTCATCAACTACTCCCTTCCTGTACTGAGCCAGGGACAGATGTAGTCCTATTCATCGGAGACTCTGTATGTTTGCTAATAGCTTAAACGGCATGAAAATATCCAGAGCTCGACCCTTTGAATGTCATGTGGTATTTACACGGGCACACGTGAGGGAGGACAGTACACACACAGTTTTGAATCCTCCTTCAAATAACAAATAACAACAAGAAGGGGACTCACATGCTACCCTGAGGCTGCAGTTGCTATGGAGATAGCTTGTTTGGTGTTCGGCCCCTGTTTCGGGAGGAGGACTGTGTGAATGAACCTTGTGTTCAGGAAGTCTCTGGATATGACATCATCATGGGTGAAAAAGAAGCACGTGGGCTTCTCTGCATGAGGCGTTTGCGGCCCACTCGCGCACAGATATGCCTGGATGACTAATGTGCCCTTTAGCACTCTATGGTGTAATGAGTTTGGAGTGCATACAGATTAACTGTGTGAAATCGGTTAAGAATGAAATACATGATGAGCATGGCATTTCATTCAGCTCATTTTTGTGTTATTTCCAAAAAAAAAAAAAAAAAAGCGCTCTGAGATCATCCTCACAAAAAGGCCATCAAGCTCAACTAAGCACAAAATTTGTATTTTGTTAACTGCAAATGAAACGCCACACTTAAATCCAGATTTAAAACATGCCCAAGTCACAACTGGCTAATTACTTCATTAGCCGGCCGTTTAGGTGCATTGATATGGCGTTAAAATATGAGTAAATATGGCAGTGGAAGCTGCTGAGCAACAGTTGTGTGGAATAAAGGTGGCTTTATCCTCTTGCAGACACTTTGAAGACTCATTTTTTCAGACATGAGTCAGTGTCCTGGGCTTCAGGTGAGTAACTGCTCCTCGTAGTATTGGCTTTAGTGGGTGAAAAACTTTAAATGCTATAAAAAATAAAGACCATAATTAGACATGATGCATTTTGGCAATATTATGGTTTCATTTAAATTAAATATGCTTTTGATTACGTCCATTTAGCAGAACTTAAAATTACCAACTTTTAATCATAATCTCACTTTGACTCAGGTGAAACACAAATTGGGAAATGACCTTTAAAAAGATTAAATCTGGTATAAATATCGCGTATCCCAGCTATAAATGATGAAACATAACATGCACAATTTATAGCTTGTATTACAGTGACAGCTAGTGAGACGAGAGAAAACTAAAAGTAAATGGTGAGCTCTGCTGATGTCCTGCAGAGGGAGACAAGAACTTGTGAATGGAGTTCTGAAAGGAGGGGCTGTTTGACAGCTCTCCACTGGAATCAAGAGACAGTTACTGAGGTACAGGACACAAGTACACCATTTTTGGAATAATGGGAATACTTCAACAGCGTGCTTTGTATTTTTTCAACCACTGAACTGGCAAATTCTCTTACTTCAAAATTGCAAATTGAATTTAACGGGGCACACATGAGCAGCTCACAAAAGCTTCTTTGACAAAGCAGCTGCATGCTTAATTTAGCCTTTTAAATACATTTTAAGATGTTATACCGTTCTGAAACCATTTTTGGCACCTAAACAGTATGCTCAAAGTAGATGCAGCAAATGCAGCTTATGAAATACAAATGCAAGTCTGAATCACATTGCTCTAAAAGGGGTTCAGTTTCCCTTGGATGAACAAAAAAGACTGAAAATTACATAAAAGAGCTGATGGGCAAAAATAGATTTGACAAACAGGAAAGAGCCTCTTTATGGTTAGCTAGAAGTGCACAGTTACAGATGTGTTTGGCATGGGAAATATACACAGCGGATGTCACTTTGTAATCATAACATAAGCCTAAATCATCAGTGTTTCAAGGACTCTCAGTGATAGATTAGTAAGAGATGTGTGTGCTGTGCAGACTGTAAAACATGCAGGAATGTAAGATGTATTGAGATCCTCATTAGAAAATGAGCTGATCGTTGAGCACACTGCAATAACTAATTTAATAAGTTAAAAACTTTTTACTGCCTGGACAGTAAACTCCAGAGAATGGAGAATGAGAAGGAATACAATTAACATGATTATTTATCTTCCTGCATAAACCCTATCAAACTGATTCAGAATAGTTGTGTTAGCTTAAAAAAATTAAGAGTCAATGGCTCTTACATCAGGATACAGATCATGAACAAGACAAAAAATTAAGTCTTCCAACTAATTTACATGTATCTAACTCCTAAGTACAGTTATGTCTATACATTTTTGCACATTTGTTGTATTCTTGCTCCTGTGTACCATCAACGTGTTTTAAATATAGCATTTAAGGTATTATTGAAGTGCAGTCTTTCAGCTTTACATCAAAAGTCTTAACAAAAGTCTTTCTTAGGAATTATGGCCATTTTTATACATAACTGCCCATTTTCAGAGGCTCAAAAATAATTAGACAACTGACCAACAAGCAGTTTTATGGGCAGGTGAAGCCTGCTTCCTTGTTGGTTTTCTTTTATGTAGTAAAAGATCTAGAGTTGATTTCAAGTGTTGAAACGGCATTTAGACATGTCAGTGTTAGTGGGTGTGGGTGTGGGGGATCAGAGAGACAGCAAAAACTTTATGAGTGGCCAAATCAATAATCTGGTGCATTTATTAAAAGAAGGAATGCACTGTTTAGCTCAGTAACATCTAAAGGCCTGAACGAGCACAGAGGACTGCTAAAGTGGGTGACTGCAGAATTATTTCTTTGGTTAAAAAAACCAACTCCACAACATCTGGCCAGGTCGAGGTGGTAGGTTAATGTCAACGTCTACAAACAAGAGATGCCTCTATGAATGGACATGCAGAGGATTTACAGCAAGGTGAAAAGTAATGGTTGCACTCAAGAACAAGAAGGCCAGATTAGACTCTGGCATTTAAACATCTAAACAAGCCAACAGTTAATGCAATACTTTTGTTAAATCTATGAATTGAACCTGAAAGTTTTTCACTTCAATCACATCTCGATTGTTTTATTTAAAATCCACTGTAGTGATGCACCAAGGCAAAATCTAAAAAAACTGGCCATTCTCCACAAATGTATGGACCTAATTGTAAAAAAACAGCATGACATATATTGTATGTGTCTGTATGTAACTTGTATATGCTATATTCTATTGGATTATTCTTCACCTATGTGACAACTCAACTGAGCGTCCACGGCTATAGTGCATAAATGTCGAAGGGAATATTTGCAGGGGCAGAAACCAGTCAGGTGAGGGCCACGACCTGAGTGGTAAAGTAGCTTCATGGGGGCAGGCGTGCAAGAGGATTGACTCAGAGAATGCTGGTTCTTTGTGTGCCGTGTCCTTCTTGTTCCTGGGACTGACTGTTCTGTACACTTGTTTTCAAGAGTCATTAAAAATTGAACACCTGTGGAACTTGTTAAATGTCTAAGTGTTTTTAAAGTTATGTAGTGACAGTAAGACAGGGTGAGTGCTGAGCACCTCAGCTTTGGAAGTCTTGAAGAATTGTTGGAAACTGTGGAGTGTTCACAATGAAACTCAACTTACAAATAACTGTTAGTAATTTATAAAAATGCACAGAGCAAACTGTTGATGTAATTTAATAATATATTACAATATTAACCTTAACCCCTAGGGGTTACTTGCTCTTGTTCGATGTGCTTCAAATTGTTATTTGACGCCAACCAATAAATTAAGAATACAAATTTGCTATAAGATGAACAGTGAAAGGGGATGTTATTTTTAAATGCCAAACAGTGATACAGTTAATGCTTTGCTTTGTTTTAGGTGAGACTGGTTTGGTTACCGGGAGTCCACTCAGTTACAGTGTTGGTTTTTGGCTAGCACCTCTTTTCAAAGGTAAAATACCATCAGTGTTCCACCAGTGGGCGGCTGGCTTCCTGGCTGTGGTACAACTGTCTGTCCTCTCCTCTGTAGTCTCTTTTAGACTTTTAGTGTTTGTTCTCTGGAGCTGACTTGACAAACAAAAGGTTTATATTCTGCATTACTCATCAAGCAATTTGATACCTCATTTGATACCTTGATGTATTACCTAACATCCTCAAATTATATTTTGCAAAACACCTTCAATACATTAATGTGAAAATCCTGAAAGAACTGTATGATGCCTCAGGCTGGTATGTATGTGTATCCTTGCATTCAAGGCAAATGAGACAAACTAAATAAATGCCTTCTCAGTTGTGCATATCAAGGCCAAAAACATCCACAGGCTGACTTTAATAGTCTATTAGACTTTATGTTTTGTCATCACTGGACAAAAGAAATCAATAATAACCTTTCAGCACAGTGTAATATAAGTGCTCTGAGAGGGAAGTAGACTGCCGCACCTCCTTGAGGCTTTGTTTTCATGCTTGTAGCCTGTGAGGGACACAGATCTTATACACTTGATCAGATAAATTGGATCTGGTAACTAACTTAAAATAGTAAAAAGAGCAAAGCAGTTCATGCAGAGAAAAGGCTGGTGGTGCAATGGGTTTAGGGCAGAGGAATTTCACCAGGGAGAGCAGAGTTTCAACCCCGGGAAGCCATGAATTCAGGGTTGCCTTTCTGATTCCATAAGAAGCAGATGCGTATGCCTGTGGTCATGTCATTAGTGGGGCTTACAAGAAAGAGGGATTAGCTTCGGCAAGGGTCTGTCTCTTTTTTAGATTTTGAGTGTTTGTTAGTTTTTTGCCCCCTTTTTTTGCACCTTGAATTTATTGCTCGAATCCAGGTAGATAGATCAATATGTATATACATACTATAAAATGGGCTACAACCCCACATAAAATTTCAGTGCCAAATGATAAATGTCTGGATGCAGAGCACATTTTAATTTACACCTACACTGACAAAACAAAAGCAGTGAATGTGGAGAGCAAAACAAACTGTTCTAATGGTTCATTATCTATTATCACCAGGTGGCGAAATCCCACTCTTGCTCCTAGGTTAACAGTGACATCAGCTCTAAAGTGGTCCAGAGGCTCATTAAATCAGAGGAAACAGGCTCCTCTGGTAAATACAGCTGCCGCCCACCACCAGCACAAGCAACACACTGATATATAGTTCATTTCTATAGTTCCTTCCACAGGAAGCAGTGTTAAAGGTCCTGTGTTTACATAATGCTTTCTTCATACTGTAGTCCTTAGGGGACTAATCGGGAGGATAACCACTGAATATATACATATGTGGATTTATGTAAAAGGCACTATTTTGAAACCGTGCTTAGTGACATCTCATCTGTTGTATGTCGAAGGCAAATATTTTCCTGAAGAAATAATAATACACTCGAAACACACTCAGCTGCAATCAATCTTTCCATTGTTATGATAGATGTTTGCTTTGTTCTTTTCCTCCTTGTGCCGCCTTCTTTACGCTGCAATTTCCTGTGTTTTTCACACCGACTTCCAGCATCTGTCAGTAGGTGTGTGTTTGTTGTTTTCAGTTAAAGGTGGGCATACATGTGGGTGCAGGGTTGGTGGTCAGCTAGTTTTGCGAGCTTATGATAGACTTAGCCTTTGTTTGAAATACACAACATTGTATTGTCAATGAGGTCTATGAGGAATCTAATCCCTTTCTTTAATCATAAGGCTGATTGTAATACTTTCAAAATAATGCGACTGGAGAGATTGCTGTAATATTTTGGATATTAAAGATAATAAAATGATGAAAGTTAATTCTGGTAATAACTTCATATTTGTGATTTAAATTGAATTATTCAGTATTGTGCAACTTTGAGCTGTGCATTTATACCATCACTATTTTTGATGTTTTGAAACCTCACATGACAGGTTAGGGGTGGATCTGAATGAGCAACCTTGGGACACTGCAGACTCATATGGTAGCATCACATCACAAACTCGGTCGAAACTTAACCTTACCATGCTTTATTTTTCTTTTTTACTCTAACTTGGACCATCATTTACAAAAAAAACCTGATGGATTGATTCAATAAGAAGTAACGACCAATTGAGACCAGGAAAAGGTTTACTAAGCTCATAGATGAAGGCAGCCAAAGAGGTTTCCCACAGACTTCCCTGCAATCTCTGCAGTTGTTTTTGCAATCTGAGGAGTCGCCCCCTGCTGGCTATTACGAACACTACACATTTAAGATGCTTCCACAGTGAATAAAATTGACATTTCCATTCACAGATATATTTAGTTGTGTTTAATGCTAATTATGTCTCTTGAACAATGTTGCTGATCTGAGCTGAACTTCTAAATGTAATTATTACTTTTTCAGTGTTGTTATCTAGGACCTAGCATTGTTGTAGACTGTTCTCGCTGGCTTTAATTTTATGCTTTGACAATTGAAAACAGACATAACAGTAAAAATTTTCATACTGCACATTTTACCCTTGACATGATATTGACATGATGGAATTTCTGCAATAATTCTGTATCTTTACTACATTCTTGCTGCAAATATAGAATAAATGTGACTTTTCCTGCAGTGTTACAGGTGTCATTTGAGGGTTACGTGACATTTACATAAATATTTCTGCACTTATTGTTGTGGCAGAGGAGTGGGTGACTTCTGGAGCACACAATAACTAATTTAATTTCCCCTTCTTGATGTTTTCTAACCCACGGTTATGCTTAAATTCATCAGCCCATGCTACTCTGAAGCAACAAACTACAGTAAGCCTTTGTGGTGCTATGGCTGATAATGCTGTAAGACTAATAGATCTTATCTACCACTATTTCCTCCACTTTTCAAATTATTTCTGGTTATCACAGAAGCAGTAAGAACTTGATGGTGTGAAGATGTTCACCCACAATGGTGCTTTTTTTTTTTTCTTTTTTGCATCTTGTTCCTGTCTAGTTTTTGTCATAGAGAGTGTTTCAGTAAAGTGCTACCAGTAAGTCAAGACCTCTGTTATGATGGACTCTCACATTTCACATGCACTCACTGCGTGGACGCCTCAGGAGAATAAAAATGGCATCAGGAGTTTTATCTCGGGAATCATCATTTAAATGTGCAGTTTTCAAGAGTGAAGCAGGGGAGATGTCCCCTGCAAAATCTGGTAAAAACATGACCATCTCCTCTCAGTAAAAACATGAAAGCAGCAGAAGACATATATTTGTGCTATTAAAGTTTATAAAAATAAACACATATCCACAATAAATTGACACAGAAAAAAATAAAAATAAATTGTCTGTAATACAACTAAAATTGCCAGAACATCATTTATGTTGTTTTGTATGATTATATGATTAAGACCTACAGCCAGTAACTTAGACCACTGATTCATTCCAAATGTATTTATTGTGTTTACAGTACGTTATGGTAATAAGCTGAATGATAATTTCCCCGGCAACTTGGATAAAATCAGACCTTTTATTTCAGAGGAATCCTGCCACCCCTCTAGCATTCAGTTGTGTGTCAACACAATTCCAAAGAGGAAAGACATCAGCAACCATCTTAGAGAAGCAACTATTGCTGCCCATCAATCTGGGAAGGGTTATAAACATTTTCAAACAATTTGAGGTCCATTATTATGCACTGAGAAAGATTATTCACAAGTGAAAAATACTGAAGATGATCTTCCCAGTTTGTCCTGGCAAATTTGCCTCAAGGTCAGACCATGTAATGTTCAGAAATATTGTAAAAACCTACAAGCTACATCCCAGACATCCATCAGGTAGCATGTTAGATGTTACAGTTAATGACAGTACAATTAAAGGCAAGACAAAATAAGTATGTTTTTTTTAATTGGAAATGTTGGCAAGAGAAAGCCTCAGCTTTATGAGAACAGACTAGACCACTGTGGAAATGCTGTAATTGAAGGCCCCTCCCTGAGCCTGGGTCTGCTGAGGTTTTTTTTTTTTTTACTGTTAAAGGGGAGTTTTTCCTTTCTGCTGCTCATAGGAAGTCAGCTGGTAGTTGTGGGTGGTTTTCTCTGTTCTCTCTGTAGGGTCTTTACCTTACAGCAGGGGTGGGAGAACTCCAGCCCTCAAGAGCCGGTGTCCTGCAGGTTTTACATGTGTCCTTGATCCAACACAGCAGATTTAAATGGCTAAATTACCTCCTCAACATGTCTTGAAGTTCTCCAGAGGCCTGGTAATGAACTAATCATTTGATTCAGGTGTGTTGACCCAGGGTGAGAGCTAAAACCTGCAGGACACCGGCTCTCGAGGCCTGGAGTTGGCCTCCTCTGCCTTCCAATATAAAAAGCTTTGAGGCAAATGTTGTGATTTTGTGCTATATAAATAAAATTGAATGAACTTGAATTAAATTAATGGACAGTGCCACATTTGGTGAAAACCAAGCAGGATATCACCAGAACCACTTCCTACCATCTGTCAATGGTCAGTGCAAAGAGGGATGATTTGGGTTTTTTCTGCAGCCACGGGGCCGGGGCATCTTCCACCCCCCAGTCATTGAGTTGACGACTCCTCTCTATACCAAAGTATGCTACAGTCAAATTTCAGGGCATCTGAAGCTTGGCTAAATTGAGTCATTAAACAGGACAATTACCCCGAGGCTAGCTGCAAATCTACAAAAGAATTGCGTAAAAAGAAAAGAATTAAGGTGTTCCAATTGTCCAGTCAAAGTTCAGACCTCAAAATGATTAAAATGCTGTGGTGGGACCTTAAGAGGGCTGTGCATTAAGAAATGCCTGCAGCCTCAATGAACTGAAGCAATGTTGTAAAGAAGAGTGGGCCAGAATTCTGATTACGACTTACGGTCATACAAAAACAGTTACTTGAAATTACTGCTGCTAAAGGTTTTTCTGTAAGCTGTTGAGTATGTGCTTAGTTTTCATTTAATAAATAATGAAACAGTGCAATATGTAATGTGTTGTTATTCATCTAAGGTTGTATTTAAAATTTTAGAACCTGGTGAAGACCAGTGGAAACCTTAGAGAATATACTGATATTAGCATGTTAGCCCTGTCATAACTGCCAGTGTGAGACGTTATCATTTAGCCAAACCTCCTTTCTGCCTGTCCGTAAAGAGCTGGGTATATAATTGTGAATGGAGCCTTTTTAAAATTTTGTTCATCTGGCCCCAAACTACATTAAATCATTAACAGCTCTAACAGTTTTTGGGATGACCTTGTTCAATTTTGGTGTTGACTATACTTCATTATACCGTATTTGATTCCTTTACAAGAAAAAAAAAATTTGAACAGATTTCACAGCTTTTAAAATTAGTTCCTTTTTCAGTTTGTCACATTTGTGTATTATAGTTTTAATTTTTGAACCAACATTCCTAATTATAAAAAAGGAAGGCACATATTGTCTTCAATGGTGAAAAACTGGCAAAGAGGGGGAAAAACATGTCAAGTTGAAAACTGACACCACAGATGTCCTGTTACTTCATCTCACTTATACATCAAATCCAAGAGCTAATTTACATCCAGCGGAAACATGAATATGAGTGAAAAATCTGAAAAAACAAAAACAAAAAATCTAAGTGGTTGTGCAACCTCCCCAAGAGAGAGCTAGTAAACAAACAAAACCAAAGCACCACCACTAAATCTTCAATTTCACATTCATTGATTAAATATATAATCTGATCAGCTGAATTTTAAATGCTTTTTAATGCGTTCAGTAATTACAGAGACAGTGACAAGAGCAGCGTGGAATAATGATATTTCTCTTACAAAGTTTGAGCAAGACAAAAAATAGATAAGTAAATGCATTTTTCATTCATTTTTTCCCGTAATTAAGCAAGTGACATTTAATAGAATGACATTGTTGTAATTTGCTAATAATAGCCATCATCACAGAGACATCACAGAGACGTGGGACCCCATTAAATGGCACACAACAGAGCTGATAGAGTATTGCCTGCACAGATTGCGCAGAGAGGAGAGGCTGTTATTTTGCACAGCTATAATCAAAGCCATAGTGATCAACAGACCTGCTGAGTTATAAGCTGCCATCTCCTTAACACTAACAGCAGACGTTGGCTCTTGGCGCTTAAAGTAGATTTAGAGAAAAGCAGAGTAGAAGGAGAGAGAGAGAGAGTGGAGGAGAGGAGAACGACTTTTTGGCATTTCTGTGCTTTCCCCCAGTAATTTGAAATTTTTTTTAATCACTATGCGTTTCTGTGAAGCCTAATCACACAAACAAAGAGGCTTCAAACAATGCAAAAAAACCAAGAGAAGACCTTGGATCTGGCCTTGCTGAATTAATGAACCACAACTAATTGGGTATTCAGTTACTCTAAGCCCTTTGCCAAACAGGTCATATTCAGTATTCAGCCCAACAGGAGTGGTTAATCCCCACCATTGACTTTAATCTAATTAGAAAACAGATCTCATGTGTATTTTTTAGTAAAAAACACACACATTTGTTTTCAGTCTGTTGCATAAAAAGTATCCAAAAACACCAGTTTCATAAGATGGATCTCCCCTGCTGTTGGTGGATGGAAATACAGCGTTTATAAAAATACAAATTCATCAAACTGCATGTGCATCGCATGTTCATGCATACTACATTTACACTCTTCAGCTCATGCCTCAACTCCGTCACATAGCAACAATTTGGTCTCCATAGAAACTGAATTAAATTTATAACAAAGGATATTTATAACAAACTTTCATCAACAAATTCCCTGAATAGAAAATGCTATTCTAGCAAAGCTTATTCTTTGTGTTTGTTTTTGTACTAATCGAGGGACTGCCTGAGATGTTCTGGTTGTTCGTTTCAGGTATAACAATATAAAAAACGCAACTTGGAACGTAATAATGGTAAGTTCATTCATTCACTTAAGATGCTGGGAAAACACCACATTACCTGCTCCGCAGCTTCTTTTTTTTTTAAATCATGCAGGTAAATATATATATGCTTTATTTTTTGTTGAATGCCCTTTATCTTAAATAGGAAAAAAATGTAAGGAAAAATGGTTTTTAAACTTTATTTAGGGGGGAATCATAAAACGTTTTAAGCATTTTCAACATATTTCTTTGTTTTTAAATCAGATTTTTCTGGGGTTTACATACAGGTATGTTTTAATGTCCTTATGACAACTGAAACTAAAGTTATAGCTTTCTTTATAGTTTCATAATAACCCAGAAAACATAAAGCTGAACAAAAACTTAATTTAAACAAAATACATTTAGATCTCATTTTACAGTCTGCCTAAATGGATGGAGTTGCCTATTTTTTATTGGTAAATCAAATGTGGATGTTCAATCTTTTATTGCTCTAAGCTTGTTAAAAGATTCTCCAGACTAAGATGCAGAGAAGTTAATTATTCAACAGACTAAATAGATTTACTGGGACTTTACTTCACACTGGACTCATTACTTCACAGTGGCATATTACTCCCCTGAGCCTGAACAGATACCGTTTTTAACACAATAGTCTTCAGCTCTGGTCTTTGAGATTCAGTTCATGGCTAGTTTAATAGTTTAATAATTATAGCCACCCTACATATCGATTTAAACTGTTCTATTATTGCATACTTAGAATGAAGATCAGCAAGGCTTGGAGTCCTGAGTCATGTTCATTGATCATGCAAACAAAAGGAAAGCTATTTCAATAACTACAAAAAAGTCTAATGATTCAGTATCTCTATGAAATTTTCTTTCCACACCCTACTTCAGACACTATAGACTATAGACACTGTAGGCAGGATATCAAGTCCACTCTGCATTTGCTTTATATTTCTTTGAATGACTGGTTCTTTATAGAAGCTTCATAGGTATATCTGTAAAGAGAAGTCTCAGTAATCTGAGAGATCTTTCAAACCATTTTCAAGACGATGTACAGTACATGTTTCTCGTTTTCACAACTCTTCCGGTGACCAGATGACAGTGTCTCTGCAGGGATGCGTCCTGCTGCTGTCCATGAAGCCAAAGGTCATCAGCTGCTCACCATCAGCAGGATGAGAGTCTTAAAAACTTGCTACACAGTGGGAACTCTCACTTTCCTGTGGAGTGATTAACAGGAAAGCAACTTTTTTTCCCTTTTTTGTTGCGGAGGAATCATGAATGAAAACTGAGCTGAGGAAGAACGAATAACTTTACAATCACTTGTGTAATAGTTGCATTCACTGCTGCAATAACTGAAATGGCTGTAGTGAAAACTTATGTCAACAAGAGGGAGGAACAGGGGTGAAGAGTGGAGGAAGGTGCACACAGGTGGACTAAATTGTATGTAAAAGGTGCAATCTGAAACAGATAGGAGGCTGTACGGTGGTGGCAGAGGGAATGTTGGATATATTGGACAAAGGATTTTTAATGTGGAGCTGCCAGGGACAAGGAAAAGAAGAGCACCACAGCATTTGTTTACTGATGTCATAAAGGAAGACAGAGAGTTGGTGTGACTGAAAAGGATAGAAGGATGAGATGGAGGCAGATGATTTACTGTGGCGACCCGAAAGCAACGTCAACATTCTATTTCAATAAGGAGAGATCATTAGAAAGAATGAACATGATTTATTGATGAACAGAAATTAGATAGAGGTGGTTGGTGGTTAGACTCTGATGGTGCATCTCAGCAGAACTGAACCCCAGCTGTGAAAGGGATTAGAGCAGGACCCCCTGGAGCCTAGATGCTGGTGGTGGAGATGAAGGTAGCTTGAATGGAGTCTGACATAAAGAGAGGTGGAGATATGGAGGAGGTGGATTGCACAAAGGCGTCTGCAAAGGAGAAGGACAGTGAGATTTAAAGTAGGCGGCATGAATGCCGATTGGCCTGGAGAAGGCCGGGAGAGGGTGATTGGACTAGACCAGTGATGAAACAAACAGTTTGACAGCGTGGGAAAGTCGGAGAGATCAAGCTTAGATTTAGCCAGCAGCACCTGCAAGCAGACAGATGTGAGGCCACAGATCTTCCTTATTGAACCTATATATAATATACATTTAGTTTGCTTGGTTTGGTAAGTTCAATTAATTTGTTTAAACACTCTTTTATAAACTCCATCGATTCCTTGTTGCTGAACCTCTCTGGTGTTTCTCCAGTCCATTCAAGTTAAACATAAGAGAACCCAGGGTGAAACTGGCTGAAATTTCCATTGCATGTCCATTTCATTTCTTAAAGTAGCTCACTGTCATTCCTACATACATATTTTTAATGGACAAAAGAGAAATTAAAATGAAATCCAGACACAGTGGCTACTAAGAGGTAAACTTATATTAAAAATTGGATCCAAGGTGTCCCCAGAGTCAGAAAGCATAATAACTCTGCGACTGTCAACAGCATTTTCAAAATGTTATGCTTATTTAATATGAAGCTGCAGTGAAAAACTATCGTGACCTCAACCTCTCTACTTACTGGTCTCTTGGCCTTTGACTGTGTGGATGGGTGTGTGTTCTCACTTGATTGCAGTTTTCCGGTAATGCATGACTTCATCGGTTTTCATTACTCAGAAATAAAAAGTCTTTTTCTTCTTCGCTTTTCAGCTGCTCCCTTTAAGGAGTCACCACAGTGAATCATCTGCCTTCATCTCATCCTATGATCAGCATCCTCTTCTGTCACACCATCGGAATCCAAATACTTCAGTAATCCATAAGGTAATTTGGCTGTTTTACTTATCAGCCTTTGTTCCTGTGTCTGTCCTTGTCTCATCTGTTTAGTTATTTTTAGTGGTCCCTGTCTGTCTCTCCTGTCGTGTTATTTTTAGTGGTCCCTGTCTGTCTCTCCTGTCGTGTCCCCTATATCTTGTTTTCTCTGTCTGGCTTTGTACTGTTAAATGAGTCTTATCTCCTTATCCAGCCTTATCCCATGATGCATTGAGTATTTCTTCTTCAGTCACCTTTCTCACTCACTATGTGTTAATAGACCTCTCTACATTGAATCATACTTGTTATTAATCTCTGTCTCTCTTCCACAGCATGTCTTTTATCCTGTCTTCCTTCTCTCACCCCCACCGGTTGCAGCAGATGGTCGCCCCTCCCTGAGCCTGGTTCTGACGTAGGTTTCTTCCTGTTGGAAGGGAGTTTTTCCTTCCCGTTGTCGCCAAAGTGCTTGCTAATAGGTGGTCATTTCATTGTTGGGTTTTTCTCTGTATATATTATTGTAGGGTCTACCTTACAATATAAATCACCTTGAGGCAACTGTTGTTGTGATTTGGCGCTGTATAAATAAAATTGAATTGAATCTCGTCTCTGTGTTTGGGATACTTTCCTCCCTGTGCCAAGTTGGTATGTCTGAACTCTGGGTCTGTCTCTGTTGTTGATTTATTTTGATTTTGTTTCTTGTCCAGTGTGTGTTGTGTTCAGTTTTGCTTTCCCTGTTGTTACTCTGATTTAGTTCACCTGTGTTCCCAGGTGTGTTCCATCTCTCTGATTACATCATGTACATTTAAGCTTTCTGTTTCCCCTTATCGTATGTTCTGATCTCTCTAATTTATGGCTTCCTAGTTAAGTTCCTTGTATTCTGTCTCTTGTAAGCCCAAAAATAAAGCTGCCTTTAAGTTTAGTCATGCTTCCAAGTCCTAAATCTGCCTGCTTCACACATCACATCCTGAAACTAATATTCAAATCATATTAACTCTGACAGTTACAGGGCAATGTCGGGAAGCATGGTTCATTAGTGTTATTAGTTCCGAATGGGGTTTTCCATCTGTAACACGACATGAAAAATGCCTACATCTGGCAGTTTTATCCAATTTATGGCTTAGAAATGTATTGTAGAATTAGTTTAGGTTTTTCAGGGGACAACAAAATCGCACTGATGATGGAGAGATTTTAAAAACTCACAAAAACCCATGTGTCAAATATGATACACTTGGCGTTACAGGGGTTAAAATCTGGCTTGCTGTATTAGAAAGAACCTCGACGTTTTGCAAGTATGCAATAATCTTGTAATAATGTTTGCAGTTGTGAAACACTTGACAATTACGTCTAATAGGGCCATATATTCTAACATTTCCTCATAATTTACTTCACTGGAAACAGTTTTAGCATAAACAGTACTGTATACACAATTCTGATGTTTCTTTCTGTATATTAGCCCGCTAATGGCATTGCATTAACAGAAGTTCCAGTGCTAGCATTAGCCTTCTAGGGGACTAGGGGAATTATGGATAAGGTTATGCGGGTCAAACTGAACATTTAATCTCTGGAGAGGAAGCTGGGAAGAGAAAAAACAGTTCGTCCACAGCAAAAATGCAGCTGATAGCACAGTGATGAAAGCAGAAATCATTATTCTGTTACAACAAACGCATCGTCTCGGGTTAATCGTTTGCTTGGCTTTGACCCTTTGCTATTTTTGGTGCCCAATTGTGAGCTCCTGACTTATGGCCATGTGTGCTGCCAATACAGAGGCTATGACAGAACCATGGTGTCTGTGTTTTCGAATCTGTGTTATGTGAAGGAGTGATATAATTGCACTCTGTCATCAAACAGCTGCAGCTAGCTCCCCAGTGCTGGATTCTTGCATATCCTCACAGTCTCATGTCGGTTTTATAAGGTCTTGTGAATTCTGGACAATTTATTTTAAAAAGAGTATTATTGCTAATACAAAAGCTTAAAACACAGAGAATAAGGTTATATTACAATTGTGATCTCACTGTGAAGCTGTAATGAATTCCTAACACGATTCTTTTGTTCTGCTTTTCTTCTGTCGTTTCACAGATTTCTTTGAATATTTTTAACAGCTGATGACAAAAAAGCATTTCTAAATTTAAAAAATTAACTGAACTTAATACCAATCTAATAATTCTGTTATCACACAGCGACTTTACTCCTGCATGACTACAGAAGGAATAAATAATGACTGGAAGTCAGCAGAGCTAATCTATGATTTGTAAGCAATATTTTCACTTTTCAAACTGACTTCAAGGTGAGTGTGTTCCCATTTACAGACATATTTGTTTAACAGATAATCACCAAGCTTGTCTTTCATTAAACAAAAGCCATTCAGTAGTTCAGATGGTGTTTTTCTAACCTGTCACAATCCATAGCTTTTCTAAGTTTTTTTCAGTTTTATAATTAGAAATGAAATAATGCTTTGTGTTACTGCACGGTACTTACGGGGAAAATGATTAATTTAATTTGTAAAATTAATCTGAATCAAATCTAATCTGAGAGAAATTACCCTATTTACTGGACTCGCAGAGGGTTTGCAGATCTTTAATTAGGCACTTAGATTTAATTATTCCTAGAGGTACTGTGCTGTGTGTCAGGTACATATACACTCAGTTGCCAGCAGGTACAGTTTAGACCCACTTTTGCCTTCACAACCACGTAATTCTTTGTGGCATAATTTTAACAAAGTGCCACAAACATTTCTGAGAGTTTTGGTCCATATTGATAGGATAGAGTCACACAGTTGCTGCAGATTTGTCAGCTGCATATCCATGATGTGATTGTCCCATAGAGATACAATGACTGTGGAGGGCATTTGAGTACATTGAACTCACCGTCATGTTGAAAAAAAAAAAAACAGATTTAGATGGACTTAACTGAACAACATGTTGCATTATACTGGTGGAAACAGCCATCAAAAGATGGGCATAATGAGGTAAGAAAGGGATGGACATGATTAGTAACAATACTCAGGTAGGCTACTTTAAACTTAGTTGCTACTAAAGTAGCATTAAAGGGTGCCAAGAACCAACAACCTGATCTCTGATGCAAGCCAGGATGGAGCCATGCTGTAATGGTGTTTAAGCCAAGTTCAGACCGTACCATCCATATGTCTCTGCAGAAACACTCAGGACAGGCAATGTTTTTCCAAACCTCTATTGTCCAGTTCTGGTGAGCCCTTGTGAACTGTAGCCACAGTTTTCCGGTCATAGTGTGGTCTTCTGTTGCTCTAGCCCAGTGTTTCCCAACCACTGTGCCGTGGCACATAGGTGTGCCGTGAGAAATGATCATGTGTGCTATGGAAGATTATTTGCTTCCACCTGATTAGTAATCTAAGCGAGAGCCGTGAGTAATGGGCAGAACAATTACCTTCTCTTCTACTAGAGGGCAGTACAACTACCTGCTCTAATTAAATGGATTGCCAACTGCCAGTAAAACAGAAGAAGACGCAGAAGAAACTACATAATAGTCATGCTGTGAGTGAGACAACGCAGTGCGTAATAGCAATGGATAAATATTTGAAAAGAAAAAGCAGTCAGTCTGACCTGGGTCCTGGAGAAAATTCCGACTGAGATGAAGGCCCTAGCATGAGCAGTGGTCAGAAGAAAGCAAAAAATACTGGAGGTATACTGGGGACAAACAGAGCCAATTCCGCTATAGCTGGTGCGTGCCAAAAGATCAATATCGTTTTTGTGACATTTCTTGTTTGGTGGTGTGCCGTGTGATCTTTCTAATGTGAAATATGTGCCGTGGCTCCAAAAGGTTGGGAAACACTGCTCTAGCCCATCTGCTTCACAGTTTGATGTACTATGTGTTCAAAGATGCTCTTCTGCATAGTTGCTTGTAAGTAGTGATTACTATTTCCTTTCTCAGCTTAAAGCAGTTTAGCCATTCCCCTCTGACATCAGTTAGAGCCATCAAAATGTCATGTTCAGCTTGAGCAGGTTGTTCTCTCCCCCGACTGACAGAATCAGAGTCAGAAAGACTTTATTTATCCCCAAGGGACAATTAAGATACAACAGAGCAGCATGACGTCGAAGATAAGGGCAGGGCATAAACAGGCAATATGAGTAAGATAATAAATACACAGAATATACAGTATATACACAGTTTTAAAATTAAAGTGACTGAAAGGTGAATAAATAACTGTAAGTGACTAAAAGTGAGTAAAGTGTTGGCAGTATAAAAAGAGCGTAGAGTAGTTTATGTTTCTGGTGTGGAAATTGTCTTATCAGCTGGAGTTAAAAAGCAGGGTGGATTTGGGGACAAAGGTGGCTCTCCTCCTCTCAGTCCTGCAGGAAATGCAGTGGAGGTGTCGCCCAGAGGGGAGCCATTGAAAAGAAGACGTCTCACTTTGGACTTTCAGTAAGATTTGCGCTCCAATACTCCCCTATCAGCCCATCAAGTGAAACGTGACATGTAAATTGCATATAAAATTTACCACTGCAGAATTTGAGGGTTACACGGCAGCTGTTAATCAGCGAAGGTTATAAAGTGATATGATGTATGGATGTATTTTTCTGTGAAGGGGAGATGGTTTCACTTTGAGCAGTGTGTGACTTGAATTTAAAAATCAATGTTTATACCAAAGGCAGCACTAAGAGAGTAGTTTTCACATCTCACTGCACATGCTCATTCTGTTTATTTTAAATTTGTTAGCTTACCATCCTTCTGCTACCAGAAGTCTTCAAATGCCACGATCCCGTCATTGATTTTCCTCTGAAGACAAGATCAAAGAGACTCAGAAGAAACTGTTAAACTTCCTCTTTTCACCTTCATGGGTCTGTTTACCTGGCTAAGAAAATGTCTAGCGTTGGTGAGAGGACACAAAGGTCTGCTTAGTCATACTGAGAGACTAAAGAGCAGGGGCAATGCTTCCAACTGTGGGAGGTTTCTGTGCTTTAAAAGTATTCCTCTAAATTCTTTGCAAAAAATCCATTTACAGATACCCTGTCTAATGGTCAGTGTCTAATAGAATGTGCTTCTTCAGCTTTTAAACCCTGTGCATCAGTGTGTTATATACTCAATGCAAAGTGATACAAGGTTATGTTCCTGTGATTTCTAAGAGCCATGTACACATATTGGACTTTCCATGAGAATTGTGCACTCCTTACACTTAGTTGCATAATAAGAGGCTTTTGTTTCCTCTGTTTCAGGTCCTGGTTAATGGCCTGTGTCATTTGAGAAAGGAAATGACTAGCTTGCTGCTTGGGAAACTATATGAGCTGGTTTACTACTTTATTTTGTGAAGCTCCCTGCTTTGTTATGCTATGAAGCCAGGCACAAAAATGTTCAGTACTGTCACTGATAAACGTGAGAAATAAGAAAAAAATATATATACTAGAATTCATGTATAAAATGAGAGAAAATTGTTGAGCATAAATGTTTTTATTAGTGTAATTATGCTCATGTGGGGGGAATGTGTTAAAAACAATTGGAGATTAGGTATCGGAATTTCAGGGGCACGCCTCCATACACGCTCCTTCCGGTTCTCATCTCTATAGGTTCCTCCAGTCCTACAAGCTGTTCATTCTCGTTTACATGCCCCACCCTTCCTCCCCTTTCAATTCTTTAACTTCTTGACTTCTATTTGGTACATGGGGATCAGTCAGGCCCGGGAGCCGCCGCCAGTCCCCTTCTAGGCCTTCCCCAAACCGCAGCTCAATTCATGTCCAAGCCATTCACCTTTACCTACTTAAACGCTGTCAAACATAAAGTGAGTATGTGGGCCCAGCTAGTGAATAAGACAAAATAGAGGTCATTTAAAGTAAGAACGTTTGTGAACCGTTTGTGCAAAATCTGTTTGCTTCAGGAATGCCTTTGACTTCCAAGAGCTTCCAAAAGTAGAATGGGAAGCAGGATAGCTACCAGGCTCCCCTCCCTACAGAACGACCTCCTAGATCAGGGGTGGGGAACTCCAGGCCTCAAAGGCCGGTGTCCTGCAGGTTTTAGATCTCACCCTGGGTACACACAACTGAATCAAATGATTAGTTCATTACCAGGCCTCTGGAGAACTTCAAGACATGTTGAGGAGGTAATTTAGCCATTTAAATCAGCTGTGTTGGATCAAGGACAGATCTGAAACGTGCAGGACACCGGCCCTTGAGGCCTGGAGTTCCCCCACCCCTGTCCTAGACCGTCAAAAATTAAAAATGATAAAGCTAATAGTCAGGGCTGGGTCAGGTAATCGTAAACCTCTCCGTAGTTGTGCTGCTAAAAGCCTGGAGTGCTGTGGGATGTGTTTACTCCTTTCCTCGTATGCTCTCCACTCTAATTGAGAGAGAGTTGAGATAACTACCATAGTGTTGTCATGAGACATGCTTCCAACTGAAATGCATTAGTTTCTAATCATGATCCTTACACCAGCATGCCATCACATCGATTTAAGACCATATTTATTTGTTTATTTCTTTTCTGCTCTCTGTAATGTGTGCTTCCACAATGACTAGTTAGTAAATGATTAATGATGTTTAATAAAAAGTGGTCCTCGTGTAATGTGGTTCCAAGAGCTGAGCTTATCTTTACTCTGTGGTTGAGATAATTTAAAACTTTGAAAAGTATTGTGTTCACTTTGGAAAGCAATTAATCTCACTTTTGTTTTAGTCGGAGATGTTCTTGTGGTTTCTTCGCTTCCAATCTAATCTTTCTATTAAAAAAGCAATAAAACTGGAGGCAGGGGTCCATCTGTCAAAGTGTTTATAATGTTGAATACGGGCCTTGAAATAACGATATCTGATACGGTGCAAAGTGTAAAATTACATAACTGTCAGTCTACTAGAGATATTTTCAATCACATATGTAAATTAAAGCTGCGACCCTTAACTGCAGAATCTGGAGAGGTGTTTATAGTCAGGTGTGAGTCGGGGGAGAGGTTGTCAGATTTTTTAACATACCCAATAGGTTGATAATACTTTTCTGCTGCTCAAGATAATTTAAAACCATGCACTTGAATATGATAAATGATAATATTTTTACCACCAACCTCGGTGTGCTCTGGCTGCTTTTAAGCCTTTTAAGCCCACTGTGTGCTCACCAGAGTCTTTGTTATTCTGCTTAATAGAGCATTACTTTGAGAGGAAGCTGTTCAAGCTGAGCTCAAATTTTAGAAACTATCCAAACTACTTTACTCAACAGATGGACCACTACATCTGCCAAAAAAGGGTTTGAAATAAATCCTTGGGTTATTTTGAAACATGCAGTTTTTAGAGCATCCAGGTTGATGATTTTATATGTTATAGACTCGAGTAAACCTGTGCAGAAAGATGGTGTGTTTTGGAGCATATTTAATGCAGCTATCTGAAAAATTATATGGCTTACTGTGTGGTCATTTCAGCTTTTATATCTTACATTATGTGTATATTGTTTCTTTTTCAATTCCTTTCTCTCTGTTATATTTAGCTTATCTGTTGCCTTGTTTTAAAAGGTCTGTTTGTGAAGATGGATGACTCACCTTCCACAAACCACATGTACCAAAGCAGCCGTCAGCCGGGCTAACACAGAAAAACAGACAACCATTTGCACACCTATGGGCAATTTAGAGTCACCAATTAACTTAACCCCACTAACTGCATGTCTTTGGGCTGAGGGAGGAGTATGAAGTACTACACAGGCCCTGGCCAGATGGTAGATTTAAACCCAGGTGGAGTCAGTGTTTTAACAGAAGTTATAATAATTGCTTGCAAGTTAGCTTAAATAAATACAAATTAATAGGCAGTGCAATTCCCATATTAATCAGTAGCGCTGATCACCTATGGCCTTGTGTAAGCAAAGGTGCTTACAATGTGCAGCCATTAGTGGAAGACTGCATGTTTTTTACATGTAAAAACCATTAACAGTCCATTGTTTGAAAAAAACTGTGTGACCCATTAGCTGTGGAAAGTAGGCTGGGGTCACAGAGACCTCCCACACATTTACACACTGTCATAAATTGTGTTCATACTCTTCCACCCTGTGACAGCTGGCCCTGGTTTATTGTATATTAATTCTCCTCTCTCTTCTTTTATTCCAGCACATACTGAGGTCATCTTTACCATTTTCTCACACTCAAAGAAGTTACAATATTGACACTTGCACTGCCAAGTTGCAAAGACTTATGAGTGATCTCAGTCAAACAGACACAGCTGCGATTCTTTGGTGGCGAAATCACATTTTGGACTGCTTTTTGTCAAATCCTGAAAATTATCCATCTGTTTATAAGCTACTGTCCATACAATTATCAACAGAGAATATTTATTACATAAAATATGTTACGTCAAGTAGTATAAATACACTGTGACTTGTGATTTTATTCAATCAAACATACGTTTGTAAAACTAAAGATTTAGTCAGTGGATCCCAGCCATTTTGGCAGTAATCAGGTTGCAGTTGTTGTGGTTTCACCAAAGATATATTGTTGAAACTGCTAACACTCACTAAACTTCTAAGATTTATAAGATTAATTTCAATAATTCTTGAGACCTCAAAAAACTGTAATAACTCTACAACCCAACAGATTTATCTTGTGTGCTCTCAGCGAGGCCCAAATATTGTGAACTACTGCATTAAGCTATTTACATTAAGTATTTAAAAAATCTCCAAAAGTTGATTCTGTTCATCTGGACGTAGCGTTTTGTGGGAGAAACGTTTCGTCACTCATCCAAGTGACTTCTTCAGTCTCAGCTGACTGCAGGTTTTCCCAAATCTTATAAACAGTACATTTGCATAATGACTGAAACCAGCCCACTGAAGGAACAATGGGCTGTGAGGTCAGTTCCTTAATCATAATTATGTGTTGTGCCATCACAGAAGAGCTACCTCATCAGGCCAGGACTCTGCAGTCTATTTACACCTACAGGCCAGTGGACACTCTTTCAATGATGAGGATGTACACATCCTGGACAGGGAAGAACGCTGGTTTGAGCGCGGAATCAAGCCGGCCATTTACGTGAAAAGGGAAAGGACATCTCTGAATCGAGGAGGGGGCCTAAGGGTACATCTTTCGCCATCTTACAATGCTGTGATTGCAGCCATTCCCCAACTCTCTGTGAATGGTGCTCATGGCCATTGATCAGTGTTCTTTGATCAGTGGGTTTTGGTCAGTGATTGTTGATCAATGGTCATGGGAATTTGCATAATTATGATTAAGGAACTGACCTCCCAGTCCATTGTTCCTTCAGTGGGCTGGTTTCAGTCATTATGCAAATGTACTGTTTATAAGATTTGGGGAAACCTGCAGTCAGCTGAGACTGAAGAAGTCACTTGGATGAGTGACGAAACGTTTCTCCCACAAAACGCTACGTCCAGATGAACAGAATCAACTTTTGGAGATTTACTTTCCTGGATGATTGAGAATGCATCAAGATATTTAAAAAATAGTGGCTTCATATATTAGCATATGTATGCATGAAGGCACACAGTTTGTGTGCCGATGTTAATGCTAGAGGAGTTTTGAAACAGATTATTGGTGACTTTTCCACACTTACGCATCCTCAGCAAACACTGACCAGACGTCTTTACTTTACGTGGTTTGCTACATCATGGCTCAGCTGCTGTAGTTCCCAAACACTTCCACTTTGCAGTTATACCACTTACAAAAATTGGGGAGAGAAGATGTTTCAGGAGCTGATCTATTGCAATGAGGAGTCTTTCAAAGGACCAATACATGGCAGACTGCATGGACAGGTGATTGATTTGATACACTTGCAGCAAGGGGGCTGAAAACACCAAAGATGAAGGTATTCCCCAATATATTTATCCATATAGTGTATATTATTTAAATTTAGTCTTGAAGAACAATATTTTAGTCCTAACGGGACACATTTTTACCTTAAAATTCTTCCTAGAAGACATGGATTTTTTTTTAGCTTTCTTTTGCTGGCAAATGTTGTTAAATGATTTGAATATTTCTTTCAATAATGTAATCACTGCGGCAGATTGTACCTCACCTTGTTGCATTGGCTTCATAACCCTTCGGGCTAATTCTTCCAGAGAAACGTTCTTATCCTGCCACAACAGGTCAACTAATGAGAAAATTAGACGACCACTCTCATTTATCCCTCCTATTCGCATTCAGTTTCTTAAATTATGCAAGGCTGGATAGATCATACAGAGCATTATTATGAGAAGCCCAAACAGTAATACCTCGAGTATGTTGCCATTTAGTCAAAACTGGTAATAACCAGAGATAATGAGTGTGATTCTCATTAGCTTCAAGGCCTTTGTTGATCCCAAACTGCAGAGGATTTTTTTAAATTAGTGTCACCAGGACCGCTACATGACCAGCATCAACTATTTGAAAGGACTGTTTAAAAAAAGCAAAGCCATTTTGGGTACTCTGTTGGCAATGAAAAGGGAAAGAGCGGCTGTTGAAACAATGCAGTTATGCGAGTAAGACGGTTTGTTTGTTTTGTTTGAATGGAAATAAAGAACTTATCCTTTTTTTGTTCATGTTCAAAGAATGCCTCCCACAGAGTATTTTTTCCTCTTTTTCCCTTCATAGTTGAAACTGTCGAGCCAAACAGTGGCCGAAAGGCTTTTACTCTGTAGCAGTTCAATGTTAAAATGTCCGTGGATAAATGCAGAGACACTTAGCCACATTTAAATGATTACCAGCAGGCTTTATTCTTTAGAACCACAAGCTTTTATAAAATCGATATTTAACTCTTGAAACGTAGTGGGTCCATCTTCACAGTTATTGTGGGTACAAGTCCATTCTTATGTGCCGGGCAGTCTGAGTGATCGTGTCCTTGAGGTCAATTAGCCTTGAGGGAAATAATGAGTGTGGTGCCCCAGCTTTACCCTGCTGCTTAAGACCACTGCGGCCACACTTTGAAGACATTATTCACAAAGCCTCATTTCATAGCTGTGAGTAAGAAAAACTTCCTGACTTGACAGAAAGCGCTGAGTTTATTTCACTTTGCAGAGTAATCAGAACTTTGGAGTGCTTTTCAGATCAACCACTACTTTTGCCGAAGACTCATCCTAAGAAGAAGTGGAATGTCGGATGTCTAAGAAGATAGAAAGGGAAGACGCTACCTGAACTTCAGTTCCAGTAGATGTATAAACATAAAACTGCAGAAGTCTCACATATATCACCAACATCAGGAAATGAATGAAGGTAAATATGCAAAGCATGATGATAAATAGACAAACTGACTGAAATGGGACTCTCAATCATGTTGGTGCCATTAATGTGTTTTGGAACAAATAACATGGCTCGCTGTGAGGAACAGACTGTACAATAATTTTTTGCTTCAGTTTTGTTGAGTGAACTTCTAATATCTCTTTTTCTACTCAGCTTTAATTAGCAGATGTGCGTCTGCCTACAACAATTTTCTCTAAAAATGAAAGTGAGATGCTGCACTGATTAAAACCTTTGAAGATACATTAAACATGCATAAAATTGTGACAAGATGTGAAATGATAATGCCTGATACTGTACTTGTCAGTTTTAACATGCGCATACACTTAAAATAGCACATGCAAGTTTGGAAGTACAAAATTTGAGACACAGCATGCCATTTGGGTGTAGCTTTAATACTGTGCAAGAAAGTGATTAATTTCCTCACATGTACCCAGCCTAAAAGGTCCCTTTTATATTTTATCATGTGTGGTATCTAATGATCCTATGATACCACTGCTATCAGGAAGTCACTATTCATTATCTGTAAAAATTTAGAGATAAAGTTGCCTTTGAGGTCTGCATTTTATTTTTAGGTACTTTTAGGGGTTCAGAGTGTCTTCAATGAAGGCTGGAAATTCAGCCCTTAAATCAGTAAACCAAGGTGAAAATAATAATCATTGAGAGAAGTGATGAAGAGGTGTAATTTCAGAGGGTACATTAATTCTCAACAAAAAGGTTAAAAGTGTATCAGCAATTAGCAATCAGCAATCAGCAGGTGAACACCTGTAGACATAATCATTGCCAGTGCTGGCTTGATGAAAACACTTCACTAAACATTCAGTTTAAGCATCCAATTCTTGTTTTATTTAACTCTTATTGTATCATATTTGGATGATGTTCTATACTAAGTCACCCAGTGGCTGCTGCTCATATGTATGAGAAAGCACAGCGTGTCTGAATCCTAATATACTTTGATTAATAATTAATAATTGCAAATCCAACAAAGGTGGATTTGTTGCTACTGTGATTTCAGAGTCTATTTAGGCCCCTTGTTTGAGCACTGCAGCATAGCTGGAGCTCTCCTAGCACCCATAAACTGGCCCACTCAAGTGTCAAGCCAATATCTGCATATATTAAGACTTAGTCATGAAAAACAACAGGCTGTCTTTAATGGGAAAATAAAAATGTTCTGCAGACAAAGGCTGCAACACACATATTTTTAGCAGCATAGCCCTAAAAGTGACCGTGTTAGTCTGTTAATGACGTAAGCATCTGTGCCAAATAGATCCAACAGAATAAATGTTAATTTTAGAAGAAACACAGCTTTTGCTATGCTGAATGATTTCTCTATGCTTTGACTTGGGTCAGTTTTATAGAATTCATTTGCTAAGTTTTATAAAATAAAATAAAATAGCTGTGTATGACTAGTGATGGAAAAAATACAGTTAAATGAGGACGAATCAGAGACTCTTTAGGTAGGTCTCAAGGCTTAAGGCACCAGATTCACTCCTTTGTAAACTCTTGCATACTTGTAAACTTGTAAACTATGTAAAGCCACAAAACATACGAGTGAATTTTAGATCCTAACAGAATGATAGATATTGATATCTGCGAGATTTAGATAACTAAAAGCAGACTAAAGTCTGAAAAGTGGTTCAAACATTTATTACCAGTAAAGATTCCTGTAATGCTGCTTTCCTGGATTTACAAAAGCAGGTGTTAAAAATCCCCTTCCCCCAGTGAAACTATAAAATGCTCTTCCAGTACTGCTCGACATACTTGTAATGGATTTTTATATGACTGGCTTAGTTTCCTCCATTGTTGACAATGTCACTGAATAAACACTCAGTCAAACAAATGTCTCCTCACTATACTGAGAGTCAATTTTAAATCACATTCATTCATTGCGGTCCGCTTATTTTAGAATCTAGTGTCATTATTCCTTTTTATTCCTTCTTTTTTGATTCCTTTTTGCTGTACTACCTTCTCTGTTTTGTGTTTTTAGTTGACATTTTTTTAATGTGGGCAACACCCTTGCTCCTGTCATGTATGAGCTGCCTTTTTTTGCAAACACATTTAGACTTTGCATCTTGTTTGGAATGTGCTAAATCAATAAACCTGACATTCTTCATAATCCCTGCTTGCAGTGAAGCCCCTTTGTCTCGCAGTCTTGAATATGGTGGCGCTTGTTAATCTTGAAACGATCACGTAACACACAATACTCTGGTTTGCTACGGTGGATTGGCTCTGTGTAAACTGACGTGCAGTCTGGATTGCACCAGCGCACAGAGATGATAATCATTTAACCTTGTTTGTTTGTTTTGACAGGAGACATATCTCTTATGCCCCTCAGTATGAGATCGGCATTGTAGAAGGCAAGGTTATTATGAGGATATTATGATTTTTTTGGCCACAGGGATTTCTGTCTCTTTCTAGGAAATGTTGTGAGTGTGCTATTTTCATTCCAGGACTGTATCACAATCTTTAGTTGCCTTCAGTCACCGATCTAACAGCAGCTCTAAAAACTCTATTCTGAGACACAATAGCTCACAGGAATTACACCTGACCCTTTTCCTTCCAATATGTCTTTTTGAAAAAAACATACTGAGTGCAACCATAAAATAATAGTACTTTTTACACACTGCAGTCACACACCGCTGACTGAGGAACAAAATTGGACTCTTACATACAAAAAATGTGCACATTTATTTTTTTTTCACCATTATGGGGTCATAACAGAACCAAAGGGGGAATAATATGCTGAGATTGACTTGTCACATGTGGATATATGTTTTCTTCTGCAGTTTCCATTTAAGTAGATAAATAAGGGATAATAGGTTTTGTGATCATTCTCAGTGGAGGTACCATATAGCAGAACTAAATAAATCAGAATGGATTGATTTTATGTTGTTTACTCTTTTGGATTTCATTTCCTCAGTCTCTTTGTTTATTATTTTTACAGATTTATTGATGACGTTTGGCTTTCACTTCTGGTGGTTATATACTGCTAAAAACTGGCATTATCATCCAAAGGCAATTCAAAACAAGTATTTATTTAAGAAAAAAAACATAAAGGAAAATTGCATATATATATTTGCTCCGGTTGCAATGAACATTCTCGGTATGAGCCATGCGTTCCACCTCATCATCATACTTCATGTTAGCATTTCCCACCACTTGTCTAAAATTGGACACCCTGGTGAGTGTGAGCCAGCCTACAACCGGCCCTCCCCTCCTCCCTCAGTCAAGTAACCCACTGGACAAATATAAACCTTTGTGTGAGTCTACAATCAAAAGACAGTGATTATTCTCATTTTAAAGGTGAAGGGGAAGTACGGCTTTCTCTAGATGGTGGTTGCCATGGATTTCTCTCAAAAGGTTTTGGTATAATGGCACATCCCACTTCTGATGTCAGCGCTCGAGGAAGGGGAGGAAGAAGGATTCGAGAGAGAAAGCGAGAGTCGAGGGAAAAGGAAAGGGAAGGAGGGAACGAGGGAGGGAGGGCGAGAGGAGGGGAGGCAGCCTGTTGCTCATGATTATCAAATAGCGTTCTCGTACTCCACAAGCCCAGTGCCTTTGCATAGATGGACCAGAGTTGAACGAGGTAGCAGCAGTGCCTGAAAACACACTTCATATTTTCCTTCATGTACATTCCTCTCATCGCCTTCAGGCTTCTTCAGCAAACTAACAGCTGCAGAGGAACTGATTTGAGAGCGCAGTGAGTATGAATCTTTTTGTTTACATGTTTTTAAACTTAATGCTTGTTGTATAGAAAAAACAAACAGTACTCCTTAGTTGTAAGTGACACTTTGGGAGTTTTTCTCATGCATGCATTCAGTGTTTAAATTCCAAATCATGTATGTAAATAGCTGCTTCCTCAGGCTTGATATTATAACTGTGTGCACCATGTGTCTACCTGTTAGTGTTTTTGTAGATCACACTGATGTGCTGTCAGTATTTCTTTTAAAGTAACTTGAAGGGTGCATCAGCAGTGTCAGTTCTAATCAGACTGAGCTAATTAATGGTTTCCTGTGAAGTCCACTTTTCATTAAACGAGGAATTATCTGTCTCGAACAGATGACCGAGACTTACATGCCCAATGCGCTGCATGTACGCCATGGTAACAAGGGTGCAGCAGCATGACACTGTATGATGTGTAAACATTTACTGAGACAGGGTTCGATGCAGAGACAGATTTTGTCTGCCATGCTCTCTGAGCAGGGACATATATTTGATACATATATACATTATCTTTGCAGTGTCCTTAGAAATTAAAAACACTTTTCAAAATCAAATTTTAAACTGAAAATTGATGCAAGGGAAACTTTTGAACGTGGGAACAACTTCAAGTCCTCAAACAGCGTATCAGAGCTTATGTTTCTGTCAGTGAATCCATATGAGATCAGTTCAAACACAGCACATGGTTTCATTTTGAAGATGATTTTAGATAATGGCCCATAATGTGATTAGGAGTCCGCAATGCAAATCCCTCTTTGGAGACCTTGGAGCAGTGATATATGATATGTAATCCATCATCCTCTCTCCCTCCACCAGGTAATTGTGACTCTAATGAGATGAACTAATGACTTTTCCTATTCTAATAACTAATAGTGGCTCTCTGATTCTACTCCACAAAAAAGATCCATAAAGTAATTATAGTATGCTTCTCAGGTGCTTTTATGTTTAAGGTGCTTGAAAGACATAGCCTCTGGTGTCACCGGAGCAAAATCTTGATCTGCTGTTTCCCTGAGCACCAGTGGGTACCCAAAGAGATCTGCAGCCAGGGCTTGGACTCAATACAAATCGGGCGATGGATGTGCTTTGAAAGTGTAAGTAAGAAAAAGTCCTCGTCTTTCCTTCTGAAGTCTTCTATCTGCACAGACTCGGATGTGAATTCAGTCCATCTTCTAAAACGATGGAAACCCTTGGCTCTTTCATGTTCTGATTTGACCGTTTAGATTTTTAACCAGTTCACGCTGTGCTAAAATGTAAAAATACAACTAACTTAACCAACACACAGATGTCGTGTCCTTTGACAAGAAAGCTTTTATTTTCTGCACTCAACACTGACCATCAAGTGTCTAATTTCCCACTTAAAGGAAAGACCTGTGCAACTGTTAGTTTACAGTCCATTTATACCATCTCATCAGCTTATTCTAAGTTGAGTTCTTCTTTTTTCCTTGCTGATCTTTTAATCGACCGGTGTGAGCACCTTCTGTCACTTCGGCCTGCAGGGACTTGCGCTGCGCCCTAGTGCAGAGGTCTTTTGAAACACTCTGTCTAAAGTGACAAACAGTCGGGTCTTCTCTGCAGTGAGGTTGTGATGCCTGCACATATGCCCGCTGTCTTTTATCTGCTGCTTGTGAAAAACAAATTATTTACACAACCCTGAAAGATTAGGTGGTCGGATGATTGCAGCTCGACAGGAAAAGGGCAGCAAGAGATGGAAAGTGAGTATCGGTTAATGCACACAAACGATGCAGAGAACTTAATGTTATGCAATCTTTATATAATCAAGTTAGATGAGCACTTGCAAATGGTGAGAGTGTGCAATCATCCACTCAGGAAAATTCCTGAGATGAAAAAGAAAAACACATGCTGTCGTTATACATCGGATGTGAGTGATGGGTGTAAAGTTGAGGTGTTTTGTGTGCTGACTAAATATTGTGTGTCACAGTTTGTCAGGGATCAGAGGATGAGAAGTGCTGAGGCATAATATGGAGCAGTGAGGTAGAAGCCTAGAGAGTCGGTGGGCTGGCTCAGACTGCGTCTGGGGAATATAGAGCCCTTTAAAAAGGAAGGACGGACAGAGGACAGATTGGAAAATAAACTGTGGACAGAAAATGACAGAGGTGTGATGCTTCTCATTTGCTCTTTGTTACACGACATTTTATTCCAAGCGAGACATGAAGAAGTACTTGAATTGCATTTCAATTGACTTTTAAGCTTTTAAAACGACATCACCAAAAAAAATTTTTTTTATAAAATGAAAGGCGGTTTATTTTACAGATACATTTCATTCTGTTGCAGTTTTGCACTCCAGTTGAATTGAACAGTGAACAGGATGAAAAAGAGTGGCCATTAGTGCTGAGATAGCTCATTACTGAAACATATTATCTGCACAGAATACTTCTCTGTACCTCAGAAGTAGAGAGCAGCGCACTGTGGTGGACCACAGACAGAGTTGGGGAGACATTTATTGCCCTGGAGCTATACTGTAGCTTCTTCCAGGGTTCTCGGCATGCATTAATACCACCCACATCCAACAAAAAAGAAACACTTTTGTTTACAACTATTCCTGCTTGAATTACTGTAAGGAAAGGTCTTCGGGGTAGGATTGCTTCTGGCATGCCTGACTGTTTCAGTGTTTAACCAGATTTCAGAGAGAGAGAGAGAGAGAGAGAGAGAGAGAGAGAGACAGTTGGGTCTTGGCAGCTCTTGCGGTCCATTTCTGGAAACACCATCCTCTTATAGTCCATTAGAGAACAGTGAGCTGTTAAGGGAATAGAAGCAGAAGTGGTTGTTGGGGAGAACAAAAGGAACATTGTGTGGTTTAAATGGTCATTAAGCCTGAGAGGACATGACTGACATGACTTCATTGTCAGGTGACATGCGTTTTTCTGGAACATCTTTATAGAGAGCATTTATTTTACAGCACGTTATTGCTTTAAATATGGTTGAGGGGCTACATGCAAGAAAATAAGACCGAACTCTACACTTTGAACAGCTGCCACTGGAAAGCTTAGAGGTTTAGATTTTCATCAGAAACACTGACAAAAATTTGATACTCATCAAATTACCATGTGTCTGTATTTCACAGAATGAGTCAAGCTGAATTGCAAATCTTTGATTCAGAGACAGATTGGTAAAATCTGTCTTACACAGCACTTCCAGCAATATGGAGATATGCAGCAATAAATAGTCATTGCTAAGTAAACTATTTGTATCTCTTTGCAGGGACAAACACATAGACACTCTTCAGATGTTCATTTTTACTATTAAATTTGAATATGAACCACCCATAATGAACAAAATTCTTTAACACATGCCTCTGCAGGCAGGTAAAAAGAAAATAACAGACAGATCTCAACAGTTAAAACACATTTCCTTATATTTAAAAGGCTTACGATTTTTTTTAAATTGCTCTTTGATCTTGTGGTCATGATTACTACTGGGCTTTTTAAAATGATCTCAGTCAATATTGGTGGTATTAAAAGTCTCCAAAGACTCTTGAGGAGGGAACCATGGGAAATGCATGCACAATACTGTCAGGCAACTGAGACTCACAACCCTGTGACTCACCAGGCAATCTGGAGAACATGCCCTGTGGCTTAGCTGTGATAACGCTGGCACAGAAAGAGGCCAGACCTCAGCCGATCTGGTGGGGAGAACAGCCTTCGCTGTCTTTGCAGCATTTCATCTCTCCTTCTCCTTCTAGACTTTGTCCCCCAGAGGAAACATCAGAGGCGCAACATTGCACGGAAAGGAAAACAAAAACAAAACAAGAGTTTAAAAAAATGCTCCTGTGACTGCAGAGATGGAAAAGCACAATCGGTTTAAAGGCAAAGTGAGAAATCAAACAGCCTCAAGGGGTTAAGTGTGATTTAATCTAGTAGGAGAGTGGCGTAGGCTTGTGCACATCCACACCGGCGATGCATTGTAGGCGTATTGATAACCTCCACCGCATGGAGGGAGAGTGTGAGAAGAATCAAAAAGGAGGGATTTTGCATTTTTTGAAAATGTATTTTCATTCTGGTGTTTGGCTTTTGTTTTAATGGTACTACTGTTTATTTGGCAGGCAGCGTTTATATAAAAAAAAAGTGGGAAGCGATTGAATCTGAATCCGCTGATGGCCTACATGATTTCCCTGACTGCACTGGGGTTTTATTATGATCTGACCTCAGGGGTATTCCACATGTGACGAGTCCAATAAAAGCCAAAAATCTATATTATCAGGAAGTTAATGCAACAAGGCAGAGCACTGGAGGGAAAAGCTTCGGGTGGGTTTGCTCTGATTTCAGGGGTGAAAGATGGTGCTGACTGTAATCAGTGGCTCACACAGGCTGACAATGCAGGTGCCTAATAACCATTCAGTTGACACATTCACATCCCCATTTTAGAATCCCTACTCAGAATTTGGCCATGCAGCAATCCAGGCACTGACATTTTAATTTCTAACTGGCTAACCTGCCTCCCCCTAAATCACTGTAATTGATTAAATTAGTTTGGACAGAGGCCACAAGGCCGTCACTGCACTGGTGATAAAGTGGTAAACATTTTCCAGTTCCTTCTCTTTCTTATTGTAAGATAGTGCTGTTCCTCTTCTCGTGCTCGTCTCTTGTTCTGCCGAAGAGTCTTTGGTAAATGTGCATAAGCTGGCACTCGGAACAGCCTGCATAACTGTGTGATTGCACGTTAGTACACACACACCTCAACCGACACCTAACTGCGTTTTAAAGCCTCCCGCTCTAAATGTGAGAGGGCCAGAAATAGCACAGACGGATTATTAAGTGTGTTTGAAAACAGCCTCTTCAGTATCTGTAGGATAACAGTTACATCAGTGAATTACTGAGTCAGTGCAGCATCACTGGGTGACAAATCTTTATACAAAAATGTGAGGAGTTAAATAGTTGCCCCCACAAATGTATACTGTTAAGAGTTTAACATTTAATCATGATCTGTTACCTCAGTCAAAAGAAACTAATCCCTCATTGTTATTTGCCCTCCTTTTCAAATTAAAGTAACAGTACGACTTTGAGGTAAATACATGGAATCAAGTCATGAAACGGGGACACAGTTAGTCAGGTTCACTCCAAAGTTACATAAATCCACATATTGTCCCCCAAAGCTTAGTTTATTCCACTCAAAACATATGACAAGTTAAACTGTTGTCGCCAAAGCATTGTTTCCCCTTCTTTGTCTCCTCATACAAGTTGAACAGTGCCTCTCTGTCACTCCATAATTAACACAGAAACCTCAGAGTGGTATCAGTTTTGCCAACTGAGGACAAATTCTATTTTAAAACGTATAATACAGTAAATATACGAATCTCATGTAGCAAAAGCAGGGTTGAATTTCTGTTTATGTCCACCAGATATCTTTGCCCCCTAGTGGCCATTCATTGGTTAATACAGCTTACCTCTCCAGCATTGGGAGTTTGCATCTTGCGGCTTTACAGCACGGTTTATTCACCGAGACCAGTGTGTGTGATCGAGCCAGACACCGGAAGGAGAAATCTGCAAATATCGTTCAACGACCAGAATACTATTGTTATGTTTGAATGAGTGGAAATAAACAGTATGAAAATTAACCTATAGCAATATGTAAATGTCACCTCAGTTCATTCTCTTGTAAAGTTATGCAATTCACTATACTAAACATTTACCTCAAGGCAGAGCAACAGCAATAAATATTATCATTGTCATCATCATCATACTTTCTTTACTTATTGTTGTTGTAACAATATTCCTTGAGGTTCATGTTTAGTAAATTAGATAAGGAAGCAAACAGAAGCAATAATATCAAGTTAAAATAGGTAAAATAGTAAAAAAAAATAAATAAATAAAAATAAATATTTGCTGTAACATTAAAGTAGTAATAAGGAAAGTAGGAAAATGCTAATAAAATATAAACGTTTTCCAATGGCGCTGTTCTAAAAGGGACTAGATACTAAGTTAGAGTGCACTATGACAAAATAAATGTTGAAAGACATTTTTAAATTAAGGCCTTATAAAACCAAGAAAGACTTTATTTACAAATGCCTACAGCTGCAGATTCCTGTAAACCCTGAGGCACAGTGCTCTGCGGCGCATAGTTAATAAAAGCTACCGCTTCATGACTTCAGTGTGGCTCAAACTTCAGCCCGAGGCTCGAACAAGCAGGAAACACCATCCAAGTGGGGAAACGCTCATATTTTAATCTATTTAATCATCACACGTTTAAAAAGAGGAATATTAAGGTTTTATTACAAGTCAGTGTGACATATTTAATGGAAGTAATGTTAATGAAAACAGTCTTCTACGATTTCACTAATATGTTTACACATATTAATATTATGCTCGCTGGAGTTTCCCCGCTGTAGCTTTACAATATCTGAAAATTGTGTTGGTGGTAGAATGTTTCACGCAGCTTTCTTGCTTTCATTTCTACAGTGAGTGGGCTGTTCTGCAGGCAGAGATTGTTTACATATTGCTCTGCTTTTCTTATAATTTCACGTATCCATTTGAATCATAATGCAAACAGTCTGAGTGCCTCCTGCTGCAGTAAAGTGCATTGTGATGGTATTCATTTAGTAAGAGTGTACTGCTCAGTATGTTGGCAGGTGAATTGAAGTACTTCTCACAGTGATATGATGATTTTAACTGACCTGGACACCATGACTTTTTTGTCTCAAGCTTCCTTATATTTGAACCTCATAACTTTGTCTGTTGTTTGCATTTTACTCTTTATCAAATAATAATGGACTTTTCTTTCTCTGCGTGTATTACTAGTCTGTGTAATACTGCTGACTGTACTGCTGACTACCTTGGTCAGGACTCTGTTGCTAAAGAGATTTTTAAACTTTGCTATTTAATTAGTTTGGCCGATTTTGTCAAACCTGCACTGGTGCACTAACTTCAGACTCTCTGTTGTTTCTGTGAAGGTGACAGTGTGTTGATGGGAGGTTGAGCACAGGGATGTGAGCGGACCAGTAAAGATGACCCTGCTGGCGGGTGATGGCTCTGACTATGACTATAGTGCCCTGAGCTGTGCCTCCGATAACTCCCTCAACCCTCCCCTCCCACAAGAGAAGGAGGCTCACAAGGGAGCCTTCTATAAAAGGGCGCAGCCTGCCCCTGAGCTCAGCACCATCCACGATAACACACTCTTGTCCAGTGCCCGTAAACTCCATGCCATTATCAACGTGGGTGGCCTGCGTTACCAGCTGCCTTGGACCACCTTAGAGGACTTCCCCTTGTCACGTCTGGGCCAGCTGCACCTCTGCAGCAGCTTCGATGAGATTATGTGCATCTGTGATGACTATGATGTCACACACAACGAGTTCTTCTTTGACCGCAGCCCCTGTGCCTTCCGTAACATCCTGACCTTTCTGCGGGCGGGCAAACTGCGGTCCCTTAGGGAGATGTGCGCCCTCTCCTTCAGAGAGGAGCTGCTGTACTGGGGGGTTCCAGAGGAGAGCCTGGAGTGGTGCTGTCGCAGGCGTCTGCTGCAGCGCATGGAGGAGTTTGAAGCCATGGAGAGAGCAGAGGAGGAGGAAGAACTCCTGGAGGATCTGCTGGATTCAGACAGTGGCCACGGGGGACGCGCGGCTGACTCTAGACTCAGTCGGTGCATGGCTAAGCTGAGGGACATGGTGGAGAGGCCTCACTCTGGCCTCCCAGGGAAGATCTTTGCTTGTTTGTCCGTGCTGTTTGTCACCATCACTGCCATCAACTTATCCATCAGCACCATGCCGGCCATGAGGGAGGAGGAGGAGTTGGTGAGTAGAAACGTGGTGTTTGACACAGTACATGAAGATTGATATAAAAATGATAAAAATGATATAAAAAAGAAGAGGTTATAAGGCTACAAAAGCAAAACAAAACTTATGGTTTCTGTGAGGTACAGTTGGGACAACAACAGTGTTTGTCCCAAAGCTTCTGAGGCTCTTACAGCTGATAAATGTGGTTAATATTGTTATGATATCCAATTTTTCAAAATAGCTGCCCAGAAGACTCAATTTCCAGTGTCTAAAATTAAAGAACTGCTTAGCTGTGGTTAAATTAATGATTAACCAATTATCTAAATGAAGACAGAAGAAGCAGAAAAGTAACTTGTGCCTAAATATAGTTCATTTTTGAAGTATTTGTATTAATAAGGAAAAAATGAGAATATCACAAACTTTGCAAATCGAGTCATTTCATTCTTAATTTGACAAACATTTCAAATATAAGAATTCATTTTGAAACCAATATAGTTAAAACAGTTCACCAAAACTTGTACTCTGTTTTAATTTCATTTCTATTTACATAATTTTAATGTATTGGCTTTGCACAGCCACAATACATAAAGCGACGCCACCATACTGACAATGAATATGTGAACCCAGCAGGTTTATGTCATTTTTTCTATCCATTTTAAACTGATGTATCCAAAGAAATAAAAGAGGTTATGTGCTTTAAAAAAAACCCCCTCAGCCATTAAAGAGAATGCTAATAATGTCACGTCATTTTAAAACCTTATCCCAGTAAGAGAAGGAAGGCTGCTGAGAGAGCCACAATTTTTCCCTAGATTAGAATAAATGTTTGAAGACGTCTCAGGCTGCTTTCATGAAATGCTTCCATTATTATGTCTGACTTCAATCACAAACATAATTAGCACCCCAGCCTTTTTAGTCAAATCAAAGGAAAATTGAATATCTGAGCCACACAGAGTAAAGTGCAAACAGGTTTTGAATTAATTAATTGATGTGTCTTGGAAGCTTTTGTGAAAATTTAAAAAAGCAGGCTTTTGATAGAAGTGCAGATTGACTGCAAACTCTTTGATTTCCACTGTGGGGGGAAAAGTTTGTGTTGTTTTTTCTTTCTTTCTGTTTTAAGTTGTTCAGATAATCAAGTGCAGATACCGTAAGTGTGGGAAATGGGTGGAGTGCAAAACGTTCGCTCCTGTACAGTGAGACATTAGCTCAGGAGTGGGGGAACTCCAGGCCTCGAGGGCCAGTGTCCTGCAGGTTTTAGATGTGTCCTTGATCCAACACAGCTGATTCAGATGGCTAAATTACCTCCTCAACATGTCCTGAAGTTCTCCAGAGGCTTGGTAATGAACTAATCATGTGATTCAGGTGTGTTGAGCCAGGGTAATATCTAAAACCTGCAGGACACCGGCCCTCAAGGCCTGGAGTTGCCCACCCCTGCATTAGCTGCAGATGAGTTAAACATCACCTCTGTCACACTGTTAAACCAATAACTGCTTAAGAAAACGGCGAAGGGGAAAAAAAGAAAAACAAAATTGAAAAAGGAAATGAAAAGCTGCTTGTTGTCTGATTTAGTCACTGATATATTCATCTGACACCCTTGCACTGTATTCTCACTTGAGAGTCTGAATTCATTTGTTTTAAAAAAAAGTGCCAATGATTTCATTCTAACAGATCCTCAACAAGACGACAAAGCTTTGCATTAAAAGTACACAAGTGTTTCAGGTTATCTGGAGTTTTCAGGTGGTCAGGCCACTTCCTCCTCTGTGGGAGTATGTTTCATAATAATGATATTATTCTCTGATATGGACTGCATTCAGCAGCTATCGCAGTACGTGCTTTGAAATGCTTTGAACCATATTTCAACCACGCACTGAATCATGAAGAAAAATACACTGCTTCTGGAAGTGTGGCGGTATCATTTTAGACGCTTTGACCTAAGATTTAGTGCCTAATGACATTCATCATAAATGTATATGGAAAATTATTTTTTCCCCATAACCAAAACTGGTGGTTTGATCTGTAATGAGCAATTATTTTTTATTTTTTAATTGTCTTGGCTGCAGTGCTGAGGGCTGCAGACTCCTACCACTGTTTAGCGTTTGAATTTCACACTGAGGTGGCTCCCTCTAGTGATTCGACCTCATCTACATGCTGGTGACCACATTTTGTTTCTTTCCTAAACAGGGGACCTGTTCCCAGATGTGCTATAATATCTTCATCGTGGAGACTGTGTGTGTAGCCTGGTTCTCCCTGGAGTTCACCCTGCGCTTCATCCAAGATCGCAGCAAGCTGACTTTCCTCAGACAGCCCCTGAACCTGATTGATGTGGTAGCAATCCTGCCGTACTACATCACACTAGTGGTGGACAGCACTTCCAAAGGAGAGAAGAGGCTGGGCTCAGGCAACACCTACTTGGACAAAGTGGGCTTGGTGCTGCGTGTGCTGAGGGCCCTGCGTATCCTCTACGTGATGCGGTTAGCTCGCCATTCCCTGGGCCTGCAAACTCTAGGCCTGACAGCACGCCGCTGCACACGGGAGTTTGGACTGCTACTCCTTTTCCTGTGTGTGGCGATCGCACTATACTCCCCCCTGCTGTACTTGATTGAGAATGAAATGGCCACCACACAGGAATTCACAAGCATCCCTGCTACCTACTGGTGGGCTGTCATCACCATGACAACAGTGGGCTATGGGGATATGGTGCCAAGGAGCATCCCGGGTCAGGTGGTTGCTCTGAGCAGCATCCTAAGTGGCATCCTCCTCATGGCCTTTCCCGTCACCTCCATCTTCCACACATTCTCACGCTCCTACGTGGAGCTGAAGCAGGAGCAGCAGAGGCTCCTGCAGAGGAGGACACACTTTCTACTGCGGAGCCGCATGGCCGAGCTAGGCAGCAACCTGTCCTTAGAGAGCGACATGCTCTTTCCTATAGGGTCGTCTGACACGAGAGAAATGGATGACTGAGACTGCAGGACAACTGAGGACATGAGAGAGTGGGTCTAGAATAGAAACCAAGGATGAAGGAGGTAATGCATGGGATTGAATGTGTAACCAAGACAGGAAGAGGGGCTGACATTTGATGGATTGGCTGGTTGAAAGGGGCGTCAAAAAGTGAGACACAGAAGAGACAGAGATTATTTTTTCTTCCCAAAAATGCAGCTTGATTTGTAGCAGTGTACACTTAAAGAAAATGATGAAGAGATGAGAGAGAAAATAAGATCAGCAAAAAAGGATCTCTTTATTAAACGCATATAAGAGCAAACATAAGTCCAGCTGACAAAAAAGATAAAATACGCATAAACCTCGAGCTTACCAGTGACCTGTAGTGTTAAAACAGTCATATTCTAAAACATGTGTTTATGAACAGAAGACACGCCTGAAGAGCACAGTCACAGCTTCACATCATTCAACAACATTGTGATGTTTTTTTTAATCTCTGGTTTCAGTGGATTTGGTGATGTTGTGTGCTCTCGGGACAGTGCCAGTTAACTGAAGATGCTGTTTGCTTTTGTTAAGTCCCAAAGATATAAATTCCTTCCCAACTAAAATGTGACCCTTGATCAACTCATTATTTTCTAACTGCTTTGAAAACATTGAAACTTATGTTGGGGTTCCTTAATAATACTGTGGCACAGCCAGCATCTACACATTACTTATGATGTCCTAACTGTCCTTCTTCTACACTTTGGGGTTCATATGCAATTTTTGAACACGTTCTGGAAACAGCATTATTGTGCTTGTAATTACTGCATTTGCTGTGCATAGCTGTTTATAAACTATATCTCACTTTAAATTGGATTTGAGTGGAATCTCTCCTTTTTTCTGTTGATGATTCATTGATGCCTCTTGTTTTAACTTCAACTTTTCACTTTAGAAACAGGGAAAGGAAACTGTTTTACTAAATTGATGCCTAAAGACATCAACCATGGGAACCAGACTCTCTTGGTGAGCTTCTCTTTCCAGACTGTATCAGTTATATTGTTATAAATTGATATTTCAGTCTCATCTATTCTGTTACTGATGGTTTACACCAGTGGTTTTCAAACTGTGGGCCATAGGCAGTTACACTACAGGTGGCATGTGGACGATTAAGGTAAATATATGCAATGAAACAGCAGTGAAAATGTTGTGATGCTAAATTTATTATTTATTTATTATTGACTCTCCAATAATACATACAGAAAAAAAACCCAACAATCAAATGACCCCCTCTGAGCAAGGACTTTGGCGACAGTGGGAAGGAAAAATTCCCTTTTAACAGGAAGAAACCTCCGGCAGAACCAGGCTCAGGGAGGGGCGGCCATCTGCTCACCGGTTGGGGTGAGAGAAGGAAGACAGGATAAAAGACATGCTGTTGAAGAGAAACATAGATTAATAACAAGTATAATTCAATGCAGAGAGGTCTATTGACTCATAGTGTGTGAGAAAGGTGACTGAAGAAGAAATACTCAGTGCATCATGGGAATCCCCCAGCAGTCTACACCTATTGCAGAATAACTAAGGGAGGATTCAGGGTCACCTGATCCAGCCCTAACTGTATGCTTTAGCAAAAAGGAAAGTTTTAAGCCTAATCTTAAAAGTAGAGATAGTGCCTGTCTCCTGAAACCAAACTGGAAGCTGGTTCCACAGAAGAGGGGCCTGAAAACTGAAGGCTCTCCCTCCCATTCTACTTTTAAATACTCTTGGAACAAGTAAGTCTGCCATGTCAGAGCGAAGTGCTCTAATGGGGTTATATGGTACTGACATAAATGCAGTGATGAAACACAAAGTGGTACAAGGCAGTGATGGACTGTCTGAAGTATTCTAATGAAGTATTTGTCTGTTATATTCTATTTGTGCGCTTCCTTTTCACCTACTTAATACACTAATACCTTTCTCTACAAATTATACTTCTTGCTACATTATAGCCGTCTTACAGCTAGATACATTCTTTATTAATATTTTTCATACAAAATCTACAGATTACAAAATAGAAGAGAAAAAAGGCAGGGCAGTAGCTGCACACTAACCAAGTGCTGTATTTGGAACACCTATACCATCTGGTGCAGCTCGACAACAGTTTGGTTGGTTGCATTCAGTACACTCGATCGCTAAAGTGGTTCTAATAAGGTGTTTAGTACGTGCATAACATAGGTTTAAGTAAATTTACCTCGACCTCACTCATCTGGTAAAAAATGTCAAGATAAAATGCTGGCAAAAAGCCATAAATGTCATGCATGCAAGTGTTTAAATTGCTAACTCGCTACATGTGCAGGACAAGGAGGAAAATCATAAACGGTTTCCTTCCCTCTCCATATAAGAAGAAAGGTTACAGGATACTTCTGGGACAAGCCAGTATGTTTGCTTGTATGCTTTTTATTTATTTATTTATTTTTTATCGCAGGGGTATTGTTAGTACTTGTAAGTAAACTGAAGTACTTCTTTCCTCAGAGTTTAAAGTGTAAAGTTGACAGAAGCCTCCAATTCTGCAGCAGCTGCTTCGATTTAGAAATGCTGCTTCATGGCCAGCAGGTGGCAGCATCGTGTCATCAAATAGAAAGATCACAAGCAAGCCTGATCTTTGATTTTCACCCTAACAAATAGAATAATCAAAATCGAAAATCAGACTACCTCGCATTCTAGTTCAGTGATGTTAGGGATTCTTTCATGATGTCAGATTTAAATAAAAAAATTCAAACCTTTTTAACGATCTAAATTTATATTATAGTTAAAATATCTCCATGTTTTTAGGTCAGCCTTTGAAACTTTACGTGAGAAATTCAGCAGTATTTGTGTCCAGGTTATGATTTAATGGTGTGAAGTTGGCTCACATCACAAAACGTAACACGCTTCATGTGTCATAGGCTAAACAGTCCTAACCGCCAAGAGCAGGATGAGTAATTGTACAACGAACCGCGTTTGAACCTGCACTTCTCAGGTGAGGTGGGGCTTCCATGACATGCCATTCACGCAAATCGGGCAAATCCACAGTGCAAAAACCCTCCCACCAATCAGAGCTTTCACAATGCGGTGAAGTCTCCTCCCTTCCTTGCCTCAAGCACATCCCAGTGTTTTGGTCATGATTTGGTGTTTTTGCTCAGCCTTGTCGCAAACCGGGGGTTTCTGTTACGCGCAAAGCTCGGAGTTTTTAATCAGGGAGGTTCCGGTGCTTTTCTTCATTTAGACCGTGTCAGTGAAAAATGTTTCCACAGCTTCAGAGGCTTTCCCCGTCATGACTTCACCGGGCGGTCCCTCCAGTTGAATGGGATCCCTCCTCATCGCCTCTGTGTCGCTCGCTTTGGCACCGACTCTCTCTTCAGCTGCCCATCTTCTCCAAAGCCCCAGTTTTAGGAATCAGTGAAGCTTTTTAGTGTATCTGATCAGTTCGTTAATGCTTTGATGCCAAATCCTCCGGTCTGATCGACAGAAGAGCGACGCCGTTAAATCTCCGGTAGCCTGCGCTTCACGGTGAGTAAAGCCAACTTGTTGTTTTAGTCGCTTGACAGGCGGACAGACAGGGATTAATAAAAAATGAATGAGCGGTTGGAGCTCAGCCGTGCATCAAATAAGTACAGACAAAGCCTCACTCTTTGGGGCATTAAAACAAACAAACATCTCTAATCTAAATTTACACTCAGCATCTTATTCAGTGTGTAGATTTTTGTAAACAAGTGCTCCTGTTAATGGTGACCAGCAGCTGGTAGTTTTCGCACCTTGTAATAAATTAAACGACGTTGCACCCACACCAGTCTCAAAGTTTATCATCACAGTTTTTCTAGAATAACTAAACTACACGGGGTGTGAGGAGTCTCTCCTCTGCTGTACGCAGCTTCAGGAAATAATCACACCACACCTTTTAGTTGCACATCCTTGATTTTAGGGCCATGGTTACCTGAGAGGGAGTTTACACAAGTGAAACTTTCTGTCTTTTGCTCCAGTTGATTTATTTATATGAAAGGTGAAATGAGTTTAGATTCATTACATATATGTGTGTATGTATGTATAGTAATTTTGCTTGTTCACTCATCATGACACAGATTTTCCCTCTCAAATTCCCCCACACAGTTTAAAGACATGACTGTCATATGCTTAGGATTAGTCTCTCCCACTCAACATGACTCAAAAGGTCTAAATATTGACTCCATTGTGGTGTAGTAGCTAATAACTGAAAGACTAGGTGTGCATATTTCAAAGTTATTGTACAATCTGTAATATAACGTAGAAAGCCATTCCCCTGAGGAGTTGTAGTTTCAGTCCTCCATAATGTTTAACATTGTGATTAGTCATTGGCTTGTATTTAGTGTACACATCAGTCCCGACTCTCGGCCAGTGCGCTGATCTAGGATCATCCCACAGATCTGCTAACCTAGCCTTTGTGTCAAAAATTAAAACCGATTTAGTGTCTAGACGAGATTTTCTCGCAGACACTTAAATATTGGTCTCTCAGTTCCTGCAAGACGTCACCGTGCGGCATATTTGTTATCATGGCTGTTGAGATATGACAGCTGGCACAGCCCTTGTGCTCTCCACACACACACACAGACACACAGTTAAACCTGCTGTACCACTATTGCAGTGTGTTGTCGCAGCTTTTTGGTCTGCATAAGATCGCAATATTGTATATAAACATTCAGCTTATTTTCTTTCTCTCACTCTAATCCTTTCTGAAACCTCAAACATTTCTCGGGAGACATATTTCAGTGACATCCGTGGAGGTTTAATGATAATAAAATTGCTGTTACATTTGATTATCAGTAGTGCATTAGACTAATCCTCTACAGATTTTCTAGTGTTTTTTTTCCTCCCATGTCTGTGTGTGTGTCTATGTGCGTGAATGTTTAGTCTTTTCCTGAAAGCATTAAAATGCTTGGCAGCAGGCAGAAAGAGCATATTATTTCCCATGTGTTCAATATAAGTTGATCCAGCAACACGCAAGCTGATGCTAGAGATGAAGCAGGGCATGCTTGATCATTTCTGCTAACCACTATCTTCTCTCCTCATAAGTGTTTTCAGCTAATGTAAATACGGGTCAGATGTTGCCATTTTCACTATTATTAGCATGCTTCCTGCAACCAGTGAGTGAGAAGTGTTTCTCAAAGTGGTACGAGATGGTCCATTGTGATTTCTAACTGCCAGATTTCAGGCTCCGCAGAGGGGACCTAATGCTCCTTGGAATCCCATGAATGTCTTCAGTGAAAGCCATAGATGTTTATGTCAACTCCAATGAGACTAGTGGAAACTGGCTCTTGAGGCTGAAATTCCTGCTAATTGGCAACGTGGATGTGGACTGGCCGCTTTGTTCCCTCTTATACTGGAGTGGTTTGTCTGTCAGGGTGATGCACTGCGCCTGGCATCAATGAACTGCTTGTTTCCGCAGCTATCCAGACTGGGAGAATCAGCGTCTTTAAGACAAGTTGCTTCCACTTTCAAAAATGCCTTTGTGCACCTATTCATAGAGAAGGAAGGAAAGCGATTTGGGGTGGTCTGCAGAGAGAAACTGTTTCTCAGGAGTTTCAGCTAAGCGTTTTGTTAGTGATGTGTGTATTTGTCTCTGCCTTTAACTGCACTGAAGCAAAGTGAGCAGTGGCATTAAACAGCTTTCACTCTAGCTGGCAGTTTGCTGAGTTCATCATTTGATCTCGCTCATGTCCCACTTTCCTTTAGGTCAGATGAGGATTAATTGGCAGTGAGCTCTGAGGACATATTGTAATTAGATTTTTTAAAGGATTTGCCTTTTGTGTATATTTATTGGTGTAGCTACATTAAAGCCATATAATTCTAATGTTAAATATCAAAACATAATTACACACACAGAGCTTAAGCACAAAGTTGTGATATATTATAAATAAAGGCCAACTGATGTCAGTATTGGCATTTATATCAGTTCTTCCCACACATCGGCTTATTCATTAGGCGGGTCGCCAGAGAATATTTTAGTGCTGATTTTTTAATTTTTTTTACCGTTTTTATCTATCTAACAGAATTGGACCAACCAAACTCGATTTACCAGTGGACAATCTTGATTTTTATTTCTAAAGCTCAGTCATCGCAAACCAATCAGGAGTTATTAGCAGTAATAATAATAATAATAATATGAATTGTGTAAATCTATATGTTGTGCAATGTTTGAAGCCTTGAAAACATTTTATAAAACATATTGCAGAAAAAGATGCTCAGGATAATTTAGCAACACTGTCAATACTGTTCTTGTCTGTAGCACATGTGGCCACAGAGCATAATTATTAAATATGTCTGTGTAAGTTCTCAGTCATCCAGGTTATGATAGGAACTTGGAAAGAAAGCGAATTATCAAGAAATGCAATAAATAATTAATAAATGAATAATATACCCTTTTCAATAAGACTATAACTTACATACAGTGCTTAATAAATTTATTAGTCCAATGGAAGGTTTTTAAAACAGCTGCCTTAGATTACCAGTGGTGTTAATGCAATGAAAGCGTTTTAATCTAAATGATATTTTGTAATACTAAAATATAATATTGTTGTTCTTTGAAATAAATTTTCAATTTTAAGGTTTTACCAAAAAACAAACAAACCCAAACAAACAGTAAAGCACCTCTTTTATATTAAGATACCAAACTGTATTTTAATTTTTTTTTTTGTTACTATATTTTTTTCTTCTTTTTTTCCAATTACAAGTTTCAAAATGTGAAAGCAAAAGTAATGTAGAAAGCCATACTACTGTTATGTTCAACTGCTTTCTCAATTAAAAACAAAACAAAACATATTGCAGTTGTTTACTTGCATTCCTGAACAGGAAAATGTGTTTTAGTGGTCGAGCGATTGATTAATTCCAGCCGGCTCAAAATGGTATAAAGCATGAATTCAGTTGGTGACTTGCCTAATAAATAACTCATTTTTAGCTTTAAACAAGTTTTTGATAGTTTTCTTGTTTTAAATGAAAAGTGGTTTCATAAATTTGAAGAATGCCGGAATCTCTTGAAATCCAGATTTTTTTACCCTCTAAACATTTTTGTGGGCATAGGCCTAAAAAGTGTATAATCAGTGAGGCGCTAATTAAAAAGAAGAAGTAGAACTGATGGTCCAGAGAACCAGAGATGAAAAAAGAATCTAAATGATCTGGAGCTTCAGTAGTAGTAGGAGTAGTAGTGTGGCTGCGCTTTGCTAAAACAACATACTATTCCCCTTTGGCTTTCGAGTACTTAACAAACAAAACACTTGTCTGATGCCAGCGTCAACCCCTCTTCGGTTTGCCAATGAGATACGCGAAGCACTCCAAAAAGGGAGAAAGCGGGAAAGACAGTATCTGTGAAAAGGGGGCATGAAATTTGTGATGGCTTCCTGCTGACAAAAGCCTTTGAATTTTTCATGTTGCAGATACTAAACTTCTGTTGCTCTGGCCCAGATTTGTTGCTAATTAGTGCCCAGCTACATTCAAGGGCATACGGTTGAGCATGGGAATGCCAGTGCCACCTGTTCTCTCGTTCTCCCCGTCTTACATCACTCCCACCCTGTCACATGCTGTCTGTCTCTCTCTGTTTAGGCTTTGTGTACCATTGGCATAGTTTTGAATCCTTTACTGTAAGTCTACTTTTTATCTACTCCGTACGGTGTCACTGCTTGAATTAGTGTCTGCAGAGGAAATGCGGGTCACCGTGTATACACCAATAAAACATGAAGTTACAAAGCTGTCCATTTCACCCAGTAAAAGCACTTGAATAATAAAGATGAAGAACTGAAGTGCTCTGACATATCCCTTCAAGGCTTCACTCAGAGGGGTCTGTGCTTGCTGGCCGTCTGAATGAAGTATCTGATAGTGGTTTGATACAGACAAACAGAGGAGGATTTGTATCCTCCCGGGATCGTTGGCCACTTCCTGCCCCTGTGCTCTGGGAATTAGCCAGGGTGACACAGGCCACGCATCTTCTCTCAATCCACCCACTGTTGCCTCTGTGGAAAAGCGGTCACTCTCACACCCTCATTCCCATCGCTCCGTTCGCATTTCTTGTGACAGGAAAAGCGTCTTTGGCATTTAAAAAGATGCCTCTCTGTGTAGCTTTGTGTAGGCGCAGCTGTGCGAGCCTGGTCAGGCTGATGAGATGCTGGGAAGAGCGCATGCTGCTCTCCCCTCCCTCAAAACGTGAGGCTGTCCATCCTCTGAGAATCACCGCCACGTATGTCGACATGGGAGTTTTTACACAGATCGTGTTCCGGCAGGGAGCACAGACCATGTCAGAATCAACCTCTGGACCAGGCAAATCTTATAATCTCACCAAAACCAGATAACAGGAGCATGCGTGGAATTTGTGGAGCAAAGCTGCACTAAGGGATGAGGGTACTCAATATGATTTGTGATCCTTTCAGTGAGTCATGTCAGGCAATGAAAAGCAAAATCCGGATGAAGAGAAATTTGCTTGAATGAAGTGTTACTGTGCTCGCGACAGCTGTGTCACTACTCAAATGACTCAGTTGCGACAGAAACGACTGGGCCATGCCGGGTCATATCCTGGGGTCTTGGTTTGACTAAATCTGTTTTTTATGTTTTACAGAACCAGCTGATATAATTGGTAAATCATTTCATGATGAAAATAATTACTGGTTGCAGTTTAGATGTTGTTTCTTTGTTGCAAGTAAAAACAGGTAATGAAACTGAAATATATCAGTGTGTGGTTGCTAAACAATACCGATGACTCAGGGATTATTTTCCCAAATGATGTGATTTCTCAGTTTTAAATTTGGCTTTTTGGCTCATTGCCTGCTTTGGACTAAATTCTCTGCATCCACTGACATTTCAGAATATGTTCACAATCCACTGACTTTAATTATTAGCTCACTGTGTTTATGGAAGTTTTGGATCATGAAACATGACTTCATCATCATTTTTTTTCTTTTTACTCATCTCTAATGTAAAATATGACTCCAATCATAGTCACAGAATTTGCTGTACCTCGTCTTTCCTGCCTCTTTCCTCTGGTTTCACTCCTGTCTGTTGTTAGGTGAGTCAGACATCTTCCTCTTCCTCAGCAGAGGCAGCTTAGTGGCCCAACCCATCTGTAGCTTATGAAACCTCCAACTGCACCATCAACTCAGTGCTCTTTACTGATTGCCTCGCAAACTGTGTCTCAGTCTCTGCTTCACCACCCCACAGAGTAACATTTGAATATTGAAATCAGGGCCTACTGAACAAAGGCTGGTTTAAAAGAGTTGGAGGAAATCACTTCAGTGTTGGGGGCCTCGTCCTCCAATCTGTTATGGAAATGTCATGGCAGGGAGCAGTTATGTTTTGATGATGAAGTGTGACATGGGTACATTTTAATATTTTAATGCTTCTGCATCTCTGATACTTTTATTTGTCTATCTCCAAGGAAGCAGTGCTCAACACTGGGCTCTTTGTGTCTTGGTTTCAGTTTGAATTCAAAGCCAAAGCAGCTATAGAAATGTAGACTGAGCATGCTTTAGTTATGCTGGGTGTGCACAGAAGTGCATAACTTTAGCTATAGCCCTGATCTATTTGAAATATTCAGCTTTATCACTGAAGACAACCTAATAATGGAGGCGTATCAGCTGATTATCAGCTGCAGCATGGCATTCTTAGCATACATTTATTTCTGTTGACACAATAAGAAGTCTGGGGGTGTTTTTCGTGTGTGTGTTGCGACCTTGAATTGCATTCCTGTTCTTTAATTGTGTGAAAAATTCCTGCGTGATGCTGCTGTTTCTTACCCTGAGAGGCAGTGGAGGGAAACTTTTGGAGTGGGTGTTATGTGTGGCTGAGGGAAACTTGTGCTTTTGAACATCTAGGAAGAGACGGTGTCTCTACCTGCTCCACATACATTCCTGATTTGGGTTGTGTGAGCAGGAGAGCAGTTGAAACTCGTCTTGTCCTCCTCTCTGCATTCCTTAGCCATGACTGAATTCAGTCACTCTGCTGCAACAAACCTCGGATGGTAAAATGTACATCTAGCGCACTTCTTCCTGCATTAAACAGTGTAAAACAGTACAGTATATACGGTGCATTATAAACAGTATGTTCCCTTCTGGTGAATCAGGAGCTGCAGGGATTTCTTAGTGCCTGGCTGTGCAGATGAGAAGTTAAACGGTAGAAGCCCTCGAAAAGCCTTAGCTTACTGAAGCGTGAGGCACATGGGAGTTTCTGTGGAAACTGACAAGATCAAATACCTCCTCTTTGAAATGTGATGAGATGAGGTGAATTTAAGGGTTTGCTATCACAGCAGTGGAGTTCACTGTAGGCGACATATTCTGAAGCAGCAAAACACAGTCCTATGTGATACTGCAGAAGACTGAAGCGCTTTCTGATCCTGCATCTGTAGTGTCTTTGTTGTCTTTGGACCCCTCCGTTTTCTCATGTCAAATATGTTCCTCGACTGCTTTGAGCTCACTACCAGTTCAGCAGTATTTTAGAAAAACATTGTTTTTTCCACCTCACGTGACATGTGCCTGACACATCAGTGGAAATGAAATCCTTTATTTCCACCATTTCTTCAGGGATTGGAGAAAGAATAGAGGATAGAGTGGGAGAAGGGAGATAGACCAAGTGTAAGGGAGTAAGATGGGGATGGGAAGTGGGGGTGGGGGGTTCAATGCCCTTGAGGATTATCTTTCTCTTCTCCTCCCTTCCTCTTTCTCCTCCATTTCTTGGTTGAACACATGACCGCAGCTCATCAATCTCAGTTCGCATAATGACCATATTTAGATGAGAGCTGCACGATATGAAGCTGATGTTGGAGTAAGTCCCAGAAGCCACACAACCTGGACGTTTGTCAGCGGAGGTACCTCATATTGCAACAATACAGTAGTAAACCAGTCTATTCTTGGCATTTAATATGCCACAGTGGAACAGCGCTCTGCCTCTCACACCGTCAACACAAGTGAACACCCTCAGGGGTCTTAAATGCAGCCACAGTACTGTGCATGCCACAAATGCCTCAGATCTCATAGTTGTTCAGGAGCCGCTGCTGTTTCGTTTTGATCCTCGTCTGTATTCATCACCGGTGACACAGAACGGCCAAAAACAGACTTTGAGGTTCAGCTGCTTGCGGTGTTCCACTTAAAATCTCCTCCTCATAAACATAAACCTGCAAATGTTGAAATTGTGAAACGCTAACTATGGGTTAATGTGCTGGAATATATTTGCTGTTTTGCAACAAACATGATGAGCTAACCAGAGGGAATTGCAGTAATGTCATCGCTCTGTCTCGATTGAGCTGGGCCCCCGTCACACCCAGACTGGGAAGGTTAGTCACAGGTCTCAGGCAAATCAGGTGCAAGAAAGGTGATACTTCTTTTTACTAGTTCTGCACTAAGAAGGCTACATTCAAGTTACTCTGTTGAGAGAGATATTTAAGAAACTTGGAGTATAAAGAGGGCATGATTTACTGAATAATTATTGAAATACATAGACTTCCACAGATTTGGTAAGCTTTTACCTGATGGAGTTATACTGTAAGTAAGAACACAAATGTCAGATACAGCTCGATTTGACTTCTACATACTACATGTAGGTCCCTAACTGTGTGGTGCGCTAGTGAGAAGATGCACTGATAATTTATAGCTAGTCATGTGTTTTCATGTCTCTTCCTGGGCGCTCTGCCTTAGCCTAAACCAGTAGTTAGAACATATCTGAAGCAGACCAAATCCTGCAGGGTAGGAAATTACTCTGGGTTTATGTGCTAAAATGGTTATAATGTGATCACATAATGGTTTGAAGTTTAGCCCAGCTCTTTGCGTCGATATGAAATATGTCCAACAGCGACGTGGCTACGTCTCTGATTTTAATGACAGTGCTAGCTGTGGAAGTAGGAAGTGTTGGGCTCAAGTGTCGCTTTGTGCGCTTTGACATAATGTAGGGGATGAATGGTGGAGCTGGTTTTTCATGAGTGAACAGAAGGATGGAAAGAAGGAACTGGAAACAAGTGAAAAAAAGTCTCCTTTACTTTACTTATCTTACTGGTTGTCTTGGAGGAATAGTTCAGTATAATTGAAGAGACTTACCTTCTTCACTGGGTCGATCCTACTGCCCTCAACCAGTTAACAGATATTTGCTCCTACCAGGTCCTCTACAGTAATATCTTCTAAATAGTTTTTTAAGAAAAGTACTGTACAACTTGAATTTGTCAAAGTCACAGTTAAAAAGCCATGAAGTACTGCTGCATGTAATCTACCTAGAAAACAGGTTGTTGCTTTTACATTTCAGTTTGTATGCATATGAAACATTTAAGCATATTTCTACATCCTTAGTAAGTAGCTCTCCCTCTTTGTTACTTTGCAACCTTTGCAAAAGGCAACAGATCGCTCATCTAAAATGGCCCAGATATTTTCTTTTTGAGTTTCAATCCCAAAATAATTTGATATATGTCATACTCAGATTAGGAGCAGGGGATAAACGAAAATCCTTGAACCTGCAGTTGCTGCCAGCAGTGTTTGTTGTTTGGAAGTGGACAAAAATTCCTCTGTAAGCACGGGGTTTAAGACAGAGTGGCCAGCTGCTCGACTCCATGAGCCCAGAGATGTCAAGGCCAGGTTGGCTGTGGTGTTTGGCAGCAAAAGGTGATCTGCAGGTTGCTTTTATAGCAAAGAAAAAAGCAACAACAACAAATAAAAACCCACTGCAGAGAAATACACACACATACATTTTCACACAGTGAAAGGGATAAGAGCTCACAGCCTCTGATCCTATTATAGAAGCCAGAGCACTGCATGCTCCTAAGAGGCAGGGAATATGGGTAAACAGGGTGTTTTTCTGTTTTTTTCTTGTGGGAATCGCCCTGTGCTATAACTGAAAACACGACAATGGGAATAATTTCTCCAGGTGATCTCACCATCTTTCTCTGCGCCACTTTTTCTTTCACACTCATCTCTCTCTTTCTCCTTTTATAATGCTTTCAGGAAGTGACACATCCCACATAATTCGGCGAGATGGAGCCTCTGCTAATCTTACCTTTCTCTCTGTCAGATAGGCACGCTGCGCTCTCTGAGTGTTTTGGCCTAGAAAGTGCCTGCGCGTAGCTATCCTACATCTGTGCAGTTTGTTGGTTTGTGGAATGCTTGGAATTGCCTCCATGGCAACGTTTGTGTGTGTATGTGGAGCAGTAAATATTGACTTCATCACCTCCCCATCCCTGTGTCTGTCCGTGGCAGGAGCACAGCGTGGGTGGGTGGGTTGGGGGGGGATTTGGTACACACTTTATCCAGGACTCAGCAAAGTCCTGATATGGGGAGGGGGGTGTTTACCTTCAGATATCCAAACATGGTGAAGCTTTCTTCACAGTTTGATAAAGGATGGATTTACTTTACAAAAGAGGTGAAATGCCAGGGGCTTCGTGACGTATTCTTTGCTATGTCACTCCATTTTAGCTCAGTAATGATCAGCCTAATGAATAACGAAATGTGAAGCCTGGGCAAACGCAGATACAAACCTGTGCAGGGGTAGTACTGCTGTGCAAACATGTCCAATATGCCATTTCCTCTATTCGTGTTTGTTTAAAGAGAGGGAAAACAAGGTGACATGAAGCTACACCCAGTGTTTGTTCAGCACCAGGAAGCAGCTCACCTGTATATGATGAGTGTAAACTGTTCTCACTGCACTGAGTTCAGTTTTTAGTATTTTTCCCACAGCAGACGGATTTGTTGGGACAGGATACGAGAGCTTGGAGGAATAGCGGCAGCCGCAGCCGAAGTAGTGGTTTGACCGGTTTATCCTGTCTTGTCATTGCAGCACTTGTGCTGTTTGTAGGCCCCAGATGGAATGTCCTCACTGCATTTGATGAATACGATTAGGGAATAGATGTTGATAATCTGGAGAGAACAAGCAGGCTTGGATTATGCTACAGTTGGCGACTGGTGACGCAGAAGCCAAAGCCTCCCTACTTTTCCCTCCATAGTAATTACATAGAGAGCATTAAGATGAAGGAATACACCAGGCAGGCTGACATTAGGATCACATGCTTTCACTCACACAGGCATATTCTCTTTGTGTGCACACATGCTTCCTAACCCCTGTACTTCTGTTCACTCTTGATTCAAATGAGCCATATTCTTTAAAAGCAAGAAACCTTGAATTTATCAGCAGCCTCTTCAGCGTGCAGGGATGTTTTTCTGCTGTAGCGTGATCAAATAGAAAACCCCTTTGGAACGATGTTGCAGCTGGTCAAGTGTGAGCTTGTTAGCACAGTTCTGATTTTAACTGAGTACAGCCTGGTCACGCATCCACTTCAATTCATGTGATCAGACCACTCACGCACAAAACCCCACTTTAACGGCTGGTGTCTGTTTATGCAAATGCAATAACAACATAATGATATCTTCCTGCCTGCAGTCTGGCAGCTGTTGTTCACTCAGTCGACTTTTATTGGAGGCCTACAGATAATAAATGTCACTATGCCTCTCTTATATCATATGTCACATTTTCCAGCATTGTGCCTGCATTCAGGATTGTAACAGCTCAGCATAAATCTTGTTTTTTGATCTGTAGTTTAAATACACATTTTAACTGATAAAGGTCTCAGGGTCTAAATACAGAGGGAACTCATTATCGTCACTCTTTATCAGCATCACTACAATGTTAGCAAACATCAACCTGGGGGAAAAAAAAAAGACCATCTTGCTATTTGGAGCCAACGGGGTGATAATGAAACTTTCACTTGACGGCGTGACACAAACTGCAAAAGGACACAGTAAAAGTTCTTCTTGAAATGTGATGGTTGGTGTGATAGGGCGCAACTTTTACTTTTAAGGTGAACCTTTTCACCTCTACCAGTTTCACCTAACACCAAGAAGCAACTTTCCGCAACTACTGTATTTTTCTGACCATAAGGCGCACCAGATTATAAGGCACATTAAGCGAAACAAGCATTAGCATTCATCCTCCAGCTTCACTGTTTATGTTATACTAACATAGCTGTGTCGCTAACGATCACGTAGCACATCATTATATACCAGCTAGCCCAATTTCAGTAACCCTACAAACGTCACTGCTGTTTAGTTTTCGGTCTTCGTTTATGTTGGAAGTGATAGCAGAGCTGTATGTTTTAATTTATTCAGAAATCTCTCTTTCAGAACATGCTATATCATGTTTAGGTGGAAACTAGCGAGCTAAATTCCTGCTAACTTCTAACTGTTAAATCTAATAAATTCTGTTTTCATGGATGCCTGGATGTTAAACTTAATTGTTACTGATCATTTTATTAAAGATGAAAGAATTTAGACAGTTTTTCAACTCTCAGTGATGCTGCAGTGTTCGTTTGAATTTAGGACCTGAAGCGGACGGAGTTTTGGACCCAGAATACTCTGCGAGGCTCCTGACTACGGTAGCCGTAATGCTCCGGCAATCGATCAAGTCGTGCGGCTTCGTAGCTTAGCAAAGTCGTACTAAAACATTTTTTGACAGATTTTTGAGCACCGGTTCGAGGTCAGTAAGCACAACCAGAATTCATACATAAGGCGCACTGCCGATTTTTGAGATAATTAAAGGATTTTAAATGCGCCTTATAGTGCCGAAAATACGGTACTTGCCAACCTGTCGGGGAAAACACATTTCTCCCAAGCAATTGACCTGTGTGACCTTTTAGAATTTGAGAATTATCCTTAATGGGACCATCAACAGGAAAACATCCTCAACTAACATCTCTATTTTTTTGTGGTAGCTCCAATCAAATGAGAGAAAATTCCAGTATCAACAGTGTGTCTTTTTTCCAGGCTGTAAACATGTTTATTTCTGTACTACCTTTTTAACATGGAAGTCTATAACAACTGAGTCACATTTGGAGCCAGTCTCGGGAGGCCACAAAAGGAACTGTTCTTGGCTGTTAAAATTAATTTTTCAGGCCTGAAGGTTTACAGCGCGGTTAAAACAAGAAATTAAATTACTCTTGACATACAGTAGTTTGCATGTATCATCCACAATGTCCCTAATGAAGTGATTAATTTTGAGCTTGGTTACACATCAGTTCATGTTTTTTTCAGTTTATTTACCTCAGGCGTGATAATGAAATTACATGGCCATTAATGCATAAAGAGTAAATAAAAGCATGTCTGTGATGCCAGTAAAACTGTTGAAAGCTCTGCAGCAAATCCCATATTGCTTGGCCTCAATATTCATCATCAAAATTGAATAGAGAGAAAGAACACGTTACTAATTTGTTGTAATAATACATTCACAGCAATAACTTAAATGTGACCTTTAACCTGGGCCGGCTATATGAAACACAACTCTTTCCAATAAGGGCGACTGTCATAACTTGTCCAATCATGTATTAGATGCCAGGCCGACAGGAACAACTCTCCTGAGACAGATATGAGGGGTCTACTGCAGTTGTCATGGCAAGATACAAGCCCTTACATGCTTCTTCACAGAACCATAGTTTCACGATCTGACTCAGTATTACTTGGAGTTTTCTTCAGTTTCATACTGGGAAAACCCTCATTAAACCCACATACAGAAGATCTTAAGCTAGCTTGTTCAATTTTGATGTTCGCGACTGTTTGATCCTTCCCAAAAGATGAAAAGGCTTTTTTAAAGGGCCAGAGCACGACAGGCTGTGTTGTTGGTGAAATGGACTGGTACCATGACAAAGACTTGTGCGGTGAATGAATGACACATCTTTTCATTTGGATGAGAGGATACCATTCAGAAATTGTAGTTGTTCTGTTTTCACAATAAATGATAAAGAAAGCGGAACGGGGATAGACAGTATCCTGTTCTGGTTGGGGTAGCAGCAACCCCAGCAGCAATATTAAAAGACTATACCCATTTAGCAAAAGCTCAGGAGACTTGAAGGATTTGGAATTCATTGCCAGATCTTATGCATAATTAAGCAAATCCCCCTCCCACCAACCCAGCCACACCCCCTGCCTTGCTGGAGGGATTTTCATGCAGCCATGCCTCAGACAGTTGGTGCTTATTACAGTACCTCAGCGCTATTAGGCTTTTGTTATCATTAACTACTGCAGATAGTACACGTGGAGACATGATTCCACTTACTCTGCTGCAAATGATGACAATGTTTGGCTTCATGACTTCCTTCATTTCCATATTTCCTAATGGCTGTTAGAGCTAAAACACGCTAGGATCTGGCAACCAGAAAGCCAAAGGCCACAGGCTGTTTCTGTGCTTTGTTTATGCTGCCTGCTGTGAGTTGACAAAAGATGGCTTTGTTGGAAACTGAGTGTGAAGGGAAAAAAAACGAGACTCTCTTAATGCTCCGTTACTTGATTGAGTCTTCCTTTCCAGGGAGGTTTTTTGTGTATTTGTCTGTGTCTAGGACACTGTTGGCCAAAGGAACTGAATTCTATTCAGTCTTGAAATTTGCGAAAGGTCTTAATGGCTCTTTTTAATTTGTTCACTTCATCAGATTGTATACATGCACTGCTGCATAATTACCGAGTCAGTAAAATTTACCCGTGTTTACCAAAGTTTTTCCACAAAATTTGTTATTTAAATGCCATCTGATTGATCCTATTAAGGCAGCGTCCCTTAAGAATAAGCGTCTTGCGTGTGGAATTGGGAAGCCTCTTACATGACTGACGACTGCAGATCAGAGAGGTCTCTGCTCTGCCTCAAACAGCTTATTAACCATGCAAACAGTCTGCTGGGGGAGAGCACAGAACACACAAAGAGCAGCTCCCTGAGCCACCCGGCATCTTTGTGTCTACTCTCTTGTGTCTGTGTTTTTGTGTTAACCTGCAACCCATGCAACCCCCCCTCTACCCCTTAATGCAGACATACCCAGGGGGTAGACTTATCGACTCTTCGGCCCCACTGACCCCTCATCCCTTTCTCTTCCTCCTCCCTCCTCCCATTTCACGATGACAACCCCGCCCCCCCAAAAAATCAACCCCATGTTATGTTCACCTCCCTTTCATTTTTTCTCCTTATAGTGCCTTTACATATTTTTTTCTATTAAATCGTCCCTGGATGAGCTCATATGTGCACTTGCACATATGGCCACAGGCATCTTCTAATCTGTATACAAACTACAAACACAGAAATAACTTCCATATCTCCTTTTGTCACCTCTGCTTCTCCTCTCCTGGCGGAGGGGCAAAATAAGAGACAAGAACCAGCTTTGCAACTTCATTTCCTTATCTTGCATAGTGAACTCAGTCCTTTTATAGTAAGATATTTTCCACCATATGTCATACATTCATAGCTTTGAGTGGCTGCTATCCAACGTTTTGTAGCTGGCTTTGTTTTTGCATTCGCTTGTTAACAACATTGGGCTGGGCTGAGTTGAGCAGATTCACAGCCACCTAAATAACAGAGGTCAGGCAGGCCAAATAACTCGACACTATCCAAATGCACTTTTACCCTTATCTGCTTATCAGAAGTGTTTCCAAGCCATCCCACCTTAGTGTCTTTTCTAAATTAACATTTCTTAGCAGATCGCCTGTGGCTATGTTTATCCATGATAGCAGTCCTTAAATTATTCTGGGCTTAGTGTAAGGATTTCCCTGCACTAAGCTGTGGTTAGAGTTCATGAACCTCCTCAGGTGGGGGAGCTTCAGAAATAAAAACTAAGCAGCAAACCAAAACTGGCCTCCTCTGTTCTCATCTTCTTAGTGCAGTTTCTCAGTTTTGTAATTTACTGACAACTTGAACACCATCAACACTGATGAGTGATCTGCTATGTGTAAGATGCACTAGTTTACCATTTTACCAAAAATCATCACATTTTAAATGTATCAGTTATAACTGGTAACTGGCTGTTCAGACTTAGTTATCCATTTCTGTGTTGTTTAAATTAGCCTGCGCAGCACGGTGGCCCCCAACGCAGTCTGAGGGCCAGAGGACAATCACCTGCACTGTATCATTTGTTTGTTTGTTTGCTTTGATAATTGTTCAGTTTTCTTGGGCGTTTTACTTTGCCAAGTGGTCAGATTATCCGACTTGCTAAATAGCGATATCGTCTCCTGTTGTGATATGTCATTGCATTTAGTATATGCAGACCTACACCTCACAGGGCCACACTGGGTTAGGACAAACACTGTTGTGGTGTACAAAATAGGTTTGCAACTAAAAATGATTTGTGTGTACTTTGTGTGTGGGCGGGTTTTAAATTAAAGAATCAGTCAATCAGAAAATTATCATCTGAGTCAGCTCTATTGTACATTTGTTTTTGTTTTTCCTGGTAACAGCTTTTACAACTCTGACATGCCCACAGGTCTAGTTTCCGAAAACAGCAGGACGCTGCTGAAAGCAAACATGCTTTGATTAACCAGAGTGAGAAGAACGCTGGTTAACATAGTGCAGTATTTAGCAGCCTGAGAGATAACTGTATAGTGGACTTACTAACACATTCAATGCAAAACACTATGGGTAATAATGCTTCTATGTTTCAGTTAAAAGAAAATCATTTGTGTTTTTTTGTGTTTATATTATTTTAATATCTTATTTTTCTTTTGTTAAAGGTACTGAAAAGTACTCATCACAGCTGTCAGTGCTCAAACTTGCCCGCTCAGTAGTCTGCAGCTGAATTTCCAGTGACTCAATGCTGTAAATCCTCACATTTAAATGCTAAAACTCCTGAATGTGGGCATTACTTTAGCCACACTCACGTAATGGCTCTAAATTATTACCATAATTGATGTTTACCAATCTTCTGTCGATCGTTTACTTACTCAGCACTGCTGTTGAAATGAAGGACTATTTCAATCCCCCTCAACAAGACATGAACGTGAATACGTTTTGAGGCAATGGGAATGCCACCTCAAAATGCTTCAGCCTTTCTCTGGAATTATTCTGCTTCTGACACATGTTCATGCTTGCATGTGTGACATAACTGCTGCTGGTGGGAATGGGGTAAAGTGGATCTCGTGTCTGTGTTGAAACCGAAGAGTGGCAGCTGCTCCAACGTCTGCTGGAGATGTTTTGCTTCATGTGGTCCGTGTGACACCGTGTCTCTGTGGGTTTAATAGTAGTCTCCGGTCCGTCTCTGGTTTCTGCATCTGGCTTTGTGGCAGTCAGAGGAATTTTTCCAGAGAATGTATTCTAAGAAGATCACATAAGAAAGCAAGTCCATTTGATGCCAAATTATAGTGTAATTTTTCTATTACAGTGCCTGGAAATTCAATTTGAATTAAGTTTATTCTTAATCTGCTGTCTCACAGAGTTTTCTCTGTCTTTGAATGCACAACAGGCCTTGGCTATGGGGGGATCCAAGAGCAAGTCCAAGGATGTAGGCCAACGAACACGCAGCCTCGATGGCAACCTCAGCTCGGGTGGTGGGGCTGGCGGCCACCACCTCAACTCCACTCAACAGTCCTTAACACCAAACCGCAGCCCTACTGTAGATGCAGGTCTCAGTGGGAATCAGTCAATGGCTAATACTGCAGAGCTGGCGCTCTTTGGAGGAGTGGACAATAACAGTGTCACCTCTTCAAACTGCATAACACGAGCAGGTGAGAACCTTCGCTGAGAGCTTTCAGTTTTACAGTTACCACCTTGTTGTGCTGGTTATTTAAACTGTACACTCTGTGTGCTCCGCTTTATCAAAACCCACACTTTATCTTCTTACAGGAGGGGTGACGACCTTTGTAGCGTTATACGATTATGAATCTCGAACAGCCACAGATCTGTCTTTTAGGAAGGGTGAACGGCTCCAGATAGTAAACAATACGTAAGTAAAACATTCACACTCCTTCTCTGTCATCTTTTGCAACTTGATAAATTCAAGAATAGCTGAAGTTGTACAGTATAAAGGCATAAGTTATTGCTCACCGTCTGGCTACTGTGCTCTCTAAAACTGATGTCACTTGCCTACTGAAGACTTCTGTCTTTACAGTCAAGTGAGACATTTCCTATTGCCTATACTGTTTTTTTAAAGTACAGGCTTGCTCTTTGACTCAATAGCTATGCAGTGAACCATATAGTGTAGTCATGCACCCCCAGTGCTGCCTGCCCACTGACAAATTACTGACCAAGAAGGCAGTTTGGAACAATAGTGGATTATCATTGACCCGCTAAGCCAGAGATCTGGCCCATTAATGGGTCAAGGATACTAAGAATCCTCGAACCGATTCTAAGACTTGTTAATGTAAGTGTCAGATAGGCTTGTCCTAGTTTTCTGTTTGGTCAGGTTCACTGGATTAGTAAAGCTATGCATAGTGAGTCAACGGGCTTTTGTCAAGATCATATTCTGCCCTCTGCTTTTTTTTTCCTCTCCCTGGCCTCATTACTGTGCCTCATTCAATACACAGTAGTTCAAGTAGTTTAGGTTCAAAGCTTTATCATATGTGCTGTGCTGAAGTCTGTTTGTTCTGCGTACTTTGCTATTCTGCCACTGCTCATAATATGCTCTCTGTATTTCTCCAACGCTCTTCTTTTTCACCATTTCATCTCTCTTTCCCATTTCTCCTTCACAAACCATCACATTTTGATAGGAGGAAGGTGAACTGCAGGTTTGTGAAGCTTCTCTACGACTGTGTTTAAATCAACCATTTGTGAGCCTGTGTTCTTTGTATCACATGAAGCATATGTGAAACTGATGCCTTTGCCCTTGCCCCGTAGCATTTGGTCGAAAGCCTTGCAGCACTATCAATGGGAGGCAAATAAACAAAGCAAATAAACATATTGCTTTAAAATTCGACTTGTGAATATAGTGCTGCAAAGCTTCAGCAGCTCAACCCCTCGTAAAGTGTAGCCTTTATGCACCATCAGCCTGCCTTTTGCAATATCCATATGTTTCTATAATTACTAGGGATGGGAATCACAAGAATATCATCCCTTGTTGTGATATGCCAGTAAACACCAGCATTTTTATTAAAGCATGCAAATGGTCTAGATGGAGTCCCTTTGCCAGTTTGACTTACCAGAATGACTGCTTCATTTACCAAAACTAATTATGGATCATATCAAATGAAAGAGGGTGAAGGGAACAGAAGTTAACTAACATGTGTTGACGGAGAAGAAACTCTCAGAGGGGAAACTAGCCGGGGGGAAAGCAAATCGGAGAACTAATTAACTGAACCGACACGTTATTATATAATAATATTAATTGAATAAGGATGATAATACATACCCACACTGACACCACAATGGTGTACATAATTGCTGCATTTTGTCATTTCAGGTATATCTTTTCCTCACTTACAGATATCAGGATGTATTGTAGACGCATAGATCATGTTGCTGTTGTGCGCAGTAAATTATGATATTATCATTTTGTTAGTTACAGCGATTCCCAACCATAGTAATTGCATAACAGCAAAAGAACCTGGGCTGACATTCATCAAGCTTCTCCAAGAGCTGAAATACTACAGCTATTGCAGCAGTTACTAAAATTACAAAACAAACTCTATCCTTTCATTTATGGTCTGAGACACTTGATAAACAGCCCGAAAATTCACATTTGTGTTTTGGACTTGTGATGAGCCTTGGTAAAGCTGTGTGTTATCATTTCGTCTGTGCAGAGAAGGGGACTGGTGGCTGGCGCGCTCCCTGACCACCGGAGAGAGCGGTTATATCCCCAGCAATTATGTGGCTCCATCTGACTCCATCCAAGCAGAAGAGTAAACCCCTTTATTTTTTCTCTCTCTCTCTCTCCCTCTCGATGTGACACTTATCTGTCTTTCACCAAGCGCATGGAAAGATTAACCCTCAAACTTTGTGTTCTTTGGAGCTTTCAGTATTATTACTTTTATTGTGAATTAGAAACTTAATCTTAAAGGAATAGTTTTACATTTTGGGAGGTAATTTTATTTCATTTTTTTGCTGATAGCTATGTAAAATTAGCACCAAAGCTACAGCGAGTACACAACAGCTAGCCAGGTTCTCACTAAAAGTAGTGAAATACATGAACCTAACCATTTAAAAGGGACTACTGCTACATATTATGCCTCACGTTTGAAGTAATGAGGTCAGTGTATGTGGAAAATAATGCTTCAGCCAAAAGCTTAGGCTTCTAAATACTTGATTTCAGCAGTCTCTTATACTCTGTGCTCCGTGTAAAGGTGGATGTCTATTATATGGTCATATAAGGCACACGGCTCTGGCTGTGAGGGCAGAAGCACCACCAGATAGTCAAGTCCAAGAATGCTGGAAATGAGTGTCACAGATCCCATTTAAAGCTCACTATGAGGCTACGAAAGTAGTAGCAACTTAGCAAAAGGACTAGAAAGAGCATAAAAATTGGGCTTGCTGGCAAGTGAACTTTGTTACTATTTGACTCTATTTGCCTCTGTTACCAGTCTTTAAGGTAAGCTAAACTAAGTGAGTGTCTTTGTAATGTAACACTGACTTGATCTTGGGCTTGATGCTGGGATGAAAGTCAATACACCAAAATCCTAACCTATCCATTCAACTCGCTGTAGTTCAGAAACCACTTTCTCTGCTAAACCTCTCATGCTAACCTGCTTGCTTACAATAAAACTCACAAACTAACTTTTTGTAACAACTTCGTTTCTCACCTTTGCCTCTTTCTCCATCAGTCATCTCAAACTGGCTCTAGAGTCCAGGTAAGCAGCTGTTGCACTGTAGGCACTTGTATGCACTGCATCTGGAATAACCTAAACCTTCTGAGACTATAAGCGAGTTCAGCCTCGATTTCCCATTCCCTCTCTTTCTCCCACTCATATCTCCTTCCCCTCACCAATCTGCTCCCTTGTGTCCCATGTGTTGTGTCTTGACCTCAACCAGGTGGTACTTTGGCAAAATCACACGCCGCGATTCTGAGAGGCTGCTGCTGAGTTTAGAGAACAGGAGAGGGACTTTCCTGGTGCGAGAGAGTGAAACCACCAAGGGTAAGTTGAATCACAATTGAAACTGGAATACGGTGAAGTATCTGAATGACTTAGTTAATTTGTTCTCTAATCAAAAACTCCCTGTAACTACTATTTTGGCATTGATCATCGTTAAATATATCTAGTCTTGGTCGTAAAGTAGCTCTAAAAACGAAAGCTGTGCCAGCATCTACAACATTACTTTCCTTACTTCCTTACTCAATCATATTTAAACATCACCTAGATATCCTTTTTAGATTTTCTAAAGTGTAGTTTGTGTACAAACTGATCCCTTAATCTGTTAAAAAACTTTGAACAAACAAAAAACATTATTGCTTCTGGAAATTGTAAGAAACCTATAAAAGGTAATTCACCACAAGCAAGAATCAAGAGATCATGTGTTATCCCACTGATTTAGCTGATCTTCTCACTAACTCATCCACAACACAGAGTTTTAAAGATGGCATACAACACACAGTGAGGCGGGGATATGATTTGCATGTAGATATACATCAGTGTCGGATTGTTTTGTTTTTTTGATATATTGTGAATAAAAGGGTACTGAACTGAAAACACAGATGCATACAATATTAATATTTAATGTGCTGTAGGAGAGTTTCTGATTGGAGCTCTATTGTAGGTGGAAACACCATCAACATCTGTTAGTTTACAGTGCAGTTTTTCCAGCTTTTAGTCATACAATAACTAGTTGAGGTGTTTCAGGCATGCAAGCTGTGTACATGTACTTTTTGTTAAGACAAGGAAAAACATTTAAAAGCTTGTCTGCATTTTTTTAGGATCCGTGATTGTTTTTCTGATTTTAAAACGTTTTTTTCAAACCACACTCATCCCTATTGAACAAAACTACTCCTGAATCAATGACTTCTGATATCCTTCAAACACCAGCCCTCAGGTTTCTCACAAGTTTTCCTTTATGACAGAGTATGAGAAAGTAAAATTGTAAATGTAAAACTTTTTGGGCCTGGGCATCTCGATTTTAATTTTTTAAACCAGTCTACCCGGGGAACTTTTTTTAAATCCCAGAAACACAGTGTGCATTTATTTTTACACCTCTTCGTGTATCTTTCTGTGAACTTGTAAAATGTTCAGATTTCAAAATGAATTTTCTGTTCTGTGACATATCAGACTAAAAAGGCACCGAGGAGAAGAAAGCAAATTCTTTCTACAGTAAGGCAATCCTCCCTGCTGCTCACTGTGCTCCCCGCTGTGCCGTGTCAGTCATGTGGCAACGTGGGTACAGAAGAGAAACAAATCAGGCAGATGGGAAAAGGTTGGATGTGATGCCTGTGGGACTCAGTGTAGAGAGATGGTTCTGATAGGCAGCTACTCTGATGCTGCTGCTACAGCAGTAAAATAGTCTCTTCGGGCTCAGTCAGTTGTGTGTATATGTCGTGTGTACACACTGGTACATTACAGGATTACTGTTATGGAGCAGATATATGGAATCTGGAGAGACTGAGAAAAGATTGAAGGTAGGGAGAGATAGGCAGAAGGGGAGTAGGTGGGTGAGCGGGAGCAGAGGCGAAATACTGGGTGAGTGAGCGAGACAGAATTAGGTCATTGTGGAGCTGAGGCTGTACAACCACAGGCCATATTGCCCAGTTCAAAAATAAAGAGAAAGGCTAGGCATCGCCTTGGGCCAATCTGTGATTCAGACTGGTTTTTGGTTGACCAGCACTGCCCTCTGGTGTTGCAATGAACACACTGCCCACAAAAATGGACTCCAATTACTCTTCATTCCGAATGTCAAATGTTCTGTTACTTTCCACCAGGTGATTTAAAAGAAAGAACACAGATTTAACATAATTTAATGAATCAATGCTATCAATGTCTTTGCTACTTTGTGTTAATTGGTTATCATTTTCCCCCAGGTGCCTACTGTCTGTCTGTATTGGATTATGACAACACAAAAGGGTTAAATGTGAAGCACTACAAGATCAGGAAGCTGGACAGTGGAGGCTTCTACATCACATCACGCACCCAGTTCAACTCCCTACAGCAGCTTGTCAATCATTACCGCAGTGAGTTCAGTGCAGACAAAATGCTTTTTAGCTTCTCCTCCCTAACACAGTCATTAGTAATTACACAAATGAGCAAAGCGGCTCTAATATTCATTCACTTATTCTTTTAGTTAAACCTTTCCTGTGTTTCCTGCCCATTATCTGCTTTACCACTGACCAGCCTCCCCATCTTCCCTCCCCAGAGCATGCTGATGGATTGTGTCACAGCCTAACAGACATATGTCCTGTACTGAAGCCTCAGACTCAGGGCTTAGCAAAGGACGCCTGGGAGATCCCGAGAGAGTCTCTCCGTCTTGACATAAAGCTTGGACAGGGCTGCTTCGGAGAAGTCTGGATGGGTAAGTCGTGCTTTATTCCATGAATGGATCTTCAGTTATTTTCTCTGGTCACAGCGGTTGTGAGACCAAAGTGCATAAAATATTTTAGCCCTGCATGACTGAAAAATTGCACAGCTATAACTATTACTGCTGTAACTGATAGCTGATTCTGATTAGAATATTATTGTATGATCACTGTTGATGTGCAAACAAGATGAAGCCAGTGAAAATAAAATGCCAAACGTTTTAGAAATTTGGCCAATATGCCCTTTAAATATGCCAACGTCACTTCTGGAACATTTTCAGTGTGGCTGCTTTTTTTCAAATTGTTTAGTAGATCTTCATTTCTATCGCTTTGCATTTTTTCCACTACAGTGTGCAATGAATCTTCTCCAGTGTATGAAAACAATGACCTATCAGTTAGAATTTCATTTTGGGAACATGGATGAACGGACAGGGAGGCAAATTAAGTGTAATGGAGGTTGGTGCTGGTGCGACCACAAAGCTCTTGTGTTTTCAGGCACACCCAGGTATGCTCAGGTCATACCTGCTGACTGTCCTCCCACAAATGTCTTAAGGCATAACAGTAGAAATCAGCAATCATTTGTCTTTCCCTTTGGGGCAAATTCATAGTGAAAAAACAGTAGTCTTCCATTTGCTTGAGCTCTGACTCTTGTGCGGTCTTTAAGCTTAAAAATAATGTAATTTTAAATCGAAAAACCTGTATCCCGTTCATAGCTGGAAACTACTAGTAATTAGTTTTTAAGCAGAAATGTTTTGTTGTCAGAAAAGGATGGTCATGGAGCAACATTTAAAAAAGCAACCATATACAAGACTGTCCAGAGGTGCATTAGAAAATTATTTTAAAGCTTAATTGAGTTCAGTTTTAATGGGGGAAACCTGGAGTTGAGTTGTTTGAGTAACAATCAATACTAATGTTATACTAATAACATTTGTTTTTAATCAGGAACATGGAACGGTACAACGCAGGTGGCGATCAAGACCCTGAAGCCCGCCACCATGTCCCCGGAGGCCTTCCTGCAGGAGGCTCAGGTCATGAAGAAGCTGAGACACGAAAAGCTGGTTCAGCTTTACGCTGTGGTGTCTGAGGAGCCGATTTACATCGTCACAGAGTACATGGGCCAAGGTCAGCGTGGGGTCCTCACTCTGTCACATTTAAATATTTTCAGAGTACATTTTTTCATTTGTAAATGTAAATAATAATAAAAATGTGTAGTACTTAAAATATTATTTGATTATGACTCATCAAAATCATATTTCTAAGTCTAATTAAAAGATGGACACGTCTTAAAAAAGGGGGTGTGATTAAGCAGAAACAGCCAAAAATTGAGCTAAACTATGATGTGTTTACTGCCTGGGAACAAAGAAAGTTCTAGACAATGAATGTATTTATAAATAAACATCATTTATGCATACATTTTTTCAAAATTTAAAATGAATTTCAGGAATTTCATAGGCTCAGTGGTGATTAACTTATTCCAATCCGCACTAACAGGTAGCCTACTGGACTTTCTGAAAGGGGACATGGGTAAGATGCTTCGCCTTCCCCAGCTGGTGGACATGGCCGCACAGGTCAGTGCAAATAATATCACGTTTTATTATTTAATTGTTTGTTACTTTTCTGTTATAAAACAGAGATTTGCCCCTTTCTCAGATTGCTTCGGGGATGGCTTATGTCGAGAGGATGAACTATGTGCACCGTGATCTAAGAGCTGCTAACATCCTGGTGGGAGATAACCTGGTTTGCAAAGTGGCTGACTTTGGTTTGGCTCGCCTCATAGAGGATAACGAATATACTGCCAGGCAAGGTAAAAGTATAAGGGTAAAAAAAGACAGCATTTATTTTATCATGCTGTTTCTCCATGTGACACAGTAGCCTTTCTCTCTGTTTTTCTAACACCAGGCCAAATATAGAGTATTTCAAAGGCATCACATATCTATTTGGATTTTGTTCCTTCACTTTTGTGTAAGGAATCAGTGATTTTGTGATGTTCACAGCTGTTGAACAGCAGGAAGCTCTGCCAGTTGGGATTTTTGTCTCAGCCTGTTTACAATAATCTAATTTCAACCTCCTGATAAACTTGTTCTCTTGCAGGTGCCAAGTTTCCCATCAAGTGGACGGCCCCTGAGGCTGCGCTGTATGGCCGCTTTACCATTAAATCAGATGTATGGTCATTTGGGATCCTACTGACTGAACTGGCTACTAAAGGCCGAGTCCCATACCCGGGCAAGTATAGATAATTTTGTTTAAGGCTTTATTATGGTTGAAGGAATTTGAACCTCAAAACTTAATGCTTAAATGAAATGTATGTTTATTTTTTCCCTATGAGAGACTAAATGACACATAAAAAAATCAATCCTAAAGGTCATTTGAGATCTAAAACAACTGGTGGACAGATAATCCCAGATTTTAAGCCCATAGTATGTGTCTGTCCCCTTTGGAGGTTGGTCTGAGGATCATTAACCCACTATTGGTCATGTGACCTGGATGATTCAGAACCTACACAAACTGTGCATTTCCTAAATTTGATAACTGTAACATTTTTGGCTTTTCAAAAATATTCACAACCCCCCTTTTAAAAAAAGGTCATCCTGTTTTTAGTAACTCTCAGGAGTCCTTCTGTTTATGAACTATGTCAGTTTCGTGGTCTCTTCATAGTCAGTTTTTGCTGAAGGACCAGCCACAGCTTTCAAAATGCTGTTAAAGAATGGAGAAAGCCTGCATTTGTTTATGATGTGATTGAATTCATATGTGGATTATATCCAAGACCTTTGTTGACTATCTAGTCAGAATGGAAACTCCCAATAGCTCATCCTTAATAGTACTAGCCCTAACCAGATTCCTGAAAGTGGTCATCTGCATCAGTTTCTTAAGTTTTTATAAAAAATTGGAAGACTGTAGAGTTTGGCTGCTTCAAAATAAAAATAAAAAGTGTAACCACTAGGGGGCATCAGTTAGCATGCACTCAGAAAGGTTTCTGACTGAGTGACCTGAAGGATTTGCAAGACAGCCATAATAAGAGCTGGTTGACTTCTCTAAATACTCTGTGATGATCATACAAATATGAAAAAGTTCTTTAAGTAAAAATTTTGGCCTATATTTCGATAATCCAGTTTGGATTACATGTGTCTTAAGGGTAAGTGCTGCTGTAATGTCAGCCCTTAGGAGTTTTATTAATAACTTAGTGAAAGTAACTGAATCAACTGAAAATAATTGTAAAATATGCATAACAATAATAAAAAGATCAGAATACACGCTTACCTAATAATTCTGTATTCTTTGTATAGCATAAAGATGTCTCATTTAGTGCTCCAACTATGGATATAGCTTTTCAGCCGCATACCTTTCATAATGCTTTATTTTCTCTACCAGGTATGGTGAACCGGGAGGTGTTAGACCAGGTGGAGCGTGGTTATAGAATGCCGTGTCCAGCAGAGTGCCCCGAATCCCTTCATGAGCTGATGCTGAGCTGCTGGAGGAAGGAACCTGAGGAGAGGCCAACTTTCGAATACCTGCAGGGCTTCCTGGAGGATTACTTTACCTCCACAGAGCCTCAGTACCAGCCAGGAGAGAACCTGTAACCAAGCTGGCAACATATCTGTGCACACAGTATGGATGTGCATAACTGAGCATGTGCATCGTCTTTAAAGTGCATGGATAATTGTGTGTGGGGCGGTGTTTTTTTTGTTTTTTGTTTTTTGTCTAATGGGGCAAAGAACTGACACATATTTGGGTACAATCATTGATTCTGCGTGACATCAAACCAATCAGCAAAATCCAGTCTTTCCAAAGTCTCTCCAACATTTCCAGTTTGAGAGACTATTTTCAAGGTATGGTTTTATTTTTCAACAACCCAAACAGGCAAAGAGGTGTGTCTGCCTTTTATGTGTTTGTAAGGTGTCCTAATAAGCCTTCCTCGTGGGTTCTTCCTATGTTATTTCTCCTGACTGATGTTATAATTATCACCATCAATAACACAACATGGCCTACAAGACAGCATATCAGTCAAACATGGGTGGGTGTCCAGAGAGTTAAGTTTATTGGTTACAACAGGATGTCTCTTTTCGCCACATTTTCTTTGGGATCCCCTTCGAAACATATACGCTCAGACGCCTTCTTCCATTTATCTGCTCAAAAAGCACCTATGTGGTACCAACATCAAATTTTAAGATGTTATCGATCTCTTTAAAAAGAATTTGCTATTATACCTGGATCAACTGGAAATTTTCCATGGTAATACTTCAGTTTTTAGCACCACACTTCCCCTGTGCAACATTGAGGCTTGTTTCTGGATTGCTGTGAGATTTTGTGATGTGAAAGTGATGTGAAAGTCTCTTTCACCAGCTGGACTAATTGAGTTATTGCTGTGACCAACATACAGCTCAACGCAAAGAAGAAAAGAGGCCGTCCCTGTCTCTATTTGCTAATTGTGACTTTTCTTAATCTATAAAGATAAATGGCTACTGATCACTAAAGATCATCTCAGGATGGAGAAAACAAGAATTCTTCTGTGAGGATTTTTGTGCCAATGAAAAATGTCTTTTTTACTCTCTTCTACTGTGTAAAAGTGTATTTTAATACTCTGGACTTTTCTTATAATGAAGCTTGTGTTATCTAAACAGAGGTTATGCTGTTCTGTTCTTCTTAAAGGATAATCCACTGTTTGTGAGATCCCGCATCTGTGTACACTTTTGGATCACAATGCATTTTAATCTGTAGATTTACTTTCAAGCATTCGCATTAAAATCAGGTGAATGTCCCCGCGCAGTTCTCAACTTCATGGATATGAAGACTATTTTTAACCAGCAGTAGTATTTCACTAATGAGTGCAAGTTTTAGGACAATGTTACACTGGAGATATTGTCATTGTGTTCTTATTGAATATGATAAGCGAGCAGCAGTATGGTTATGCCTCCCTGATGCCTATAGGAGGTAGACTACAAAGCTTTCCCATGACCACGGTGGCAGGTATAGCAAAGAAAATTGGCTTCTTGAAACCTAATTGTAAATATTCTTAATGATAATATTTGTATATATCTTTATAATTTATTACTTTAAAGAATAACCCAATTGTTTATTTTGCTTTCTGGTACTTTTCTGGGTTACATAACATCTTAAAGTATAAGATTAATCATCGTTGCAACACTTCTGAGCACAGGTATGTTTCTTTGTGCACGTATTTCTGTGAAACCTTTCTCAGTTGAACATTAACGTGCCAGTTGTTTCTCGCCACATACTGATAATTCACCAGCATCAATGCTTCCCATAATACAATCAATACCACAATGTTTACATCGTGATGACCTTTAGATCATTTTGATGCTGCTATACAGGCTGAGAAATTAGCAGGTAATCGGGTGTCATTCTTGTCAGACATATTGCTTTCATGAATCTGTTCGACAGTGTTGTGCTGCCACCTTCTGTTGTTCCTCGAGTGGGCTCTCCAGCCGGGATTTCCCAGAGCACTGCTGGTTAAGACTGAGTAACTCCACACAAAAAGATGATGCAGCTGCCATGAATAGGAGCTTGATATCTGTGTTACATCTGCTGTGTTGCACGGATAAAGAATGCAATGGCCTGCAGGTGTAGTTGGGTTGTTTGCATCATTTCCTTTTCCTGCTGTCTCATTGAATGTTTGAGAAAAAATATGGATAAAGTGCATGAAAAAGATCATATAGTCAGTATGCAGCCTTGCTAATAAGCCAAGGACATTTCCTGTGGGGTTCTGTGGGTCTCCTTTCTGGCTATGCAGATATTTTTTAAATCAGTGATATTCCTATATATACTCTTTTTCTACTGTATCCAATGGGAATTTTCACATAAATAACTCTTTGTTAAATCCTACTGATTACTGTTCAAATTTGAATAAAATTTGTACACTGCCTATGACACGTGCTCTTGTTTATTAACTGAACAAATGAGAAAGAAAAACATACCCACACAAAGCAGTGATGTACACAAAATACTTGATTATCCTGTTCTAAGACACTAAGGTAATCTTCCATTGACCTAGAAAAAGATTTGAAAGAATATTTATAGCGACATGCAACAAACAGTAGTGTCAAATTTTTTATCTACATATAAATAGTCTAATTACAAGACTTTTGCATAGTCTTTATTTCTTCATATTTCTTTTCCAAGGAGCCACAATTTTTCTTAATTTTTGAAAGTGCTTTTAAGCAATAGTTCTTCAGGATTTCTGAGGGTCTTTCAAAGTTTTTCTCTGCATATATTGTCTGGTTTTTCACTCATTTTCAGTCTAGTCCTTGTACCTGGAGGAATGTTTTTTTTGTTTATTGTGCCACTTAACAATGAGCTGAATCATTCAAGCCTAAAATAGACACCTAACTCACGGGATGAACCGGTATTGTGTCTACACATAACAACTTTAACAGCTAACCAATTTTAAATTGTATCTTTAGGCATTTTGTTACTAGATGCCTGTCACAAGAGCACATAACTTGTTCCCATTTGTTTAATTGAGTCAATGAAAAAATACTAAAGATAATACAGTTTGACAGGCATAAATTGTATTTTTTTGAACCAGCAATGTGATTCCTGAAGAGTTTTAGTGAAAAATTGGCATATCTCAGTATGGTGTACAGTCTGTCTTTACAAAAGGTGAATGGTATCTAAAGGTCATGTCCTTAAGAAACTGGAAAAATCCCAGCAAAGAACTGACACTGAGATATGCATTTGGCCCTTCAGTGGTTCCATCTACTGTCCACTGAATCCTCATCAAAAATGGGTCTGTTGAAGGATGGCTCTGATCTTCAGAGCCATCCTTACAGCCATCTGTAAAACATGTTTTACAGATGCATTTCAACCAATGGTGTTGGGGATCTTCTCAAAATTGTTGGAATTGTTGGAAATATAAATGCAATGTCATCTAGTCTGATTGGCAGTGGCTTCATTGTTTCAGCTGGAAAATGATCCCAAACCTGGACACAACAACAAATAATGGAAGATTATCAGCCTTTGACTGGCCTCCAAAGAGCTCAGACCTCAACACTACTGAATTAATAGGGGGTCATCTTGATAGACAACAAAACAAAAGGAAGCCTGCATCCATTTATGAGCTTTGAATGTCCTTCAAGAAGCCAAGAGAATTATTCCTAATGACTACTTAAAGAAACTACAAGAAAGCTTGCCTGAGAGAGTTCAGGAGTGTTAAACAATAAAGGTGGTCATACTAAATACCAAACAAGTCTATCACAGTGCACCATGGACAGGTCGCCAGTCAGATGTAGGGCTAACACATAGAGTCAAATAATTAAGTAAAATAATTTGATAGATATAGCACAAGAAGCTTCTTTCGCCTGCTCCCGTATACATACGGAATGAATATGCATATTTATTCCGTATGTATACGGATTCCTGTCGCAGTCTCCAAGGGATTTAGGCCTATATCTCTTTCTGGATCCGGGGATCTTTCGAGTATTTTATATATGGGGGACTATGTAGCCTACATTATCCGTGCCATTATGAAGTAATGGTAGAAGTTGTAATTATTGTATTTTAAAAGTATCCTTTTATTTGTTTCTTTTCTCTTGTAAAAGAGAATGGAGTAGGAGTAGAAAGTTGGAAATATTCAAGTTAAATAAATTGAGTCCAAGTTCTTCTTTAACATTAAACATTGTTTCACGATATGGTTGCTCCGTGCATTTTCTTAACGTGTAAAACCCACCGATGACATGTTTCACAGGTGCCAAGCATAATTGGATTATTATTATTATTATTATTATTATTATTATTATTATTATTATTATTATTATTATTATGTATAGCAGTATTAACATGAATATTGAGCTGTGATCACAGAACTTGTCGTCCGGGTGCATCGCCTCACAGCTCATCACGTGGGGCTCGCGCTGTGTAGCTTTACAGAATGTCCCGGAAGAGGCTCCACTAGTGTAGTGCGGGCGCGAGGTGCAGGTGAGGCAGTCCACGTCCTTACCTGTAAACAAATGAGAAAAAAAACGAAAAAATGGGAGCGACAGCATGGATTCAGTTTCACGGAAACCCGCTTCTAGGTCGACCTCAGAGCTGGTAATGTAATGTTGTATATTGTGCCTGTATTTTCCCCCCTCTCGATCTCTGAGGCTGGTACTTTTTCTGTAAGTTTTCAAGTTTATTGATTGATTGTGTAGGTCATCACGTGCTGCTGTCTGAAGCGTATCTTTTAAAATTCTCTTCCATCATAAAACACGCAATTAAATCCTTTTGTTTTTATGATGCAGCTCTATAAGATATATTTTCTCTGAACTTAAGTCAGCTCCTGCATCAGTGTGCACTTTGCAATCTGGCTGCTTGCATACAGTAACATGTTGGGACTGCGTCCTGCTTTGGCATAGCAGAACGCGGTCAGTGCCACGCCTGCTCATTTAACAGCTTCCTATGATTGTGAGATCATAAGTATTTAAAAAAAAAATATGCCAGCACAAAGTCTAGGTACGTGTCCAGGAAATAATCTCTCTGTTTCCTCTCACGTCTTCTCTCCGCGTCGCTCATTCTCCTTTCTCTTTCTCTTCCTTTATGTCCTTCTGTAAAACCTGCCAGGCTGGATAAGAGAATGTGATCCATCCAAGAGTCTGATAAACACATCGTTGCTGCCAAACAAAGTGCACAGAGCTTACACGTGTAATAAGGTGGGTCAATCCACTCGAATCCAATCCACTGGCAGTGAGGGAAATTAGGTCAAATTACCTTTCAGTCCTGCTAGTTTCTGTCTGATCATGCTGTCAGCAACAACATTCCCGAGAAGACTTGCTTCTTGCCTAGAATTGCTTAACAGAAGTCAGATGATGATGATGATGATGATGGTGGTGGTTATGTGTTGTTTTACCTTTGCCACAGATGGCACTTCTTTTAGCGTGACCATTCTTAAACTTGTATTTTAGTGTGAGAATATTTTCGTTTTTTAACACTGCAACACTTACAAAAAGGAAATATGTCTGTGGTTTTGTCGTTGCAGCTGTGCAGTTTTACATGTTTAAGAAGGGAAAAAAAAGAACATGACCACAGATTATGAAAACAGCAGCCTCCCTGAGAATTAGATGAAAGGATCAAGTCGGCCGTGTGAGCTATTTTTAGTTTTTAGATTTGACAGTTTATTTTGTCTTCAAAGAGTACCTCACTCTTCTTAAATGTTCTGTTTTTAATGGGGGGGAGCGGTTCACTTCATAGCCTGCTTGGTGACAAATAATCACCAAGTCATATGTGACTCCTCAGTCTGCTATATATAGCCTGTAGCTGTGTATTCTTTTCAGTTCAATTCAGTTATATTTATATAGCGCCAAATCACAACAACACTCAACTCAAGGAACTTTATATTGTATAAGCACTTGATTACAGTGGGAAAGGAAAATCTCCTTTTTTTACAGGTAGAAACCTTCAACAGAACCAGAATCAGGGAGGGGCAGCCATCTGCTACGACCGGTTGGCGGTGAGGGCAGGGAGACAGGAAAAAAGACACGCTGAGAAAAAGAGCCAGAGATTAACAATAACTAATGACTAAACACTGACTGGTGTGTAAACACAGAGAGAGTGAAACACACAGAGTATTATATACATATATAAGGTCGATAGCTGTATATAATAAAATGAGATAAGATGATTTAAGGTGTAATTGGAAAATTCCTGCGTTAAACCAGCCAAAATATCACATAAAGTACTAAGGTTTAATAAATCCTTAATAGAAAATAAGTTAAATCTTATTCAGTAAGTTAGAATCTACATAAAATGTAAAAAGGGTAAAAATAATAAAAATTTCTAAGCTATGTAACATGTTAAACATTCAAGTATTAAAGTAAAAATATACAGTTAGATATTTTAGTTGAACGAGAGCTGTTTTTTTTTTTTTCTTCATTTGCACTGTGCCTTTTTAGTTGAAGCTAGTGTTTTGCATCTCCATGGAGGTTTATCTAACACACCAACACAACTGTTAATCTTTGTGTTTATGGTAGGTTGTGATATCTCTTTAGTGACTGAAAACTGTCCTGCACAGTAACAAGCATTAAGTCAATAAACAGAATAAGAGGAGTGATTTATTTAAAATTTTAGCATCTTGTCATATGGACTCAAAAGCTGCCTCGCTTTGATGTCCATTTTCAGGAAACTGTAGTAAAATGTGAGGAGGGGAATGTTGGCCTTAGTAACAGCTAAAATGCAGTTTTGTTCACACGCGTACGGGGGCAGTCATGCAAAACATGCAGGTGTACTCTCTATAATGAAAGACTTTATGTCTCAGGTGGAGGGCAAGAGCTGACAACTTTACAGAAGAGAAGCGTAAATACCAGCAAATGGTACAGTGATAGTTACAGGAAATGTCAGCCTCACACTTTTGGTGTCATCTGCATATTTTTCAGCTTGCTGTTAGGAAAGCGTTAACTTGTGGTAAATTTTCAGAATTCACCTTTCAAACAGTGTATTTGTTGCTTAAGGATGCTGTTGACTTAAAAGATTAGTATGTTGCTAGGAGTGCCACTAAATCTAGGTTAGTCAACAATCTTTGCCAACATTGGGTAAATGTTGACAGAGAATATGTGAGCTCATAGCTCCTATTTTAAACCAAATATTTCCCACAATGAGACATGTATTGTTTAGCAGTGTTTACTGTTCATTTTAACATTCCTTTGTTCTACACACAGCTTAGAGGCTTCATCTGATGGACACTAGGGTCAGATGGTGTTCAAAACCTATAGCTGTACTCTTTGTGTTACTCTTTGTGTTACGTCTGCAATAATATAGTACAGAAATGTGGTTTCCGTGTTCTTAGAGTTAGGTCCTGCCCTCACAGGCCCATATTCACGCAACGCTGTGCATGACTTGCAACCAGAGCTGTGAGGTTGAAAAAAGATCCACGGGCATATTTCTTTAATTGCTAAGATTCATTAGAAGTCAAAATCTAGGCCATTATTGTTCTCTTATATTCGATTTATGTTTCATCTTCTCTTGTTGGTCACTTTTCTTTGAACCATAACATCACTGGAGCATGTATAGTCTGTAAGTCTGTCCTAAAAAGAAATAGTTGTATATAACTTGGTTTTGCCAGGGTTAAGACAAAAGAATTACCAGCAGACCAAACACAGGAAACCGTTCTTTAAATGCCAGATTGTTAATGTGAGTTTCTTGTCTACTGCCTTTCCTTTTCCCATACTTCATTTTATCATATTATAAAATATCTTTGGACTTTGAACTGTTAGGCAGACAAAGCAAGATCTTCGAAGCAGGTCCTGTCCACCATGTGTTTTTAATTACCCGTCATCAATTAATAGCAAAAGAATCAGCAGATTATCTGATTACAATAAAATAATCTTAGATTATGTGATTAACATTACATGTTCATTTTCACCCCGTTTGTTTACTGAAAAGTAAACATATAGAACATATGTGTTTTAGCCACATGTTTCTATTACACTGTGTCCTCTTTCTTACAAGCAAGTAAATTTCCTGACACTGCATGTGAGAATGACACATCAGCTGTGGGCGGGCTGTTTGGTTGTAAAAAGAAAGATAGAGAGAGCCACAGAGGCCCCATGGAGGAAGTTAGTAATGACTCAGCCAACCAGGTGACATAAAGCCATCAGTGTTCAAACATTTGGACTATAATTAAGAACACATGAGGAGGGAAATTCCCACAACAAGGCATGTAGGAGTTTTACATGACTGGACCACCTCTAAACATTACACCAACAAAGGCTGTAAACAGTGGGAAAACGTTTGATCATTTACATGAACCTATCCCGAGGAGGTGTTACTTCCAGGTAGGAAGACATAATGTCACGATATAACTTCTTCTTTCACAGCTACCCATCCCAGTGACCAAAAGGAACTGGTCTTCTTGACATCCTCAGCTATGGCGAGCCAAGGTCCTGTCAACCCTTCACATGCTACGTTTGACCTCTTTGTCCAAGCCCAGACCTGTAAGGATGTAAAGCACCATTTCACTCAGCTCTGCAGGCAGCTGGAGATCGATCCGAAGGATTTCGGGAGCTTCTACGCAAAGTTAAAAGAAAGACTGAACTACTGGAAGGCCAAAGCTTTGTGGACCAAGTTTGATAAAAGAGCTTCTCATGAAGATTATCAGCAAGGAAAGGCCTGCACTAAAAACAAGGTACAGACAACTAAAGGTCATTTATTGTCATTTTCAAAAGATTCGAAAGGTTGGGATAAAAGATTTTGATGTAAGAAGTTGAGATTGTGGTTCTACTACTTGCACGATAGAGATTCCTCTTTAATCGCAGCTACATTAAAAGAGTTAAATCAGGTCTAGTAGCTTTTCCAGAGATTTGGATCGTGTCACAGAATCTTCATTAGTAGAGCAAGTTTATCCATTTATGTTGTGGGTCATTATAGAAAGTTAAAATTCGACTCGAGTAGGTTAAATTTGCAAGAGTGTTTGCAACATGTGGATCATTAATCGATTAGGTTAGGCCATGAGTACTGCTGTCCACGAAGACTTTCTGGCATTTTATGACATTTATCTTTCTCAACTTTGTGTATTTTAATCTTCATTGAATGCTTTTTTGATGCATTTATTTTAGTCAGAACATAAATGTATCAACCTGTGATAATAATGGTGTTTCCTTACTTTTATAGAAAACACTCTATGCCTAAAACTATAACAAAAAAAAGTTTTTAAAAAGATTATACAGATTATCTATAAGTGCCTTTTTTTCTAAGAACCTTTGCTGCACTTGCGGATCGATAACTGCAGCCATCAAACCACAATTTATTTTCAATTCAGATGTCATATTTGATTGTGGGCTGTGACTCTGTGGTTTTTTTGTATCTCTTCCCTTTAATTTCTTGTTAAATGTTTGCCCTTTATATATAATTCATGACACTCTCACATTCATCAAATGGCTTTATACTAATTGTCCTTCAAGAGCGGCTTAAAATCGTTCTCGTTTGTCCTCATCTTTTGCTTTAAAATTTTTTATCACGTCCATGCTGAGGGTTTGCTGATTTCCTCTCTCGTAGTGCCTCGTGTTGGGTGCTGGTCCATGTGGCCTGAGAGTGGCCATTGAACTGTCCCTGCTGGGGGCTCAGGTGGTGTTGCTGGAGAAGCGGGAGACATTCTCCAGAAACAATGTTCTCCATCTGTGGCCCTACACCATCTATGACCTCCGCGAGCTTGGAGCCAAAAAGTTCTATGGCAAATTCTGCTCTGGCTCTCTGGATCACATAAGTGAGTGCCTCAGTCAGTTATTAGAGAGTGTGAGTCTATATATAAAACTGTTTTGAGCCAGTCTGAAATGAATTAAATAAACTGCATTATCATTGTTTATGGGGCTCCCATACTTTTAGTATTACATGATACAATCTCAAATTTCAACCATGTTGTTGTTTTTTCACTTAATAGTTGCTAATCAAACAAAATGGGCTCTCAGATTCACAATTTCTGTATTTTTCTGTCATTCATATTTTATGGCTTTATTACCTTTAAGTTCTGGTAGGTCAACACGAGCAAATTTCAGACATCACATTATTGAATTTTCTTAACAGAAGAGTTTTTAAAGAGAGAACTGCAATATTAGCAACCATTTTTTAATCTGTGCACGATTGATAGTATTTGTAGCATTTTGGTTATGCTACACACACATTTCTCATGACACCCACATATATTTTTAGGCATCCGTCAGCTGCAGTTGATTCTATTGAAGGTGGCACTCCTCCTCGGGGTAGAGGTGCACACTGGAGTGGAGTTCCAGGGTTTGATTGAGCCCTCAGGAGAAAATGGTATGTGCGTTTAACAACCATCCTAATCATCCTCCCTATTAAGTTTGCTTGCTTTATCCACTGTTGTTGTTGTTTCTCAAAACTGGAAATATTCATAGACCACCAACATGTAAAGCAGTAAACTTGTGATGAAATCCACTGAGGTGCAGAACACATAAAAGTTTGATGTGTTTCTGACAGGTTGGATGGCCAAACTGCAGCCCCGATCTCATCCTGCCGCAGCCTTCCAGTTTGATGTCTTCATCTCTGCTGGGGGAGGCAGGTTTGTCCCTGATGGTGAGACAAATACTTATGCATGCTTGAATACTTTCATTTCCCACTGATGCAACAAGGGCTACTAAGCAATTTCACAAGGCCTAGTTGATACACATAGTTATTACGCACAATCCAAACTTACCCCAGCAGTCTTTTTCAAAAAGTAGCATTTCATCAGCTAAGTTTCCTGTTTTTCTTCTTACCCAAACTCTCAGGGTTCAAGCATAAAGAGCTGCGAGGAAAACTAGCGATCGGCATCACGACCAATTTCATCAACAGACACACAGCTGCTGAGACCCAAGTAGAAGAGATCAGCGGTGTAGCCCGCATCTATAACCAGAAGTTTTTCCAAGAGCTACTCAATGAGACTGGTAGGCATCCCTGTGACATCTGCAGTGATGTTTGGCAAAAAAGGAGGAGGACATCTTAATTTGCAGTGAAGCAGCTGTCTGCTCTTATTTATAGTATAATGTTTAAAAATTAAAGCAAGAAAAGAGAAAATCGTTGGCTTCGGATGAACTTGTTTTACTCCACAGCTTTCCCCAAGCAAGAACCTGAATTGGGAAGTTGAGTCACTGATCCAAAATATTTTTAATAACAACATGAGTGCTTTTATTTTCATTTCATTTTTCCTTTGTCACGCCTTGCTGAATGCAAGCCTCAAGGCATGAAATAAATGTTCACACTGCCGCTTCGGGTTCAGCGTGAAGTGTGAAACAAACAGCAGTGCTGTTAATCCTCATCTAATTTCCTGTCAGATTGTTAACTATGGGTTAACCTGCCTCAATTCTCTGAGCTAATTTATATCTACTGCACTTTCGTATCAGTGAAACGCTTTAGAGGAACAGAACTGTGTTTGCTGTGCTCACACCCCTTTGAATGACTGTCTAATCAATCCACACTGACTTTCCCTGTGTAGGCCAATATGCTCTCACATTTTCAAACTGATTAAACCAAAAGAGAATAGCAAACATTCTATTGAGAGAAATATGGCACTGAAAGAAACTGCAGAAATGCTTTTGCTTTCAGCTTACCTCATTCAACCTCTCCATACTTTCTCTCTCTCCATTCTCCATTCCAGGTATTGATTTGGAGAATATTGTCTACTACAAAGACGACACCCACTACTTTGTCATGACTGCCAAAAAGAAGAGCTTGTTAAAGAAAGGGGTCATTAAACAGGTGAGAATAACACATCTATTACTGAGGAAAAGTGTGATTCTTATTGGCACGAGCTGTATCTCTGGCCAGTAAAGAAAAAGAAACAAACCACATAGATGAAACAGCCCTGCTGCTGCGTCAATGTAACGACACTAAAAACTGTCAATCATCTCTTCTTTCTCTGCTGCCTGGCCCCTCAGCTAATGCAGCAAACCAAGTGTAAGACATGTCATCTGTGTAAGAGAAGGTGCCAGAAGTCTATGTCTCCTCTATGTCTGCAGGATTATAATGATGCAGAACAGCTGCTGGCCCCTGCAAATGTGGATTACGAGGCTTTGTGCAACTATGCTTATGATGCTGCCGACTTCTCCACTGGCGGCCGACTGCCTGACCTCCAGTTTGCTCAGAATCACGCCGGCCAGCGGGATGTGGCGATGTTCGACTTCACCTGCATGCACCGTGCTGAGAATGCCTCGCTGGTCAAGGAGAGGAGAGGGAAGAAGTTGTTAATTGGTCTTGTTGGAGACTGCCTAGTGGAGGTAGGGAGCAGCAATTTGAGGTCTTTTCCCTTAATTCATATCCTTAACAATGCTAGATAACTGCGGGACAGAATATTGTATTGAATTATATTATGCTGCTTCCTAATGCCACACAGTTAATGAAACACTGGAACTAAAATAAAGAAAAGTAACCTCTAGTTAACTTGCAGAAAATTGCAAGGCAATTGCAGACAATGAGCCAAAGCGAATCAAAGAACCAAATTAGTGAACTGACACATTAATAAAGGCATCTTATTAAGCTCATTTTCACAACAGTTATTTGAATTTTTGGATTCTACAAGAGTAGTTTTAGCTCCTCGTCCTTTAAGGCCGCCCTTTGTTTGAGCCAACTTTCTTGTAATTGGCTGCCCTCCACAAAAGCAAGGTTTAAACAGCAGATTTTTGGGGTTGTGGCCAGAGCTGTCGTCATGTTAGTGATATCCAGTCTCACTGAGATCATCAGAGTCAGATTTGGAAACAGAATACCTTATTAATCCTTGAAGACTTTAAGGATTTCATACCTAGCGTGGGGAAAGAAATGCATGAAACTATGTGTTTAGAGGAGCATGAAGCAGTTATTTTTACACACACTTGCCTCACAATTTTAACAACAGTGTTGACCATATAACGATTATAATGGTGCGTGAGTGCACTGACTCTGACACCAAAAATTAGCACCGTCATTTTTAGTGTTTTAGCAAGCTGATGTTTTTGCAGGAAGCACAGCCTAACGTGTCTGCTCACTCTGCGTGTGGCTGACTAGATAAGCCTCTGCATGAAGTTTTCTCAAAATAAGGTCGACAGGATGTTTCATTTTACACCACACAGGCTTTTACGGTTACCATGTTTCTGTGGTTGATGACACAGCATACTCCATTTACTATTAATTAATTGATAAAGTGACATTTTCTGTTACAAAGTGACATTAAGTACGTGTTCTCTGCAGCCTTTCTGGCCTCTGGGTACAGGCATCGCTCGTGGGTTCCTTGCTGCTTTCGATGCAGCATGGATGGTCAGGAGCTGGGGTAATGGGGTCCCACATCTCAAAGTCCTGGCTGAGCGGTAAGTACATTTTATACAGCTAATAATCTGCAAACTATTTTATTTCATGATCTCATATTTTGAGATTAGATTTCCTAATGCAGTTGCTTCCAGCTTGTTTACTTCTTACACTGAATGTTTATTAAAAGAAAGCTTTACTTTTTGTTTCCTTACAGCAAAGACTACAGTTCTAATATTAACGTAATTTTTTGTCACAGGGAAATTACGTTAAACTTTTAAAGAAATACATCACATTGAATGAAAACTACTGAATAAAGTAGAGAAATGTCACACTAGAATTCGTCAGCCTGCCTGTGGGTCTCATCATCAGCAACACTACCCATCCTGACATAATCAGCATGATGGATAGTTGTTCTGATTGCATAGGCATTATTATTATTTCAGCAGGAGTCCTTGATGTGACCAGAATAAAACAATTAGGCTTTTAGTGATAAATGTTCGTGTGGATTTTAAAACTTGAATTACATAATAAAGGAACTTTTAGCTTATTTCCTCATAAAATACCATCCTTTGGCAACAAAGTGTTAAAAGGTGTGTACCTGCAGATCAGCTAAAAATGGACAATGTCAGAGGCAGTTAACCAGTAATTATCCCTTACTTGCAATATACTACAGTTGTTGATTATTTTTGATTTTACTTGTCTTTACAAATATGCAGTGAAAGTGTCTACCAGCTCCTGTCCCAAACAACACCAGAGAACACCAGCAAAAAGTATGCTGCTTACAGCATCGACCCCAGAACACGGTACCAAAGAGTTAACTTGTCCGCCATCCAGACCCATCAGGTTATTGCTGTTATCTTTTATTTAGTCAACAGAGATTGAAATCAGTTTCTTTAAGCCTTCATCCTAAAGTTCATTTAGGGAGGCAGAAAACAGTCTAGTACCTTCTTCAAGTGCTCTTCAAAGCAAAGCTGTGTTAAGAAATGAAACATGAAAATTGATGAGAGCAGTTTAGCATTTATCAGACCTCGACTTCTTGTCAATGCATCTGCTGTGTTAAACAAATAGATCTATGTGAACTAAACAGGTTAAACGTTGATTTATTGACTCCATCTTCTTTGTATGTACCGGTCACGCAACTTAGGTGCAGCACCTGTACGATGTTGAAAAAACTCATCCGTCGTTCAAGAAACAAAAGGAGGGTTCACTTCACATGCGTCAAGGTCAGCGACTCCTTTGACGGTTATTCTGGTTATTCTTTCCTGGGCTTGCTAAATGAACCGGGAAACACGATTGCGATTAGCATTGGCATGAAATATGCAACTGCAAAAGCTATTAGAGGTTTCTCTGATTTATTGTCTGGTTTATTGCTGTCCCAGATTCAGCTGGCGGTTCTGAGGAGCTATTGAAATGGTGTCAGAAACACACTGCTGGTTATAAAAATGTGAATGTAAAAGACTTTACACGGTCCTGGAGGTCTGGCTTGGCTCTGTGCGCTCTGATCCACCACTTCAGACCTGACCTCATGTGAGTTCCTGCTTAGTTTTTGTCCGGCAGTACAAGAATGCTTTGATTTTCTAATCAATCAATCATTACCTAATCAATGTAACAAACCGTGTTTGCTGTGAAAAGGCTGATCCTGTTTTCTCATTCCTTCCAAGTGATATGTCCTCCCTGGATGAGTCTAATTGTGTTCACAACAACCAACTGGCCTTCAGTATCCTGGAGAAGGAGCTGGGCATCCCCCCTGTCATGTCTCCCAACAGCCTGGCTAACACTGATCACATAGACAAGTTGTCCATGGTTCTTTACCTCACCCAGATCCAAAGCGGTTTCGCTTTACCAAAAAAAGGTGAAAGTTTTAGAATAGAATAAAGAAAAAAGGCATAAACAAATCAATCAATCCACATTCATACATACACACATACAAAACTCTGACATTTATCATCAATGCAAATATTAACAAAGTCAAATTTAATCAGTGCATTTGCAAAATTCCACAGTCCATCGAACTTCTCTTTAAATATAAGCTTATATTTTATAAATATATTTATATATATGTAGTATATATTAGTAGCTATTAGTGACAGCAATATCAGTCTTACATAACTCGGTTGCCTAGACACAGCGCAGCATTAGAATCACCTTAAAAGGTTCAGGTGTCCTCCCACTGAAAAATGTTCAAGAAACGTTCAAATCAGTGCTACCCCTTTAAGAAGCATATTACCCAGAATTCATTTGGCTTAAGTGGCTAGTGCTGTGCTCAGAGCCAGCCTCTACTGGTTGTGCTGCTCTCCTGCACTTGAGCCAGCCCAGCAGCAGACAGAGCAGTCATCGTGTAGAGCTGACTTATCGGGGGTCTGATGTGAGCAGCGCCTCTAGAAGGGGTTCTGCTTTTCCTGTGCTGAAGGAGGGGTTTCCCCTGGCTTTTTGTAGAGGTATACGTACAGTTTCTTTTTTCAGTATGTGGACTTATTCAGTGTAGATGTGAGCTCAGCCTTTGGAGGTACTAAATGAGCTGAGGTGGGTGTGATATACTCTGTGATGCTGTGCTTGTGCTCCGCTGACTGATGTGCAGGCAGGAGGGAGCTGTCAGTCTTGGGTAACCTTATCTGAATGATGAAAGAGTGGGAGTGATAGTCAGAACTGAAGCTGAAGAGTTTTTTTATGTAGATTGACAAGTTAAATCCAACTGCTGCTTGATGTGACGCCACTGAAAATTCAGCTAAGACTGATTTTTCATATTTCTGATAGAGGTTTATACATAAATTATAATATCTTGACAATTTTTAAAACAGTGCCCTAAGAATATACTGGGCAGCTGTATTGAAGAGCTGCAAGTAGGCCAACACTCACATTCAGGTGTCTTTATATTAGCACTCTAGTCTAATTTAAGATGATTTTGCTGTGTGTCCCTCTTTGACATTTTTCATTCTTGCATTTTCTGTTGGCAACAGAGCCCGCAGGCTTCCAGCCATCGTCCAAGTCTCTGTCTCTCTCCCGGACACAGTCAGCTGTCTTTTTCCTGAGCAAGCTGAAGCACAACTCGCTGCAAAGACGTAAGGTACGCCCACTGTGCCTTGAGTTCACTGTTTACACAGCACGGAGGAATCTTTGATAAAGATATTTTCAAACACACTAGCTTGTTGGCTGGAGTTCACTCCGGGGCCTTCGGTCTGTGTTCTTGAGCTGTTGGTGACTCACATGTCTGCTTTGTCTGGGATTCCTGTTTGTGATGACAAGATGTTAGATGTTAATTCAGAGGAAGTGGCTTTTGCTGTTCTACTCCTTGATATTGTTTAATCGTGTTTGTTTTGTAACTGTTCTCGATATCCTCAACAAAATCAGGTCATGTGGTAGTTTATTTTATTTTCTCTGCAGGAAAAGCTGGCAGCTAACAAACAAGCCACTGGAACAGCGACAAGAATGGGAGATGAGGACAGTGTGAGTGTGATTCAACAACTCGTGCTGGACTATGGAAGCTTTCTGCATGATACTGATCTTTAAAAATCATCATGCTCTGTTGTTAAATCTCAGTCTGCTGTCTGACCTTTTTCCTCAGACATTAGCATCTCCCGTCTCCTCTGAGCTCGATCCTGTCGCCGAGGTGGCTCCTGAGCCGGATACTCCTGCGCTGACGACAAACAGTGAGGAGTGTTACTTCTGTGGTGAAAGGGTTTATCTGCTGGAGCGAATCAGTGCTGAGGGAAAGTTCTTCCATCGGACCTGCTTCACCTGCGCTCGATGCAACATCACACTTAGGCTAGGAGGATACACCTTTGACCAAGATACAGGTGACTCCTAGTTGCTGAGTTTATACATGTCTATATTTTTACTATACTCAAGTTTTCAACTATATCTATATCTGTCGCTCTACCTATAGGTGTATATACCATCTTAGCTAAAACCACTGATTAACGTCTTATTCTTCACTCTAGAGTAACGCTACAGTAACTATCATTATATAGTGTTGTTTTTTTTTCCTCAAAGCTGTTATAGAATCAAATATTAGATATCCGCCCCACGCTGACTGAAGCTTCGAGTATTTGTCGGTGATTACTGTCAAAGAGGCAGCTTTAGTCCATATCTGGTCTAACTCCTTCGCTTTTATTGTCTCTTTGCCTATCTAGCACTCCTCCGTGAAACTGCTTGATGCTGTATTATTGTGTATAAAGTGCTTATATCTATGTTTTCAACAGCTCTTGCATCAGTACTGCGATTGTTCTCTCAAAGCCAAGATCAGATTTTGCTGCTATAAGTGAAGCACCGCTTAATTATTTATGTGTATAATTAATCATTTGCGCTGAGACCCTTTTCAAAGGGGTCTCTACTCAGACTAAAAGGAGATGAATAATTTAAGAAAACAGCAGGGGTTTCCCTCTTTAGCGTTCACTTGTCTCCAAATTTCAACTTTTCTTGTTTTTGTTTTTTTTTTTACATTTTTGTTTTTTTTATCTCTGATTTCTCCACAGGGAAATTTTACTGTGAGCTACACTCTGAAGAGCTGGCAAATGGGCCTGCAACATCTTGTGAGGTGGGTCACTAAAGAGAACCGATATAAACCATGCTGTTGCTTGCTGCTGATGACTCCAGACACCATGTTGAGTCCTCTTATTCATTATGCTCTTGTTACACAATCTTCAGTTGCATCATCTTTCTGGCTGACGGGTTCAGTGTCAGCAGGACTCGCTTGATTGCGGAGATACATCTAATGAGAATATTTGTTTCCAAACATACAGTTAGAGCCCAGTAATCATGATAACAACAAAACAAGTTTACAATACATAAAATCATTAGGAACACAGATTTGTTTGACAGGTGGAAGGTAATCATAATGAGTATGCCAATTTATAGAGGTGCGTTTTGAGACAGGATTTGAAAGCAGAGGAAGAGTCTATGTTATGGATCTCTGGTGGGATGGAAGCCACAGGTCGGCCAGAGCAGCTGAAGGGTCTACATCTTATGGTAGTCACGTGGATGGATGCCACAGTGAGATGGATAGAAGAAAAAGACTTGAGAGTGAATGGTAAATGGTAATGGACTGGTTCTTATATTGCACTTTTCTACTCTTCTGGAGTGCTCAAAGCACTCTATACAACACGCCGCATTCACGCCATACACACCCATTCACACAAGCACTATTATCTATACGGTGAGTGCTTTCTAACTATCATTCATACGCATTCATACTCCGATGGATGCGTCAGAGAGCAAGTCGGGGTTAGTATCTTGCCCAAGGATATCTGGCATGCAAACTGACCTGCTCTACCTCCTGAGCTACAGCCACCCTAAAGCTTACAGCACCTGGTATTCCCAGGCGGGCTCCCATCCAAGTACTAACCAAGCCCAACCTTGCTTAGCTTCTGAGATCAGACGAGATCGGGCGTGCTCAGGGTGGTATGGCCGTAAGCCGTAAGAGTGCGAATGGGTTTGTTGATGTGCAGAGGCTCAGAGAGGTACTGTGAAGAAAGGTTAAGGATGGCATTAAAACTGAGGAACAGAATATTGAAATTAGTGCAATATTTAACTTGAGCGCTGCTGAAGGACAGGTGTGATGTGACTAACGGACTGAATTCTGGTGATGATGCGAGCAGCAGAGTTACGGATCAGTTCAAGGATGAAAATAAGAGGAAGATTAAAGAGATATGACTCAGAGTAATCAGTAAGAGATATAACCAAGGTGTGAATCAGGACAGGAATACCGTTTGGTGTGAAAGATGGATGGAGGCGATCAATGTCATGTAGATGGAAGTATGAGGATGGAGTAGCACTACTGATGTGAGCTTGGAAGGAAAGTGTGCTGTCAAGGATGACACACAGACTCTTAATCTGGGAATGGGAGAGAGAGAAACTGACGAGGTGTAAATGTGAAGGGAAAAACTGTTAGATTTTGACAAGGTGGTTTTGGTGCCAATGAGGAGAATATCAGTTTCATCACTGTTCAGTCTGAGAAAGTTGGCGGAGAACTGGATTTTCCTAGACGCTAACACAGAGGGATGTGGGTGGGACAGCAAAGGAGGATTTGGTGGACAGATAGAGCTGGTGTCATTAGCATAACCTGGAAATTGATATTAAATTTATGGAAGATATGCCCAAGATGAGGGAGATAAATGATAAATAGACGAGGCCCAAGGACAAATCCCTGAAGAACACCAGAAGTAATTAGAAATGGGTGGGATTTGAACTAAGTGAGGCCAGAGAGAGAGAGGATTGAAACCAGTTTAAAGAGGTGTCAGTGATTCCAGTAGAGACTAGGATTTTAAATACACTAGACTAAAAGTTAATGACATTGTTGGGGTCTGCAGCAGGCTTCTAAAGTATAGAGGTTACTGCCGCTGGTTTAAGAGAAAAGTGTACAATAACAGAGGTAAGGGGGGAACGCATGGTGACAGTCATTATGGTGAGCAGGGTTTAATCAAGACAGCAGGAAGATGATTTAATTTACTGGTAGATGGCTTTGATTTTTCAACAACAGAGGCTCGTTTCAAACAAGTGAACAGGAGGGAGGGGCTGAGGGAACTTGTAGATACAAATTTTAAGAAGGGTTACTTATTAGTTGCTGGTGAATCTTATTTGGGCATTTACTCAATTTTGTTTTTTTAAAACATATTTCATTTTTAGCTATGTGATGAAGATAAGCTTAGTGCAGACACAGTTTTAATTCAAGGTTATTTACATCCAAATTGGAGCAAGCGTTTAAGAATTACAGCCTATATGTAGCCTTGTGTTTTGGGTTTTATTTTATTTTTTTTTCCAAGAGGCCAAACCTAATTGTATCATTCACTCAGAAGCTGTTTCGTGGACAGTTATAAGATATTCCAAGTGTAGTATTTGGATTTTGAGGCAACGGCTGTAAACCCACAACATGAGTTCAAAGGAACTCTCCATGCAAAAGAAGCGGCCGATCCTTAATTTGCAAATCAAAACAAAGCATCAAAGAGATAGCGGGAACGTTAGGAGTGGACAAATGAACTAGTACTTTCAACAACATAAAAAGATAAAAAACCTAGTCCATTGACCATAGGGATGTATGATTTTAGGATCATGGGGATTTAGTCATGAGAGAAAAAGCAGTGTTCATCACAAGCTGCAAAGTGGTGATAAGAAGGGGGAAAAAAATCACCTAAAAAGCCAGACCAGCTCCTGAATAGCATTGTTTGGACAGCTGAAGGGTAGGTTAACCTGTGCCAGTGTGATGGGAAGAAAAAAAGTATGGAGACATCATAAATTGCTCATAATCCAAAGTAAAACTGTGTAGGCAGTGTGATCCATGCATGGATGGCTTCTAAAAGCTCTGAGTCACTAGCGTTTATTAATGATAAATGACAGAATGACAGAAGCAGCAGGATAAAATCTGAAGCATACAGTACAATACTGCCTGCTCACATTCAGCCAAATGCAGAAAAGTGGAGTGGACTACATTACTGAAGTTAAAGAAGTGGATTATTCTGTAATAGCCAATGGAGATGCCTAATCTCAACCAAACTGAACGTACATTTCTTTCATTTCATTTCCCTGTCTCGCAAGATAGAACTAGGGGGCATGCACACATATGAACTAAAGACAGTCCTAATATTTGAAGTGACATCATATTAAATATATACATTTATATATAGCTTGATATAAAAATGGCTGCAATCACTCAACAGTTGATGCAATATTTTTGTTAGTCCTTTTAATTACATCTGAATTATTGAAACTACAATTGCATCTTCTTTCATTTCAAATCTCTAAAATAAGTTGTATAATTTGTTAATATATAGTTAAATAAACTTAACTAATTTGTATATAGTCTGTGGGCTAATTTAAATTAAACATTTTTTTCATGCTTTTTATCAATTTAGGAAAGCAAAGGAACTCACAGAGAGACAGAAGAAGGAAACGGAGTTTCCAGTGATGAATATACTCCATCGCCATCAGATGAGGAGTATGAAAACACCCTGGACTGTGGTCCTCCTACTCACACACAATCACAAACATCTGAAGAAAAGGACCACCGCATATATGAGTCAAAAGAAGACTCCCAAGAACCACTTGTATCAAAAACTCCCACAGACCATCCACCTAAATCTGAGGTAGCGGCAGCCATTAAGGAGGAGGAGGAGACAAAAAAAATGACTCCATGTCCAGTTCCAAAGCCCCGTCGCTCTCGGCAGACTACTCCCAGCCATCAGCCCTCTCCCCCGGTAGCAAAGCCTCGCACAGTCCACCTCATCAGTCTCACCGTCCCTGAAGAACCTTCATCTCCGACTCCCACAGAGGAGGGCTCTAAAGCAAGACCAGACTCCCGTCCTAAACAGTCACTGCGGAAGCTTCAGTTGACCGCTGAGGAAAAAACCCAGCTGGTGAATCTTCACAGCTTCAGCGCAGACTCGGATTCAGAAACCCATGGCGGATCCTCCTCCTGCTCCTCTTCCTCAGCTAATGCAGGGCCTCCTAAAACAGAGGGCCTGGATGGGCAAGAAGAGGAGGGCTACTGGAGTGGGAGCACTGCTGGGCAAATGCGGGAGAAGAGGAATCGACGCTGCTTCAGAAGAAAAGAGATGCCAAGTGGGCAGGCCAGAGTGCGATCAAAGTTTTCTCCGTGGAATCTCTCTTCACCAAGGATCAGCAGAGACACCCGGCTGAGTGTCCACGTTAATCAGCCGGGGAGAGTGGGTAAGCTGGCAACTCATCTCTTTGGTTTTAGCTCAATCTGGAGTCATCCGGGCTTATTGCAACACTTACTCGTACTTTTTCCCACAGAAACAACATTCAGACATGTCCACCACACCTCAGAAGAGGGCGTCGAAGGAGATGACGACGACGACGATGATGATGACGACGATGATGAACAAGACATTGACTTGTTTGATGACCAAGTAAGGATGTCGGTAGAATTCATTTGTTTCAGTTTTTCAGGGGGAGGATATTTTGCACTAACTGTAATATTACTTTACCTCTAGTTTCAGAGTGTGCCGTCAGACCCCGTGGAGGCAGAGAAGCTGGAGTTTAAGAAGATGAAGACGTTGGAGCGGCGAGCCAGGATGAGTGAATTACAGCGATTCCGCAAAGCTCAGGTGAGTGATCTAAAACTCATTCCTGGTCTGTTTTTCTACAACTTCACTTAGTGGAGCAATGAATATGCACATAATTATATAGTTGTTTTGGCAATATTGTAACTTATGTCATTTCTAATATATGTTTTGATCATCTGTAAAGTTATGTGAATCCATGCTTACTAGTCATTTTTGCTGCAACCAGTCATACAGTGCATTCTGCTAGCAGTCCGTTATCATTTGCATAAAATTGAAATCCAGGCTGTTTTAAGTAAATGCAAACACATGCAAATCACAACACAGCTAGCAGTTGGCAATCTATAGTGGAGACAAATTCATCAGCCTGTAATCAGCTGTTAATCCCACTAAAATGTTAAGAGAAACTAATTTTTACTGAAAATTGTTCTTAATTTTAAAGAAAGTTTGCAGATGAGTCACCTTGTTGGTTTATGTTTAAAATTCAAAAGCAGACAGCCCATTCATCTGCTTCAGAGGCATTCATCCAATCAGGTGCGCCTCAGTGTTTGCACAGTTATTAGAGTATGCAGGAGAGGGAGAGTACTTGTCAATCATCTGTCTTCACACCCCATCGAGCAATGCCACGAAGCTGGGTGAACCCTTGAGTGTAACTCATCCATATCCATTTTACAAGAATTGGCTCAATTGCATGTTTTTTTATATATCTGCAGTATATGGAATTCAGATTTGTCACCAAAGCCTATTTCAAGAAATTAAAGCAATTTCATTAAAATATTTGTCAAGATGTACTTCTTGATTTTGTGTTTCACAGTCTATCCAGAGAAGACTGGAGGAGATTGAGGTGACCTACAAAGACCTGGAGGACAAAGGTGTGACTCTGGAGCGGACACTGCGAGGAGAGGCTGGTAACATCAGATCATCTTTTTTATACATATTTAAAGAACTTGGGGTGTATTGTTCTATATCTCCGGACATTTGCGATGAAAAAAAGCTTATTTTGGAAGTATAAAGTCATTATAAAAGTGTATGCTTCCACATAAATAAAGATTCATAGTTAAGGAAGATGTTACTTAGTTGAATTGGGGCAACAAACGACGGGGATAGTAAATCGTAGTAAAAAGAAACACCTTGGGGAACATTTTTACAAATAATTGGTGAAATGGCAACAAGTCAGTAACACGTTTTGGTATAAAAAGAGCATCTTAGAGAGGCAGGGTTCCTCAAAGGTAAAGATGAGTAGAGGTTCATCAATCTGGAAAAACTTGAAAAACATAAAATTGAGAGTGTTAATATCTCTTCATCTATAGCACATAATAATCTCTATGTGAAGAGAGAGGTTTGAAAATAAGTATTGGATGCCTGTGATCTTTAGGCTCTCAGATGGCAATGGATGAAAAATAGGTATGATTTTGTCATGGAAATCATAGCCTGGGCTCAGAAATACTTCCTCTGGGTTTAAGCTCTTTTAAAATGGACTGAAGGATAAATTTGAAATTGTTTGTGGGAATGATGTGTGTCCTCTGGACTAAAGAGGAGAGACAAACATCCAGTTTGTTAACAGCTTTCATTTTAAAAGCATGCCTCTCTAATGGTATGTTCTCTATGGAATTAGCAGCATCAGTACTGAAAGCTGTCTATGCATGTTGCATGCTTTAGCATGAGAATGTGCTGTTGTGAGCTTTTACGACAGCTTTTACAACAACATAGCTTTTAGAAGAGTCCAGGTGCTGAACTGGTCTGCCTGCAGTCTAGAGCTCTCTCAACATTTGGCACATGATGACACAAAAATATGAGATAGAAGACCCAGGACTGTTGAACAGCTAGAATCTGTATTTTCAATCTACTTTTTAGCAGTATTTTATATGAATCTAGTGCACAAACTGATTTACTGAGATTTGCAACACACCATTTACTGCAAACTACGCCGATATTTAACACCAGACAAACCAGCATGTCTGATTATTTGCCCTTGATATAAAAATGAACTGACTGCATCTCTGTTTAGAAAGCCATGAAACTTTTGTAAACCACACGTATGAGCGCTATTTGGGGATTGCACTCCTATGCTATTTTGGTCTGTTTAGTAAATCTAGCCCTAAATTTGTAGGTCAGCTGAATTCTTTTTATTACAGCCTCTTGGAATCCTTATGCAAGTTAGCGTGTGGGCTTGTAGACAAACACTCACATGGGTGCTGTGTCAGATGCCGCAAATAAATCTGGTTCCTCCTCACCAATTTATTGAGAACCCACCCCACCCCCCAACCCACCCAAAAAAACACATCTTCCTGTTTTCTTAAAGAAAATATGCACCATTTTTTCCTTGCAGAACGCAGCGGTTCTCCTGATATGATCGAACAGTGGATCCAGCTCGTTCATGAAAAGAATGCATTGGTTTCCGAGGAGTCGGAACTCATGGTGGCGTAAGTCTGCAGCCTCACTGGTTCATTCTTTATTTCAAAGAGTAAAAGCTTGTCTAGTCATACAAGTAATACAACAGAGCATCTGTATACAAGTGACATGGTAGGCGGAGCAGATCTTACATCAAAACACTGTGGTGACTGGCTGTCCTCACGATGCTAAAAGCCAGTCTTTTCTTTACAGTCAAACGTCGTTTGTTATCGGTCCTCATGATAACATACAGCGTTACTACTGACAGGACTCTGCTGATGCTTGTTTCTCTTGCAGGTCTCGACAGCTGGAACTCGAAGACAAGCAGAGCATGTTGGAGCTGGAGCTCAGGAAATACATGGAGATAAATGGTGTGTACTTTGGTGTGCACACAGAAAACTAAAAGTGTCTTTGATGTATTTAAAGGGAGCAGCCTAACTTCTAAACAGGCACCAGGCCGAGCAAGGCCCGTACTGCAGTGCATGTTTGTCCTACTAATGAGCACATCAATGCTTTCTTTGTCTTTGCCACGTTTGTTGTTGTCCCATTAACTCAGTTCTGCATATAGCAATGTCCTGCATTTTGTAGGACACTATACACTACTGGACCATGTTTTTTCTTTTACCAAATTACATATCATATGATTATTTATTGACCATAATTTCTTCTAGCATTAATGCCACTAAACTAGTGACTTACGCCCGTTCATAATGTTTCCCCTGGGGTTTCCAGGTAGTGTATTGTGCAGTGAAACAAATTTTGATTATTTTCTGCAAACAAATAACTGAATATAAGAATATATGAATATGCAGAATCTTTTGGCAAGAGATAAGACTTCTGGCACCAGAAGCATTCGGCTTCTGTTTTTAGTCTAATCACATTTAATCAGGTTTTGGTTGCATGGAGGTAAACAGTCCATTTAAAGAGCAAAAAAACAGGATGCACATGCCAAAATGCAGTCCCATAACCATCATCTGTTACCTGATGACAATTGTTAAATATATTACAATTAATTAACACTGACTGGTGCACTGGGCAGGAAGTTCATATTAGCCTTTATTTCCAGAAAACATCAAACAAAGGTCAAAGAGTCCCCGGTTTGGCCCAAACAGGCCACAGATTGCCTTTGAAGCACTTTCAACAGTGCAATAATGGGCTCAGCATTTTGAGTCAGACATATCAAATAGATAATTTCCAGTCTGCTTAAGCTTCAATTAGATTTAGGTGAAATGTATGGAATGCGTTCTTCCACCGAAAGAGGGCAATGAATTCTGTTCCATGTCTTTTAAATAGAATTTCGTCGGAAAAGTTTTCTCCTTATGGCAAGTATGGACAGGAGAGGAATAACTGAAGGGACTATTTTTAAAAAAAGTACAAACCTTGGCCTTGGCACTTTAACTGTTTGAACATCTGAAATGACTCACCAAGGAGCCTTTTGCTTCTATGGAAAAATAAAATAAATTCCTGGCAAGTAAAAACAAGAAAGGCTGGGAGTTTTTCCGAGTCTTTCTACTCAGAAAGGTTTTTGCATCATAGTCAGCAGATGTTGGGAAGGGAGGAGTACAGTACCACGTGTCCATTTTTTTCCCCTAATTAGTGAGAGGATGAGAGTTTACTTGCAAGAACCACTATTCAGCTTAGACTTGATGTTTGTGTCTGTGATTAATTAGAATTGGGTGTGTGCATATGTTTTCGTTTGCCAGATAAGACACCAGAGCAGCAGGCAGAAGAAGAGCGAATCCTTCAGGAGATGATCGAAGTGGTGGACATGAGGGACTCTCTGGTATCGTTTCTGGACGAGAAGAGGCAGAAGGAAATAAGCGAGGAGCAAGAGGCTTTCTGCATCATGGAGGCCAAACGGCAATCAAAGGGAGGATCTCAGGTTCACTGGGCGTAGGGTGAACCTGCATGTCCCGCGCTGGTGATTATTTCACATCTTCTGTGTGTGAGACTCGCTGCTTTCAGACTTGAAACCTGAAATGTACATTTGAAAAGCCAAAGATGATCGAGCTTCGTTATGGAAAGTAACACACCACAAGCACTCAGTCAGCGGATAGGATTTAGTTCAGGCTTGTGAGCCCGGAGGCTCAGAGAGTGTCAGTTGCAATCCACCCCCTAGAGGGAGACATAAGCCTGGAGATCTGAGTCTTTCAGTTGACATGCCCAGAGACTGTGCAGCTAAAGTCTGCCTGCCATATTGGGTTCATAGCAACATAGCCGCATAGGAAAAATGATCTTTAGTGTATACTGAACTATTGAACATCTATCACACAAATGATGATCAGTAACCAGCCTGGGACTTGGCCTGATTTACTGTCAGATATGTGACTTGAGCACTAAGCCAAGATAGAGCAGTATGAAATCACAGTGGCTGGAAAGCTGCTGTACCTGACTTTGTCTCCTTAGAGGTAGTTCTAGGCTGATAATACAGGACAGGTGGTGTTTTTGAAAACAGATTGATGTTCATGTTGATTTTACTTGTTTCATCATGGGGAGTGCTACTGTACACAAACACATGATATCCTAATTCTATCTTTAGTATTTGTATTACATAAATGTGATGGGATTGTAAAGAAAAAAAGAAAAACTAAGTGACATTTAAACATTACAAATATTCAAACTTTGTTTTTCATTTCTTTTTGTCGATGTTGATGTTTTGTAGCACTTACAGCTGTTCACCGTGTCCTGTCCTGCAAGCACATTGGATAGTTAATCTCAGGGGTTGATTGTTCAGTCCTTTAGGGTCAGAGTTAGTTTTCCAGTGATAGTCTTCAAAAGTTGACTGCACTTTAGTAGTGGACACAGTTAATTTGGGGGGGGCGGGGGGGCAAATAAGGACAGATCTATCTATTTATAAATGTCAATATTTATTATTTGCAGGTATTCCTGTTCATGTGCAGGATGAATGGCCAAAATCTAAACAAAGACCGTTTCTTGTATAAGTGAAAAGGAGCCTTATATAGTCATTGTCCTGCTGCCATTTTGTGCTATCTGGACAGCCATTCACAGTGTATCAAATAAAGTACATGCACTTTGTTGTTTTTGTTCATTCATGCATTTAGTCTTATATTGAAGTACCGAGCAGTATAACTAATGCATTCCTCATAATATATAAGGTGTTGCCATAAAGGCTTGACTGGCCTGTTATTCTAATTCCTATCCTCTAGGGTGCATACTTGGCCTTGATTAAGATTTAAGTAGTGAAGAAGCTCCTTCCTATTAAGGTCCACAAGTCAGTAAAATAAAATAATAAAATGCAGCGAAAGTCCTAAATCGTAATTTTATTGAAATGAACAAACAAATATAATCACCTAAACTATCAGAAGAACTTGGAAGTGCAGGGAAACCTCAGTCAGTGTGAGCAACAACCAGCTTTACAGCGTCACATTCTTGTCTAACAGGTACATTTTAAGGACTTCTTTCCTTAAAAAAGTGTTTATGGGCAACATCAAAGCAGATATAAATGAAGGTTGTTACTGAGTTAATTAACAAGTGCGCGTTTGTTTGCTAACGGAATATTTATCAGACCTTGTGATCTCACGGAGGAAGTGCGGAGGATGAGTACAATGTCAGATGTTCTGAATTGATACATAAAAGTGAATAATTGCAGCACATCATCATCATCATCACAATTTTTACAGTGAAGATAATGTTAGCAATATGCATTATGTAATACTTTTCACAAAGAAACATCTTTTTTTGAAGTAGTTATTTAAAACAAATAATTGCTTTCTGTAAATTTGAGTGCAAATGTCACACACGGGTCACTAGTTTTCTGCAAGCACTCACTTGTATTTAATCTAAGGTTATGTAAGCACTTAATATATTAAGCAATGATTCAAATAACTTGCAAAACACTTTACTCATGCTTGTTTGGATTAAAATCCTGGTAACATTTGCTGGATCTTTTTAAGATATATATGCTTATATGACTTTTCCCACATGGGAGCTGTGTAAATATAGCTCTGAGCACAGATTCCTTGATCCATTTATTGTAATCCCATTGACCATTAATTTAGCTGCAATGGATCTTAAGCGCCTGAGGTGGTGTAAGGTACTTTGTTGCACCTGTGAAGAGAATGGGGAGCTTTGTTTTACATCCCTTTAATGACATAGTCTTGGATAATCCCCGTTGCAGGGATTAAAAAGTTCACACTGAATGATGTAAGGCGACACGAGTCGCTGTTTTATCAGTCTTTGTCAACAAGTACTGCGTAATGTGTTGGGAATTGAAAAGCTACTGAAAAGTATCACAATTAAAAGTATTTTATGAAAATGTATTTCAGAATTTGTTGTTGCAGGATGGCTCTTTTCATTGGATAATGCGATGCACTGAAGATGGTTTTCCTATTTTAGGTAGCTGCAGTTTTGTTTTTGTCTTAAATGTTGTATCAGACCCCAATATGAGGCCCCAAGCTTTTAAAGACAATATAGCACACAACTTTAGAGTATGATTTCAATGTCCAATACTCAGTTATTGCACTACTGAGTACGAGATGGCCTCCATCAGGGAACAACAACTTTACAAAAGTTTTAATTATTGAGTGTGACAACTATTAATTATTTTACTGTCATTTCAGTTCATGACACAACTTTGGGTAAAGAGGTGAGAAGTATAACAATAACATTTACCAGACACATAACAGTACATACTCAAGATCTAGCACCATACTTTTAGAGTATTCTCTATATTATTTCTGGATATCTGAGTAAATGAGCTGAGAACAATTTAATCAGATTAGTGCTTCTTTCTTCTTTTTTGTATTTGAAGATGGTTTTACAGAAGATGTACATTCCTGCAGTCTTTATTTCCCGGTGACCATTACAATTCACTTAATGTAGATGATGTTTAGATCATGCTTTAAAACGCCCTTCAAAGATCTATCTTAGGGGTCTATCTCACTTGAAGAAGAACTTTGGTGAGGGGACTGAGTAACAGAAAACAATGCAAGAAATCCAAAATACACCTGCTAACCTTGAAAATGAACATTTATGCAAAGAACAAATGGATGAGCATAGCTTTCTGTAATTATTATCAGAATATTTGATTTTTCCTTTAACCCTTTCATGCATGAATTATGACAACCTCAATAGGATTTCTTTCTTAAGTATTTTTATTCATCTTTAGGCATGAAAAAAAGATTTTTGAACTTCACTTTTTTAAACATGGACTTTTCAAAGAGTTTTTTACATGTCTACTTAGGTGGACAACACACATTTTGGCTGAATTTGGTATGGAGTGACACATCAGTGTCCAGTGTAGTGGTTTATGTGCAAGTATACCATCAACACTGGCACAAATACAAGAAAACAGCCTTTGAGTAGTGACCACTATGCGTGAAAGGGTTAATGCAATGAATCCACTTGTTAAGTTTCCTGTCCTTTCTCTGTGTATAATGTATCCATTAGCAATGTTCCAATTGATTTGCATATTAATTTACCATATCATGATATATCTATTTTCATAATTTGTGCAGTAGGATCCAAGAGAGAGTGGAGCCTATTCCAACTGACTTTAGGCAGTGGGGTACACCCTGGAGAGATTATTTCTTAATATAGGGCTAACACAGAGTAACAAACAACTATTCACGACCAGTTTGGAATAATCAATCAACCTTACATGCATGATTGTTGGAAAGGTTAGAGCAGCTGGAATGAACTTGTCAGGCACAGGAAGAATATGCAGACTCTACACAGGAAGCAGCAGTGAGTCAGCATATTCACATTCACATGTGTTGCCTATTCTTAAGACTAGCCTGGTAAACGACATATTTGAGGCTTGAATAAAAGTAAAAATGTATATTTGCAAATATTTAAAGCTCTGTAAACACTGATTAAGGTGGACACTGAGCAACCTATTATACAGGAAATGTGCCCCACAGTAAACTTAATATGAGCCTAATTTTTATTTAGAACTGCTCCTCATATTAAACTCTGCCAAAGTGAGTCAAAACATCGTCCTTCAACTCATTCTTAACATGTTTTCCTACTTTCTTTGTTCTTTGGGATCTGTAGGATATCAACGAGACAGGATATCCCTACTACAGAGATTTCTGGCACATAGTTCCACCCACCTGCTGCTCAAATCTTTTGTTTGAGCTGGCTTAAAGGAAGGGTGGCCTCTAGGGGAGAGCAGCGAAAACAGTTTGTTTCAAACAGAGGATTAACTGCGGGATGGCACCAAAGCCCAGTATGAGATAATAAGGATTATTTTCACATGTGAATTGTCCAAAGCTACACAAATACAAGTCCAAGAATAAAAAATATTGAGCTGAAAATGAACACAATAGGTCCACTTAAAAAATAAATAAATCTAGTCCAGTTAGGCAGTTGGAATATATAGGGTTTAAAAAAATATTAAGAGATAAATCCTTGGCTGTACTGAAAACTGCCTGGCATTTAAAACTATTTTTCTGTGTAGCTCATCTTCTTGATGCAATAACTCAAGCCTAGCAACTGTGCTAATTATGTGGAGGGATCTGTCATCAAATGTGACACTTCCATCATGAAAGGGCCTTTTTACTGCTGACCTATGTGCCTTCTCTTCTGATTAAAGAAGACTTCAACTATTTGTCATTCTTAAAAAAAAATCATCTGAAATGGAATGTGACCATGGCATTATTTTGAACTGGTATCCATGACAACAAGGCCAATTTTGATAGTCTCTGCTGCAGCACATTACAAATGTGCAGGTAGTCAAATTGATTAATTTTGTCCTGGCAGGTTAATATTGCAGATTTGGATGGCAGATAAAATCCCTGCAGGATTTATCTTTAGGTTATGTCTGCATTTCTTTATTTATCAGAAAGGACTCGTAGATTATAGCCTTTAGCCTTAAGCCTTTAGCTTAGTTAGGCTGTCTGATTCTAAGTGTTTGAGAATAATTAACCTTTTGCATTTCACAAACACTGGAGTGAATACATGAGCAGCGGAGGCCTGCAGTATTATTAGCGTGACCTGTCTGTTGTCATTGCATTTTGTATGGTTCCTTCTGTGAAGGGTTACATGAGCACCTAATGCAGATTAATGCATAAACCTGTTAAAGGATGCCTCCCCAGGCTACAGATTATAATGCAACACTGTCACAGCCTGATGGTGCACTGTGGTTTCAAGCAGTTGGTAGCCAGGTGTAAAATATCTTCAACCTTCAAAAAAGCTGGGACACATTTTACAATGTAAATGAGAATGCAATGATTTGAAAACCTCATAAACCCTCACAATAGAAAATAGAAAACAGATTAAATGTTTAAAGTGAGAAAATGCACCGTTACAAAAACATACAATCATTTTGGAAAAGATGGTATCAACACAGCTCCGAAAAGTTTGGAAAAAACTAATTTACCACTCTCTAGCATCGCCTCTTCTTTTAACAACAGTCTGTGAACTGAGGAGACGTCTGCTGGCTGGACTCCGGGGCATTTGCCCCATACGTGTCCGATGCATTCTAGCTATCCAAGATCTGCTTTGTTATAATTTCCACTTCATAATGTTCCAAATGCTTTCAATTCAGTAAAAGATCTGGACTGCAGATAGCCCAGATCAGCACCTGGATTCTTCAACTTCAAAGCTACGCTGTTGTAATATATGTAGTATGCTTTTTAGGATTGTCTTGCTGAAGTATGCAAGGCCTCACTTATAAGAGACATTGTAAGGATGGGAGCATATGTTACTCTAAAATCTCTGCATCCCTTTCAGCATTATTGGTGCCTTTTCATATATGCAAGTTGCCAATTCTACTAATGCACCCCCTATGTCATCAGAGGTGCAGACTTTTGAACTGAGCACTGATCAGAAACCCAGATGGTCCCTCGCGTCTTCAGTCCAGAGGATGCACTGTCCAGGTTTTACTGTAAAAATTTCACATTTAGATTTGTCTGAGCACAGAACTGTTTTCCACGTTGCCTCGGTCTGGATCAGGTTCACATATGGCTTCTTCTTTAACCTGAATTTCCCGTTGGCATGGTGATAAACAGCCTTGTTTCAGACAGATATCGAATAAATAAGGGGTATTTTCATCATGCAAACCTGGTCTAGAGTTCAAGGATGAAAATCTGAAGATGGAGCACAATAGGTCCACTTTAATTAATCATTAATATTTTACAGGTACACATAATGTTTTGAAATGTTTGCACTACATCCAACTGAATTATTATCTAATTTTAAAGACAAAACTTTAATTTTGACAGGTCACTCATACATTATTAAGACACCAGGATATTATTTATTAAACTGGCAGTAACTTTATTAAATTGAATTTAATATTGCAAATTAATTAAATTGTTAACCAATGTATAACTAATGTATATACCAATATTCAGTTTGTTACTGAAGTCTTTCCTCTTCATTGGTGTCACAGAGCTGCAGAAAATCCACTTTCATTCAGCATTCAAACACAACATTAAAAAGACTCTGTATAACAACCATAACCTGTGTATAAAGCTTTTTATAAATTGTCATATTTTTTTAAAGTTATTTTATATTGAGCATCATCAAAACTAGTCATCATATATTTTAAAATACAGCCTACTTGCTTGTCGTGAGCACGGCGTAGGCTGTTTTACATGAATCGTGCTGTTTTACAATAGGAGCCCGTTACTACGCAGGAAGCGCTGTTTTCTATAAAACCTGAAACTGTGTGGAAAGATGTGATGCAGCGGCGGCAGCAGCGACTGCATCAGCCTCAACTGTGCCACAAGTCTCAATGAGCACCTGTGAGACTCTCCGCCCCTCCCATCGACTATCTTCATGGATGTAATCTCCGACTTAACAACAGGTACTTGTAAGGTCCCAGATAAAGTAATCTCCCCAGACCTCGGTGAGCTTTTGGCAGGAGAGTCAGAGCAGAGCTCCAACCGCGCAAAGTCTCTAGGTAAGTCTCAGTCAGCGTGCTGATGAATGAACCTCTTCTTTATCAAATTAACTATACGTCTTCAGATGTCTCACACTACAGAAATTAAATCTAAAGAGCTCCAGATTGGAGATTTTTTTTCCGGCCTAGAATGAGGCAGAGGACCAGTGATGTGTAATTTGTATTCTGCGCGTAAACTGGGTAGTTTTTAAACGTCCTGCATTTACAGGAATAGATCTGTCTTGAGTAAATTTATGTGTGTATATTCAGAAGTGTTTCTGCTCAGGCGTGGCAGATGTGTGCTTCAAGCTTGATCTGAATATCTGATCATTCGCCTGTTTGCCGCAGAGTGATCTTTCCACGGATGCCGCAGCGAACTTGGTTCAGCTGTTGGTATGATGCACGATGCTGTATCGCGAGGCACCGCACGGGACATATCTGCTGTCATTTACTGACAGAGCAGCCTGTCTCCGTGCTGTGAGTCACGTCATGTATCGGTGTACCTATGCGTGAGATAACGTGGATTTTCTTTTATCTTTTTCCCCCTTTTTTGCACGATGGCAGAAACGTGTGACTGGGCTTTAAGCGTGAAGTTGATGAATAAATGACAAAGATAAGGTGAAAGTTTTCGTAAAGGGAACCGTATGTATTAAAATGTAAATCACTGATGCAGGTTTTGACTTTGCAAATTAGGGTTTGCGTGGCTGACTGTGGTTTTGGATCCCCCTGCTGAGTTTTATGTTATGATCTGTGCTGTTAAAACAACAACACACGCTCAGGATGAAAAGAAGTACTGCAGGGGAGGAGTAAACAACAGGAAACCCCTTTCATATCAGATCCTCTGTGCTCATCACTGTCTATATATGTATGTGTATAAATCTGCACACTAGATTATTAGAATAAATATGTTTCTGAGCTTTAGGTTTTGGTAAATTTGCATATGCACTGAACTGAAACTATTTTTTCTGCTTTATTTATTCATATAATTTGTGTTTTTATACCACTTTCAGCAGATACCACTTTAGCAATAGTATACTTTAGTAATTAAGATGTATTGTCACATTTAAAATCATTTGTTCTCGGCTGTTCTAAGTATTTTTTTTTTTTTACCTGCGATGGGGTCAGGTATACAGATCAGGAGTTAATCCATTATATAAGAGAAAAGGGGGCAGGAAATCAGACTGAGTAACTTGTCCTTTTAAAGTGTTCCTAATCCTCCTCAGCACATTGAGTTCTACTCAACAAGCCATTCTTGTTTTAGATGCTCATCATTTGAGAAAATACAATTATTTTTCTCATTATATTGAATATATTCCTCAGCTGCAAGGTATTTTCTTTTCTTAAAAGTTTCATTTACAACAGTTATAAAGGTTAATTTATTTTTCAAATGATTTTTTTTTAATGTCAGGAAACAAAAGTGACACACTAGTCTCACATTTCATTCCCATTTGCTTTTAGATTGTGTATCAGCCTTGTTGATACACAGCTTTATGATACAGCATCATGTGGTGCTGATGTGGGCCAAGCCCAGCATAGCTTTACACCTCCCTGTGTGCTAGTTACAGCACGGATTAGTGCGCTAACCTTTTGTCAGCCAGACAGAGACCGGCTGACAAAAGCAGTCTCACCGGCTGCACCACCTGTAGACAGTCTGAGCAGCTCAGCAGACGCGTCAACCTTCATAGCTGCTTTGTTAGGACTTTCCAATAATCCCAGATGACTTTTTTTGTTTACATTTACCATGATGAGGAAGCCTGAACACTGAGCCTGGATGGTTTTTGTTTGTTGCAGTTGCATGCAAATAAACTAAGGAAACAAGGACAATTTGGAGCTTTTACCTTTGAGTGACATCGATTCTTCTGTCTTCCGTTTTTCCTTAACATCAAAAAGAAGTCCCTGGCAAAGCGCCTGCAGACATGGGTCGTCAAGAGGCCGACTATGTGTGGAAGAAGAACACTGAAAACATCCAAGAGGTTTTTGACTTCATGGAAGAGTTGGGATCGTAAGTATCATTTAACTCACTGTAAGATGACTTTGATTAAAGTTTAAAAAATGTTTAAGTAACTGAACAGTTTTTTGCTTACCTGGCGAATGCTTTGCACCATTAGATGGTTTATTTTAGTGATACTGATATGAACTGCAGTGGCTGGCATGATAATAGCCATCAGCATGCTGTTTGAATTAGAGGACAGATTACTGATTTGATTGGATTAACATGCTAAGGCTTACTGTACTTAAGTATTGGCAGCAAGACGCTCTAGCTGTTAGACAATTAGGCTGATTTTCCAGAGGGATCCAGGCTTTGGCATCAGTGCAGCAGTTCATTCACAATTTTTTTGTAATTTTTTAAATTTGCAAATCGTTGCTTTTTAGTTTTTATATGCAAACAAAACAGAGAAAAATGTAAATATATGATTATAAATCTGGCACAAATAATAAGACAGTAGATTCGTTATTGAGGTCAGGGGTTCTCGAAGTTTTCATGACTGAGTGCCAACATATGATGGAGGCTTGCACAGGAAAAATGTTATAATGTGATAACGTGATATTCTGTGCCGGGTTTAAACAATTAGTGAAGTGACTTTAAATGAAAAAAGCAGCAGTATTTATCAAAGTTAGGACTGTTTAATTTTCTATGAAGGGAAGAACAGAGCTGGAATTAATGAGAAGTGCTTCCCAGAACCGCTGGCACATTTGCAATTAAAAAATAAAAACTAAATAAGAATCCACCTAATGTTATTGCTTTCTAACATCTAACTTTGTGCTGTACACATTCAGTCGACACTCGCTCACCTGCGCTCACCTAATTTTTGTCACGACGGTGATAAAAACCAGTAGCAGTGTTGAGTATTTTGCAATAGACTGGAGAACTACTGATGAGAGACTAACATTAAATCATGATGTAAGCTAGAGTGCTGCCAGAGCTTACTGTGCTGAGGGCTGAAGAGGCTGCCAAGAGGTTTTATCTAACACATCATCAATGATTGGACTGTGAAGGAGGCAAGGCCCTCCTGAGCAAAGAGCGTTATCTAATTTGGTTCAGTTCGGTTCTGTTGGTCTACAGCAATTACTTTTATTCCCCCAAACAATTTGAACAACCAAGAGTTTCATGCAAAAGTGGGAAAACAAATTTTAAAATTACTTGTAATGCGGTTATTTCTGTAGCACCTCCCCTAGAAGAGAAGACAGATTGGATTACTGCTGTCTGAGCCACCCAGCAAGTTTGCTTTCGGTGAACTCTCTGAATGATGCCCATTCCCGGGTGAACAGTTTCGATTTTTTTGTGTTCTGTCACAATAAAAGCAAGAGACTCCAGAAGGGACTGGAGATTATGCAGTCTTTCCCACTGGGCCTCATCAGACATTGTGTAAACAGCATCCTAATGGTTTCCTGGAAATAGGGACGGAGTTTATTCGGGGTTAAGAAGAACCACCAGAGTGCATTGAAAAGCAGTGTGATTTTAGTCTGTACTGAATTTTAAGCACTCAGATTCACACAGTCGAGTGATTTCTTGCAATTTCTGATCGCTCCTAATCCTTTTGATCATGGTTGTTGCCTAGCTTTCATTTTCAGGTCTTGACCGGCAATTTTTCTTGAAAGTCAAAGTATTTTTTTCAAGTAGGTCCTTGGAACAAAAATCAAAGCAATTCAGGGACCCGATGTAAAGTAATGCTATAATGGTAAAGCGACAGCTTGTTCCTGACTGCCAAACTGAGCTGGAATTAGAGTTTATATGAACGTGGGAAAGGTGGTCTGCCGATAGCCCTTGACACCTGCCTGTGACCTGACCTACACATGGTCCGTTGCTGACCTTCTGTGCCTGGAGCCTGCCACCGTTTCCTTTGCGTCAGGGATAAAGCACCTAATCCACCCAGTAGAACAACTATTCCCAGACAACGCTGAAGATAGCATGGACACAGGAGCACAGCGCACAATAATAAGCCCCGGACATGTGAATTGTTAAGTCACAGAGGTCCTTACAAGAGCTTAATTAAACCCTTTGATACTGCTATTTCTGCCCTGAGTTGATTTTAAATTAAATGGTCTCTAAGAAGTCTGTATCAGGAAGTTTCCTTTCCTAAATGATGCAATACGACAGGGAGAAAAAAACAAAGTCATTATTGACGGTTACACAACAGAAGCCTTTAAAGTCATTAAATGCAATTATCTAACGAAATTTTAAATGGACTAAATGTTTTTCTGATGATCTTGTTTATACAGTAAATTAGAATCAAAACCTGTATGCGCAGTTAGCTTAGCTTGGCTTTTATAGCTTTAGTATTTATCTATACAAAAATACATATGGTTTATGGAAGGCTCCACACTATTCACAGTCTCTGCAAATTCAGCTGCTTATCTCAGTTTCCAAACTAAGCAAAGCTAACCAGCTCTTTATCATTTATTCAACATAAACCATTTGCTCACGTTTACAGCAACCTTCAACTTGACGTTGCCCACCAGAGATGCTCGTGAGAATGCATGTATGTAGATGTATCATGTCAAACTGGAAATAAACATTCATTCATCTGCCAACCTCATAGTACAGTAAGTGAGTATGAGTCAATATGAGCCAGTATAATCAGTATGAATCAGTATATCCGATTGTACTTCTGAGAATAGCACAGGTAACTACCTGGTGAATACACAGCTAGAGAGTAGGTGTTTGCATGCTCTATCCGGGGAGCTTAGTCATCTAAACCAAGCAGAATGTTCCAGTACTGAGAACACATCTGTGTGAAGTAATGTGAGAGAGGACATCTTTGTCTGACGTTTATGTTCTTAAAAAGAAAAACAAACAACATTTTGGAAATGAATGTTCCAGTCTCATCTCCTAACTCTGCAGGAAGAAAACAGCCTATTTCCCAATGTCCTACTAAGCCTGCAGCACTTCCTCATCCAGGAAATGGGACTTGCGTTATTATATTTTAAATCATAAAGAAAATAAAAATGGGATGTGTCATTAATTAAAAAATAATGTGTTTAAAACATGAGCCCTTCAAATAAAAGTTGGCTGAAAACCAATAACATTTAATGTATGCACAAATTGAGAAATTGAATGAAGCAATAGCTTCACCCAGTTGCACGAGAGCAATATAAAAGTAGACACACAGGAGTCCAATGTTCTGTGTTCTTAATGTGCCCATATTTTATTAACAACAGCCCTCTTGTAATAAGCGAGAAGGCTCATTTCCCCTTACCAGGGGAGACTTTGTGTGTTGTTTCAAAGCAATCAGTGAAGGCATCATCAGTAACCTATTTTCAATATGTGTTTATGTGTTAATGAGCAGTGGGGCATTCTCAGAGGTTTACATGGTGAAGGAGAAGAAGACGGGAAAAACTTTTGCCATGAAGTGTGTGAAAAAGAAACAGAAGAGGGATCTGAATCTGGAGAATGAGATCGCTGTGCTGCGAAGGTAATTCACATGTGAATTTTTATGAGCCTCCAGCTTTCATCTCTCAGAAGTGAGCACAGGAGGAGTATTGCCATTGATGTGGGGGGTTTTGGATGTTGTTTGGGTTGAAAGTATGTGGAACTTTGTGATAGGTATAAAAGCAATGTCATAATGAAAGCATCATGTTATTTTTTCAAACAGAATTAAACACGAGAACGTTGTGGGGTTGGAGGATTTCTACGAAAGTCGAACGCATTACTATCTTGTCATGGAGCTGTGAGTATTTCAGATTTTGTGTCTAATATTATCAAATTATCACGACAAAAGGAAAAGGAGCATATAGTTTTAATGCTGGTGGTGGCTCTGTACCAGGGTTTCAGGCGGTGAGCTATTTGACCGTATCCTGGATCGGGGGGTGTACTCAGAGAAGGATGCCAGCAGAGTGATTCAGCAGGTGCTGCAGGCCGTCAGCTATCTGCACCAAAACGGAATAGTGCATCGGGACTTGAAGGTATGACTCTGATAATATCCCAAACACTAGTGAAATATATGTTTTTTCTCCTTTACATCACATTTGACTCATTTGTATCATGCTTACTCCTTAAACCCGAGGGTACATTAGATAGTAAGATACACAACATACAGTATTATAAAGAAAAGACCAACAATTTTCCTCTTGACGAAGCACTTTGCAGCATAATGGAGACCGCAGGGGGAAACTGGTTGGGATAAGGTGACAGAGAAAAGGGAAAACATGTCCATAGAGAGATGAAAAATGATATGGTGTTTGGCTGGCTGATGGGACTTTTAACATCAGGAACATTCAGCTTTAAAGACAGAGAGGAAAGAAACAATAATGTGCAATAGCAGGATCTAAATGAATGATATACATGTGGAGGAGACATTCTCCTTACATCATGGGAAATCCTCCAGCAACCTGAGTCTATAGCCGCAGGAGAGAGGATTTCTGAAGGCTCTGCCTGCCATTGTACTTTCTAAACTGGAGGAACCACAATTAAACCTGCTCTCTGACAGCAGTTCTAAAGTGGGACAATATGCTACTATGAGGACTTTAAGACATGTTGGAGCAAAACCAATTCAGTGCTTCACAGGGAGCCAATGAAGAGAATCTAATATGGGCAAATGAAGAGAATCATTTTAGCTACTAACTCCATTGTGCGGCTCAGCTGGTGACTGCTGGAACCGTTAGGTAACAAGAAATTACAATAGTCCAGCCTAGAAATAATAAATGGCCTGATTAGTTTCTCAGTGTCACTCTGAGACACTGAGAAAATGTTCTTCATTTTGACAGTATTATGCAGGTGAAAGAGGGCCCTCCTGGAGACTTTTTATCTGCAGGTTAAAAGACATATGTTGGTCAAAAGTGAGCTTTAAGGGTTTTCATAGTGGTGCTTGAAATTGAGGTACTGGCATTCATAGAAACTATCTGGTAAGATGGTGTGTTAGAACTGTAAAAGGTAATGAATTATTGGATCTATAACTATCAGCTTATTGATGGAATAGCCTGGCTGCCTTCAGAGTTCCCATTGCGACTTATCCATCTGGTAATTATCCATACCTGAATATCATTTACGGGGTCATATGTTGAAGGGGTTTTTAATTCTTAGTTCATCAGAATAACTAACTTAACTTTTGAGAGAAATTCTTAGAGAAATAATTTGACATAGTTGGCATTATTTAGCATACAAATAAAGAGTGGTTTTACCTTTGCAAAAATGTAGGTACCCCAAAGCTCAACTGTTACTTGAAGTCCAGACCTCATTAATCATATAGATAATACTGCTTTGATTTTTCCCCTCTTGCTTCGGCTTAATTTACAATATTATCACTTTGACAGAAAATAAGATATTTAAGAATTTGTTCCGCCACAGGTGAAATAACTATTTGAGAAGTTCTTCATTGAGGACATCAGTGTGTGAACAGCTCTCGTCCCTGCTTTTTTCCCTTGTGCAGCCCGAGAACATCCTGTACTACAGCCAAGAGGAAAACTCCAAGATCATGATCAGTGATTTCGGCCTGTCAAAGATGGTAGACAATGGCATCATGTCGACAGCCTGTGGCACCCCAGGATATGTTGGTAAGAAAACATATCATTCTAGAGAAATAATCTCACACTCACTGAGTTAGAGCCTCAGAGTGGGTCATACTGCATGTTACCGATGCTTCACGAGCTTTTGAGCAATCACTGATATAGCTTTAAAATTTTCTCTAACCAGCTCCTGAAGTTTTGGCACAGAAGCCCTACAGCAACGCCGTTGACTGCTGGTCTATCGGAGTCATCACCTACATCCTGTAAGTAGAAAGCTATTCACCGCCTGCTCCAGATTTTTCTCTTAGTAACAAGACTATCAGATTAAAGGCCCCAGCTGTGTCTTATGCAATGACACAGTTACCTATATACAGAAAAATGGAGCACACTGAGTCCACACATGTACCATGTAGGAGATTTTTTTCACAGATGCTAAATGTTTGTATTTATTTGGTTTTTTTCAGACTTTGCGGTTATCCCCCTTTTTATGAAGAAAGTGAGACACGTCTCTTCTCCAAGATCATGAAGGCACAGTATGAGTTTGACTCACCATTCTGGGACGACATCTCTGAATCCGGTAATTACACTGAACGATGGCACACACCGATTGTGTTTCTACTCAGCGTTGTCTAAGCTCTAATGTATCTATTGTTTTTTTTCTGCAGCCAAGGATTTTATTCGTAACATGATGCAGAAGAATCCCAAGATGCGCTACACTACAGAGCTAGCGCTCAGGCATCCATGGTGACTACCACTCATTTGTCTTTTATTATGGAAAGTTTTAGTCTAAATACTGTTTTTCATGCATTAAATGGAACTTATTATGCTCCCTTCACCCATGTTGACATTTTTTGGACTTTTTGGCATTATTTATAGTTTACTGTAATCCTTATTTATCTGACAATAAGTTAATTCACAGTCTTCAACAAGACAATTTAGCATTTTCTCTCTTTTCATCAGATCCTCTATCACATTAGGGACATTTGCTCTCACTGACATGACCCAATGCCAAAAGCAGACAAAAAAACAGCATTTAAACCTCATTATCTGAGATTCTGATTATGTTTAATATAAAAACCCACCCCAAAAGTTGATTCTGTTCATCTGGACGTAACGTTTTCAGTGGGAGAAACGTTTCATTTGCATAATGACTGAAACTAGCACCACTGAAGGAACAATGGGCTGGGAGGTTAGTTCCTTGATCATTAATATGCAAATTCTAATGAGCATTGATCAAAGACCAGTGATCAATGGCCATGAGTACCAGTTGCAGAGTTGGGGAATGGCTGCAATCAAACCTGCAGTCAGCTGAGACTGAAGACATCACTGAAGATGCTACATCCAGATGAACAGAATCAACATTTGGGGATTTACTTACCTGGATGATTGAGCATGCATCAAGACATGAAAACCCACCATTGTACCAGTATAGTTATGAAAAAACAATCATTATATATTATCTTTTACTAATGACTCCTTTTTTGTAATATAATTAAATAATTTTGTGCAGTACATTTGCATGTCTTGAGCAAAATTCACAACTGTCACTGAATTATTACGCTGTAACAGTTAATGTGTAATAGTCCATAAAATATCATCTAAGCCTGATCATAAAATAACTTTCTACAATGAACATTTTAGTGGCACTGCACACAGGAGGCATCAATCTTCCTGCCCAGCACCAGTTACAAATGCATTCAGAATTAATCTCTACCTAAAATAAATTTAAGCTTTCTGTGCCGTCATTCGTTTTCCAGGATTATTGGGAAGACAGCTCGGAGCCAGGACATCTACTATTCCGTCAGCGTTCAGATTCAAAAGAACTTTGCCAAGTCCAAGTGGAAGGTTAGTCTGCACTAATTTCTTGGCTTCAGTGTGGTAAGCTTACAGAGGACCTGCAGTTTATAGTAGATTAATCGGGTGCCAACCTAAATCCTTCCTGACCAGGGAGACTTTAATAAGATACTGTTTAGTAATCGAGGGCACTAAGGGCTGATGTAGTGCATACACTGCCAAGGAAATCAGATGCACTTGGCTGCCCAGTGGTAAAAAAAAAAGAAAAAGAAGAAGAAAAGATCCTAAAACATGAATATATAATTTATCAATCAATGATAAATGAACAAGACATTTCATTTAATGTCTACTCAATATCACCATATATAAGGACATCTAAAGTGAAGCTAGGCTATTTTTCAACCTCTTTTTTATATTTGCTTTTACAGCAAGCCTACAATGCTGCTGTTGCCATCAACCACATGAAGAAGCTGCAGCTGGCCCACTCAGAGCAGGTCCTGAGGCAGGCCAGCATCCCAGACATCAGGGTCATCGACGTGTCCTCCCCAACGAAAAACCGGAAACATCTTAATGCAGACAAGGTTGAGCCCAAGGTGCCAGAGGTCAACGGGAGTGTGCAGGGGACACATCACATGTCCTTGCCCACAAGCCATGTTGAACTAAAGAGCCACTGCCACCCACTGAAGACCAGTCAGAGCCAGTGCAGTGCACAACATGCACCTACAATAGCTGAACAGGGAAAGCATGTGTACCACTCAGAGCCTGCCAACCTGAATGGGTTTGTAGTTGTTTTATCTCATATTGTGACCTTTGACCTTTTGAGTTTATAATATGGCTGACTAAAACTTTTCTCTTTTGCTTTTAGATACGGTAAAAAAACCAATAATAGCAAGACCATAACTGGTGTTTGCGCCATCATGTGAAAGCTGCACAGAGTTTACATGGAAAAAAAACATTTTACCTGGTAGGTACACTTAAAGCATGTGGATATAATGAACAAATACATTACACTGTTTTTAAATTACACTTTTATTATTAAACTGCAGTTCAGCTCCACAGATGAACTCTTTATTTACTGTATTTGGTAGTCTTGATTTAAATCTGAAAATCAGGCAGAATAACTCAAAACATCTGAGTGTCTGTGTGGTAACACCCTGGCTGTGACCTGAGGAACCTAAAGCAAACAATCTAGAGCATGCTGAGTGTATTTTACAGACTTATTTCTCACCCTGAATGTGTTTCTGCCCTCTACAGGTCAGTGTTGCTGTTTTGACCCAGCATACAGCTGGTTTGCGTCAGCAGCTCCCAGGTACTGAGAACGACAAGTGGTTGATTCAAGCGGTGTGGGAGATCCACAGTCTGTGTGGGGCATTTTATTTTGGAGAGAGTGCCTAGGAAGCTTCCCAAAAACCACACCAAAGTACACAAACCACAACGAAACTCACACGCTCAGATGCACGAGTCTCATTTTTAACCAGAACATTTTTGACAGTATTCAACAGAATTGTGTGATCTAGGAGGGAAAGCGATGGATGAGATGGGCTCACCTCTAGCCGGGCTTTGCATGAATATCCATGTCGTTTATGGTGACGATGTTCCTGACAACTGGTTTTTGATGGGGCAGAAGTCAGATCATCCGAACACTTTGTGTTCATGATTCCATGTTTAAAATAATACACACAATGCCGTCAGTGACAATTATTGTACTTGATCATGTGTAAAGCACTTTCTATAGCCAGCCTGCATTTGTAAGCACAATAGAATATGTGAAAGAAAACCGCATGCTTACTGCATCCAATAAGCCATACTGATGTAATTTAATATGGTAAAGTTGTCTCATATTTTTGTTACTTTCTTTAAGTTAATTGTTTCATTAATTTATTTTTTTAATTATTTGCTTCTTTTTTAAAAAAAATTAAATAAAATAGAGCAGATCAAATTCAAGTTTGAAATAAAAAAAATATATAACAATGTATATTTAAACAAACCTATCATTAACAGTGTAAATGCCACAAGTATACTCATTAAATGCCATAAACCTACTAGAACCTTTACATTCAGGTAAAGTCTATCGTTAAAAATGTTTATTCACTTATTGTAAGCGGTTTACTTTGGGCAGTCTGCTGTTTGTCTCAGTATGTGGCTTTGTAATGATGGATTTAACATATATTAATGTTATATATGTATTATGCTGGGATCCCTGTATACTCAAAAATAAAGGATCTGCATTTGTTTTGCTGTGGTTGTTTTACCTTCACTCCTGGTAAACAAATTAATGGTAGACTTTGCAAAATTAAATTAAGCTATTGCCAGTACATACACTAGCTAACCAATCACAGTATAATCAGCCGGCAGCTCAATGCATGGTCAAGATGAGAATACAAAGCAAGGTGATTTGCAGTAAGTTACTTTGAACGTAGCATTGTTGCTTGTGCCAGATGAGCTGGTCTGCATATTTTACAAAATACTGATCCTTTTTGGCACATTTAGCACCACATTGAATCCTGAAGCTGGGGGGCTACAGCAGCAGAAGGCCACACTGGATCCCTGCCAGGTAAGCAACAGGAATCTCCGGCTACAGTTTGAACAGGCTTTGGTCAGACATGTTTACTTTCTAATTATAGATTTTTTTTTCTTCTTGTTTATTTCTGCAACTTTCTGCAAACTTGCATGTTATTTAGCATCATCCTGATATAAATACATCATAAACTGGGACTCATTTAACCTGAGCTGGTAACCTCAGTTAATCTAACCAACAAGCCAATTAGTAGGCTGTACTTCTGTACTTCAGCCTTTCCAGCACAGTCAGGATTACAAGGAGCAGCATACTTAGAACAGCAGGTTCCAGACGGAGTAAATTAAGCCAAGTAAGCCAACAGATACAAAACATGTCCTTGTGACCAGGTTTAAACAGCTTTTATTATAAGATGTGAATAGGAGTCAAAAGCTGAGAAATTTATGTTGACTTAAAGGGTATATGCTTTGGATTATTATTCATTTCACCCCATTTATGAATTTCCTGTATTTGCCAAGCTGGATTCAACAAGAATAATCTAACTGCAAACACTGTGTTACAGGTAAAACACTCAGTTTTAAAATCTCTGAAATAAAAAAGTCACTGTGTGTGTAATTTTCCTTTCACATATAAACATTTTAAATACTGTGTATCTAAACTCCTTCTCCCCTTAGCTCCTGTTGAAAGAGTTTTCACATCCACATTTGCCATAAAACTTTCCCCTCAACCACAGCATGGTGACTTGGTGAAGTCCAGAATAGAGACAGACTGTTCATTTCAAGCAGAAGTGACAAAAAATGGAGCAAAGGTCTCCAAACAGTCTCAATATTTTCCCAGCAGTGGCAAACATAAATGCCCAGAGCTGAGTTGCTCAAAGAGGAACATTATCGACTGCGTAATTATTGCGTTATTACCTGCAATATTTTAGGCAACTCTGCAGTCCAAAAGAGGACAAACGGGGTGAAAGGTTATCCCTGGATTAGCTATGAAGAGTGGAATTAGTGTGGATACTTTTTAGCATTTTCTTCTGTATTTTACTCTGACCTGATGTATTAGTATGAAATTCTTTACATAAAATCTTCACCTCCATATTCAGTTCAAAATCTCAAAGTACTGAATTAAAAAGTAATGCTTTAATGTAATGTCATGAGTAATCTGTATAACTGCTGCGTTTCACTTAGAGAATTATATTAATATGCAATGTGACAGTTAAAAAACTAATAATAAGTGTAACTTATTTGGTCACTACCAGCACAGCTAAAAGTCAAACTGGATAAAATGTTAAGCATGATTCATCTGGTGTACAGATGTTGAAGCAATGTGTGGTTCTCATTTTCACTCAGTGATGATGTCTCTGTGACAAAGATCAGACACATTTCCCAACTCGCTACTCTTCTCTCGTGCAGCAGGGAACTGGTTCAAAGGGCAGAGAGTTTGAGACACGTACACACACACGTACTGTCAGCATTTTGGACAGATTTAGGTACAGGAGCAGAGCAGCTCAGGACAGCATGATTTGGGGGATTCTATTGACCCTTATCTTCTAATGAGGCTTATCTATTGCTGTTCAATAGGGGTATTCCATGTGTAACCAATACTGTTGTCAGACAATAACAATTAACCAATAAATGGGGCTGGCTTTCCACAGCCTTGCATACTCTTATTGGACACTAATGAAGCTCTCCTGATAAAGATCAATATGCATGGTAACAAAGCACAAACCCAGGACTGTTGCTGTTCAGTGGTCAGTAACATGTTAACTGTCTGAATGTTAACATCATTTATTTATTTATTTTTAACTTTTCTTACACAGAAGGCGTGCCTGTGTGTGCTTGAAGAAGTTAATGAGTACCAGCTAATGTTGCAAAGCATTACTTACTGTCAGAACAATATAATGTTTACTGCATGAACTGCACATGCAGAGTTCAGGCAACATGTCACATCACATGCATTTCATCACATACAGGGATTGGATGTGTCTGCCCTTTTACCCAAACAAGTTCTAATCTCCAACAAAACAATTGGAGTACAAGTGGCCTCATGAATATGCATTGTGTCCCCAGTGTGGGCGTTAACCTGGCCCTGCTTGGGTTTAAATATGCAGGCTCTGCCTTTGCCTCTGCCTGCAAAGCCTGATTACTCAGAACGCACAGAAAAAGAGAATAAGAGAGTTTGCGCGTGTGCTTCGAAGTAAGTATTATTCTCTTTTTTTGTGGATAGTAGAATTTTTGCATTTTAATTAAATGGATTAGTTGTCAGGAGTAAATCTTTGTTCTGTTTACAGAATATCTGGTTACAATTGTTCCTTTTCTTTTAACAGACTCATCGACAACACAATATGGAAAACTTTGGCGAGATCATCCCATTTGCTAAGGAGATGCTGACACAGAGACCCAGCCGGAGCATGCTGAAGATCTACATGCTCGGCTCTACTCTGGCAATGCTTGGTATGGTCGGGGGACTGGTAGAGATGGCTTTCCTGCCCTTTGTGGAGAGAGATACTGAGGAGGATGAACCAGCAGAGCTTATCATCCTGAAGAAGAAGGAGAAGAAGCAGGTGCTGAAGCCACACACTGCCTCTGCTGATAGTGAAGTTGCTGATGTGGTGGATACAGTAATGCCCGAGGAAAAAGCCAAATATCTTTTGACTTCAAGGCGGAGAAGCTCAGCCAACCGCTTACATGCTTCTTAAAGAAACTTTCTCCTCTTCACATAAATGGACACTAGAGATGATGGTAATGTTGGTAAATCAAGTCATTGTGTGGAAATGGTCCCTTCGCGCCCATTCATTATTTCAAAAATTGGTTAAATGTGCAGTTTGCTCCTGTTGACTGGGTAAAAAATGAGATGAGATACAGTGAAGACTGCGGGTTACAGTAACGTTGGCTGCTGGGCAGCAGATATTTGTGAATGTGATGTGATAGATGTGTTGTAAAAGTGGAATGTGTGTGATTAAATTTGTTTTGCACCCTAATAAAAATATATTTTTTTCTCCAAACAATTGTCTCAGACCATGACTTTAATATAATCTGTGGGGTAGGTTACTTCAAAGAGCGGTCCTCATGTTATAATTAGCAAAAAGAGAGAAAATGTAACTAAAAAGATGCAACTGATCTTTTAATCTCAATTTTCTTCATTTAATGCAATAATTTTAGAACGATGACTGAAAAACGTCTTGATGCATTCTCAATCATCCAGGAAAGTAAATCTCCAAAAAGTTGATTCTGTTCATCTGGACGTCAGATGAACAGAATCAACTTTTTGGAGTATGACTGAAAAATATATTTTAAAAAGTATCACAAATACCCTTTTCCAAGTACTTATTTTGTATTACAAATAACTAAAAGGCTGCTATATTAATTTTACAGCAGAGGATTTTCACAAATTAGAAGCAAGTTGAAGCAGGTGTAATTCTACAGATGAACATTTGGGGGCGACAGACAAACAACGTGTGTGATACGATCGCCTTCCGCTAGAGTGGCGGAAATAACGTCATACAGTCGTGCCGTGTTTACTAACGGCGGCTAAGCGGTGTTCGGAGAAATACAAATATAAATCTGGTCAAAACAACGAGGAGGTTTCTAATAACTGCAGATGGCGGATCCTGCGGTGGCGTCGGGAGGCCCTCTGAATGCGGGAGCGGTAAGAAATGGTTTTTTGGGTCACGGAGAGGAGGCGGATGTAGCATGTAGAGCCGGATTCACGGTGCTTGGCTAACAGTCAGACTGCACTGAAGTCCTAATTCGATTTAACAACTTTAAATAAATATGATTTAGTCCGGTGAAAGCTTGAAATAGGTTTTTACAGACTATAAGGTGGGTTAACTTTATCTATGTCAGTGCTTACCTTGTCTGAATAAATGTTTGTGTCCTTACAGTGACAGGAAGAGGTACGTTTTACATGTTCTTTAGTCTTAACATATGGGCACATCCTCATCTAAATTACAGCTGTGAACAAATAGAGTCTATACCAATATCACAAACACTACATTTAGGGAGAATGAAGGGTTTAGCAACACTTCTTGTATTTTTCATCGATATTTGGGGTAGACCAACAAACCGTTCGAGCTGTTCGCATCTGTCTGCTAACTACAAGGGATGGCTATTAATAATATTTTAGACAAGGTCAGTTTATTTATATAGCACCTTTATTATTAATAATAAAGTGGCACAACCATTCAGTACGGTTTAGTTTTATTTATATTTATATAGTGCCAATTCACAGCAACACCCCCCTTAAGGCGCTCTATATTATAGACAAAAAACCCTACAATAATACAAAGAAATCCAACAGTCAGACCACCCCTAGGCAGCTTTAATGTTTGTCTGTTTTGTTCGGCCTATAAAGTATAAATCGTGCCTATTTGATCTAAAAATGCTGGCGAAAAAAAAACGAAAATTCAAAAGAATGTTTGATCTTTGTTGATATCCCTGACGTTTACATGAGCTAACCATGCCACTAAGTCTGGATTCAAAATGTTGAGGACAGTCCAGTTTGTTTGTTTGTTGTTTTTTTCCCAATAAATACAGCAGCAGATTTTAAACGTGTTTTCTGTCCACATGGTTGGGGAAGGTTCAGTGAGCATTTGCAGTATGTGTTATCACTTTGACTCAGATCTGTTGCAGCGGTCTCCAGTGTAATCAATAGAGTGAGCATTGCAGTTTGGAGCTGCTTTAGTACCTCAGGGACAATGCAGTTTGCTGCAGTGGCAAAAATTAAATCTCTCAATTACACAAATGTATCTTACAGAAACATGTCCACCATCCTAAGCTCACTAAGAGCTGGATGATGAATTGGAACAATACATTTTAATATTAATATAAAATTAATCATTATAGAATTGATTCAGATAAACAAAATGTCTTTTTAAATCACCCAGAGCCCAAATATTCTCCCACTTTTACCACCAGCACTGGGAATGTTTAATATGTCTGTTCAGTAAGGACTCTTGAGAAATGTTTGTGAAATGTAGAAAATATGACAATTTTGTAGGTTTAACGTCTCCTTGCCACTATATTTGTTAAAAGTCACATTTATTTCTAACATTATAGTAATAGCCCTCATAACCTTAGTGTACGTGCACATTGTTGGCATATTGGTGTGCCCACCAAGCAAAGGGAAAAACATGCACTGTGTGGTAAATTTGCAAGGCTTGGCTCATTACTCTCTGTTTGTTATACTTCAAATTACAAAAGCTAATGTCCATGTGCCCCTTAGCTGTAAGTCAGTTAAAGATTCTGGAACCATGTGTCTGTTTATTTAGCCTTTTAAAGAATCCTTTAGTCCCAAGTGTGTTGTGACTATAGTAAGATGTTTTTCTCATGAAGACAACAGCATATCTATGTATTTCTGTTGTATACCCTTATTCACATTTATTTTATTTCCAGCGTGGAAGTGCTGGTAAAGCAACTTCTAGCCCTGCAGAAAACTACCTCCTGGCACGCCGTCGCACTCTGCAGGTTGTTGTCAGCGCCCTGTTGACTGAGAGTGGCTTCGAGAGTGCAGAGAAGGCAGCTGTGGAAACCCTAACTGAGATGTTGCAGAGCTGTATGTATGATTTTTAAGTGTACACCATCCACTGGGAAAGCTGTAAATCTTTAAGTGCCACTTTTACAATATATATCTGAACACCAGTGCAAGTACACCTCACTTTATTTAACCTACTTAATTTAAGTCTTAAGTCTTAAATAAACACTAACGGGAATAATTTTGGTAGAAGTTGGTGAAAAAAAGCTGAGAAACTGACATAACTGAGCCCCTGTAGACTATTTTCAGAGCAGACGTTTCTTGAATTTGCAGTTGGTTGTTGATTCATGTTTACAGAACTGATTATTTTTGTCTCTGTTTTTAGATATTACTGAAATAGGTCGATGTGCCAAAGCATACTGTGAACACACAGCCAGGAGCGTCCCGACACTGTCAGACACAGTGGTCACGCTTATTGAAATGGGTAAGACCTCCTATAACACATATGGATTAAACGTTGCTAAGAGAACACAATACTGATTCGATATATTCTGTTTGTGTCATTAAAGGTTTCAATGTTGATACTTTGCCTGTATATGCTAAAAGATCACAAAGGATGGTCATAACTGCCCGTAAGTAGGAACTCAGCTCTCCATTATTAGTATTAAAATGAATGACCTAAGACCTTTTGATCCAGTGGTTTTAGATGTGAAAAATGTTTATTTATTTATTTTTTTAATTTCAGCTCCTGTGACAAATGCTCCTGTGACTCCCAAAGCGCTGTCAGCTGGACAGAAGCGCACACATCCAGCCCACATCCCCAGCCACTTCCCAGAATTCCCCGACCCTCACACGTATATCAAAACACCTGTGAGTCAGAACTTTTCCACTTCATTATGGAGATCCCTAGAAAGCTGGATTGTGTATTATAGAAGTACAACTGTACTAAAAATTAAGCCACTTAAGAGTTTTTCTTCCTGTAGACTTTCAGAGAACCCGTGTCAGACTACCAAGTGGTGAGAGAGAAGGCAGCAACTCAGAGGAGAGACGTGGAACGAGCACTCACACGCTTCATTGCCAAGACTGGAGAAACTCAAAGCCTATTCAAAGATGACATCACTACCTTCCCATGTGAGTGATTCTCAGTAAGCTGATCTTTATTTAAAGCCAGATTATGTCTTATGATTACTGAATGAATCATGCTGCATTTTCACGAGTTCTGCTTCCTGTGATTGTCGTCAGTAATCGCAGCGCGGCCGAGCACCATCCCATATCTCAGTGCCCTCCTGCCCTCAGAGCTGGAACTGCAGGCTCTGGAGGAGACGGACTCCTCTGAGCAGGATGACCAGACTGATGGCGAGAACACAGCAGGAAACGCCATTACTGTAAGTCTCCATGGCCAGGACCTGGTGTGCCATATATATATATAGTATATATGGTATAAACTGCATATATAGAAATTGTAAAGCAAATTAATATCTTCTTGGGATATCTCACAAAATCTTGAATCTTTGTTAAATTAAAATTGTATCACACATTAAACTTTTAAGCAACAGAAAAAAAATTGCTGCTGGCAGGCGTACAGAATCATCTGATCTCTAAATTTTTGTGGATTTTCTCTTACTGCTACTGGAGTGACAGAGAAAGATCTGTTGCAGATTAGCCTGAACAAATTTAAGTGAGAATCTGATCTATTTCATTACTGTGATAACAGAATTTCAGGGTCATTTTTTTCAGTATTAAGCTCCATTAGTTGAACAGGGTTATCAGATTTTCAGAGAGAATATTTGTCTCAGTACAGATGCTCAGTACATGTATTCACAAACACGTGCCAGAAGTTTCTCAGAAAACCAGTAGATTTTCTCAGGAACTGAAAGCTACTCAAGCCTTCCATAGACTTTAATAATGGAGCTTTTGTGAACATTTATTTGAGCTAATTTCGAAGTAAGAAGAGGCTTTATGAAACTGAAGTAATTTCAACATAGGGGTTTTGATGTCATAGTGCATTTCCATTTTCTGGTTGAGTTCTGTTGCCATCAAGACGTCACAAAATTTAAAGTAATTGTTTTAAAATAGGAAAGTTTTGTTTATGCTGAATATGTATACTTGAAAGTTGATATCATCCTCATATTTACCCTTTAAATTGGACCTATAATGCTTGTTTATTTTCTACCCTGTCTGTTACAATGGTGGATGCTCATATTAAAGAAGTTTCAAACAAAGATTCAGCACAGGTGACCTGTGAGCCAAAAGCTCAGGCTTTTGGCTCACAGACTCTTGGCTCTGTATGATGGTGAGAGAGATGTGAGAGTGGATATCCTTAACAGAGTACATAGCTCTGGCTGTGAGCACAGAAGCCCCAGCCATCTGCAGTTTGCTTAGGAGGTGCTGCCAAATTTAAGGTGGCTGGATTTTTCTGGGGATTGACTTGCTTGAATTTAGGGGGGCCATACAAAGAGTCCAGTAAAAGATTAATAAGGATTATTTTGAGTGTTGTGCATAACAGCCCCCCTTTAAATGTGAAAATACAGCCAAGGAACAGCTCAGCTTAACAGAGTGACTAGAAATGGGATGAAATAGCTAGCAGCTAAAATATTAAAATAAAGCTAATGCACTTCTGAAGCTAGGAAACGTGCTTCATTCACTTAATACATACTAAAAAAAACAAACAAACAAGTAGTATTTCATGCTCTAGTTACTTATTATTAGTATCCTGGTTAATGCTGGAAATCAAACTTTCATTACTTTACATTGATTTCAAAGAATTCATAATTGTGTAAATGACTTTTAGTGTGTTCATAGGCAAATTTCTATCAATCATTATGTTCAGCTAAACTAATCACATCTAAAATGGCATTTATACATCTGCATGAAGCCCACACCCAGAGGTACATCATAATAGGTTGCATCCAATCCTAACTTAACTCTGATTCAAGTTTTCTATTTACCATGTAGTTATAAGTTGGTATCTATGCCAACAGTTAGCAAGAAGTTTCCCAGAATGCCCTTCAAATATACCACTGCTAATATATCCACTGCTAATATTGATTGTTTTACATTTCCATCATTCAGGATGATCCAGGAGCTGACAAAGAGAATTCCATGCTTCCTCCCAGCGGCGTAGTTCCATCCACCAAGGCTAGTGAGGACAATGTAATCGACAATCCGTACCTCCGGCCGGTCAAGAAACCCAAAGTAAGGAGGAAGAAATGAGACGGGACGAAGCTTAAAGCAACAGACTCATATCTGCTCCAGTCTTTGGTGCTTACAACAGTCCAGTCAGTGATTCCCTGCACAGGGGAAGTGGCCCGGGGTTGAAACCTGCTGCGTGAGCTGAGACCAGCGACTGCTTTGCCTCAGCAGCGGGACCAGTACTGCAGATTGACTTCCACAGAAGATGGCTTTTTTTGTTGTGTTAAGTGTCACTTTTTCAGCAGGAACTCTCTTTGTTTAAAAATCTGTCCTACATTATTTTGTAAGCAACATCTTTATGTAACATACAGGTCACATAGGAATCCTGTCATTTTGTAATTAAAGGAAATTAGGTTTCTTTTAAAAAAGAAAAAAAAAACTTACATGTTGATATTTTGTTTATATTTTAAGGGGAAAGATAAAAAACAAAACAAAAAAAACGTCTTCTTGCTTCGCCAGTGTCACGATAGGTTTCCATGTAAGACCTTCAGGGTTAATAGTACAAACTCAGGTAGGCCACTCTGTTCCTCTGTTTAAGGTACTCCTTTTCACTGGCAAGCTGTGGGAGGAAAAATAAAATATGTATATCACTATTTCTTTGGTGCAGCAACATGTAGTTTTGTACAGGTATAGGTGACGAGCACACCTAATATCACACCAAATTAAAGGCTAACAGGCTTACAGCTAGTGAGTTTATCTGAGTAATCGTGCATAGAATCAGCACATCTAAAGAGAGACAACATTTCTGATACTAGAGAGATATCTGTGGTCTTTATGTATAAACTGGCTGTGCCTTTTAAATTTGTGTAACAGCAAAATTAAGGCCATGAAATTTCTCAACTTCACTCACCTTCACCCTGAGTGACTTCTTGCCTATTTGAGGCAGGCTGGACCAGTCCGGTCTCCCAAAGCACATGGGCCAGCTCACTTTCCTGTTTGTCACTCTGTCGTGGGCATACGTCCCAGGGCTGGGTCACAAAATAACATCTGTCAGCTCAGTTTAGCACCGTAACATTTCAGCCACGTGTCAGTTTCTCTCTGTCTCACCCTGGACTCTTCTCAGATGTACACAGTGTGGTTTTGAACCTCTGTGCTGTTGAGTTGAAAGCTATTTTGCCAGGAGGAGAGACCCTAGAACCACTTTGATCCTGCTGGTACTGCCACGGTGAAGGGGTCACTGCCTGGTGATCAGAAGGATTATAAAGATCTTCATATTAAAAAGCCAGTAGCAGGTTTATACTTGCACAGAAAATGTTTTGACAGCCCCCCTAACATGTACAATACAGTGACTTCTAACTATTTGAGTTCATTTGGTTTTAATTTTACCAGATAGCTGACAGAGTAATGAAGATTTATTGCCAATACCGTAAGCAGACCAGTCATGCTAATGTAAACACAGAGCAAAGGCCCATTAAGAACCAGGAAAAGATTTGCGTAAATTTGTATTACATTTTGATCATTTTCACATCAACAACTTTATATTAAGTGAAGGGCCACTTTTATTCTTTCATACCCCACAACTTTAGCTTGCAGTGTAGCTCTCCTATTTAAAACGGTCTTAAATATTAACTGTGTAAAAAAAGATGAAAATTGCAAGCATAAAATACTTTCATGATAAAATTCCCAGCTTTACAGTATTTTTTTAAGCATGTTTACATCCTGGAGCTCATCTTAATCACTGAACTGGACCTTTGTGTCCTCTCAGTCCTTTTTGAAGCATTTGAAAAAACCCCATAAAACATGGTTTGTCCAACATGTTTATACTTAATTTTAGGTGAGCAAAGTTCTAGTCTTCTGTTAGTCTGTTACTTAACACTAATTACAAAGTATATGTCTTTGAAAAGCACCTGTCATGTCTGTGGATACAAGTTTGCTAATGACAGTTGATAAATTAGTACTCTACTCCCTCATCCTAATTATCAGTGGTATAAAATTTGGATGAAGTCCTCTTATGAGGCCTTGAGCTGGGCATTTTTGCCACCTTGGTGTTTTCATATCAGATGTGATAACTGAGGAGTGGATTTAACTGTAAAGCCACAAACTCATCACCAATTGAACTTAAGCTCTTTTCTGACTCTTAGAATGATCTTATTTTGAAAATTTGACTTAATATTCTGTTCAATATAATCAGAAACTAGCGGGTGTGTTCCCAAAGTTATCAGGAAAGTGTTCATTAAGGATGCAGAGCAAGGTGGCCGAAGGCCAATTTCTATCCAACTGGAAGCCCTTTTCCAGCCACAGAGGTCAGACCTGGAAGCTCCCTCCATCTTTTATACATTCTATAGTCCTAGAATCATTTTTGCCTCCAAAAAACCAATATATTTAAAAAATACAACACCATGATAACAAGTAAAAAACCTTTAAGAAACCGCTGGGCAATATGAAGATGTCCTAAGATAGTCACTTCATGGCAACATGGAAATAAATGTAGAGGTTTGGAGCAAAATGTCGTAATATATCAAAATCTGAACCTTAAAAAAGACTGAACTCATGAAAAGATTTACAAAGAAGAAATCAAGGGAGCAGTAGGGTGGCTTTCTCACAGGCTTCTCTTTTTTTGCAAACCAACTTATGTTTGCAACCACTCCTGCTGGCCTTAGAAATGACACAAATTTCAGACACTTATGCAGTGGAGCTAGTTTCAAGTCCTGGAGACATTGACCACTGTTAATACGGGCTAAGGCTGTAAGTAGACAGTCCAAGTGGAATGACCCTTAGGCTGATATACAGTAAGGCTGTTAATACACTTCTTAATGTGCTCTCAGTAGAACAGGAAACTTCTTTGTGTAACGCACCTTGTTACAAGGCGGAAAGCGCACAGCAGTCCTTGCAGAGAGACTATATCCTTTCTTACTCCCAGGTGTCTTCTGTATGTCATAAAGTATGGTGCCAAACTGTGATAGAAATGGAAAGTTTATTAATGGAAAACACAAGAGAGAGGTAAAGAGGAGAGTGCAGGCAAGGTGGAGCAGGTTGATTTGTAACAGAAGGGAAGCAGCAAAGTTGAAAGGGCAGGTTTACAACGTGGTAGTGAGACCTGCTACAATATGCGGTTTGGAGAAGCTGGAAACAAAGTTAAAAGGGGCAAGGCTGAGGTGAGACAGAGGATGTTGAATGTGAAGCACAAGACAGGAGAAAAACAGGAAGACCACAGAGCAGCTTCATGAATGTAGTAAAGGAGGATATGAGGAGGGTTGGTGTGACAGAAGAGGATATTAATATTGGGTCAGATGGATACTTAAAGGGTGCAGCCGTTAAAGGAAGAGGAAGCAGATGTTAATGAGGCAAACTACCAACAAACATTTAGAAGCACTACTTTATAAAACAAGTATGTAAATAATTATTCTGAATACACCATTCATTCACCAAAAGTCAGCCGCAGCTGGCCTGCATCTGGATGCACTTACTGTAGCTGACTTATTTTGAAGCATCACCTAAATTAGCTTTAACGGTCACGTGGACATAAAAACTGCATGCATAGAAAGAAAGGGGAAAAATATGTAAAACAACTTGTGAAAGTACCCCTTAACTCTTTCTCTCACACACAAACCTCGTGGTTGTCATAGCTTCCCGGGCCGACATGTGGCGGTCCCTGTTGTGACATTTGGTTCCCCAGCCGGTCTGGCGCGTAATGGAGAGGAAACAGCCTCCTCTCCAGTGAGCTCCCAAAACACACTCTCTGAGCAGGAGCGGTCAGCATCGTTGAAGCAAACGTTTGGTAACGTAACGAAAACCCAAGTAGGAGGAAAAATACTGCTAGCTACTTTCTAGCTGTCCAACACCTGTGACCGTCGTAGTGTTTTTGCTTGCTGTAACTATGGCAACCGAGCAGCATATCCTGTTCAACGCTGATTGGTAAACTTTATTAAAGCTCCCACATTTCGATAGACTTGAATTTACATTATGCGTGGCGGATAGCTTGTATTTATGCTTGATCAAGAGTTGGGAAAACTGCACTCAGTTGATACAAAGGATTTTTTCATCCCAGCGATTTATGCAAAACATTGAACCTCTCGAGTTTTATGAATTTGCATATCTAAATTTCAAGACGCTTCCCCACTTAAGTAGCGATGCCCGTCCTGTCGAACAGAAACATCCGCTTTACCCTACATTTAGTTTGCAGGTATCTTTCAGCCTATATATGACCTCAAAATAATGAAATAAAACAACTGCAACTGAGGGGCCCACAACTTCAGAATTACTTAGGAATTTATAGATTTATTTGCAACTAAACAAAGCATATTGCACTTCATTGCAAATGCACGTCAATATTTTTTGAAAACAAGGCACTGTTATTAAAATAGCTGATAACCCAGAAGCAAAGGGTAAACCTTAAAAGCAAATGAAGTCCTTTTATACAAATAAATTACTTGCCAAGAAAACATTGGTGTTGCCAGTGTTGCCATTTAAGTCATGACGAGTGGCAACAGAACCGAATCCAAGGTATGTTATTGGGAAAAACAGCAGCACTACACAACACATCACAAATGATCATTTATATACACAGGCACTTCTTTCATTAACAGTAGTTTTTAAATTACAGTTAGGCTGGGGAAATAAAAAAAAAATATATTAAGAACTGAGGTCTGAAACGGTCCTACAGCATTCAGCGATCACATTCGTGTTGGCAAGGAAGTCATTCCATGATATGTGTGCAAATTATTTTAGTAAAAATACTAGCTGTATCTGGCACACGCTCTAAAATAATACTCATAAAAAATACACTCTGGAACCTGTAAAATATGGCAATATGATGTGGAATGTGCCAAAATAACTGTGGAAGGACTCAAAAGAAACATACATTAAAGAAAAAGACCCAAAAACACAAAAGCTAGAAGGCAAAGGGATACTTTCTTTGATCAACAAAGGGGCACTCAAAAACTGAGGAGTGGATGTTCTTACTTTTTTTTTTTTTTTTTGGAAAAAAGTTATTTACTCTGACTGAGGCACTGAAATTGATGGGCCTTTGGGGTCATCGAACCGATCCATGGTGTTAATCTGCATGATCATGTGCAGACCGTACACTAAAATTAGCAGCGTAAGGAGCACAGTCACCAGTCCCATCCAAATTGCTGGGGTGAAGAAGGTTGCACAGTCACTGGCGTAGGAGAAGTTTGTGCTGGACAACCCAAAGCCCTGAATCTGTATAAAAAAACAGAAAACAATTATTTAAGAAACCCTTCATCAACACACCTCTTCATGCATTGGTGTTTGACTTTAAAATTAGCAAATGCGGCACTATATTTGTACCTGGAAGTTGATAAAATTTAGCTTCCATTCAGATGAATTTCCCTCTGTTATGTTTTTGCTGAGCAGGGCATCTCCGAAGGTGGCAACTGACTGGCAATGAAAGGAATACTCTGCGGGAGCATTGATGTCACGGCTCGCGATGTAAGATGCATGAAGGTTAGCGTGCTGCAGTTCAACTGCATCCAGGGAGAACCATTCTCGTGCAGAGACAGAATAGAAACGCTTGCTCATTGAAAAACTGGAGATCAGCAAGAGAAGAATGGTCAGAATGCGTATCAGTGTAAAAAGCACAATCACTGTTTAACTATTCTTTCCAAACTAGTTGTTCTAAACTCTTACATATCCGTGAAGGATTTTAAAATAAACTGATGCTAGCAGTGATATTAAAAATATATATTTTTTAAAATTCTGAAACATTAAATATTACATGGAAATAATATCTCTACTGCAGAGATTGAGAAAGTTATTTTTGACTTTTTAGAAAACAAGAAAACTGTTTTTGAAAAAGAGAACTGTCTTCAAATGGAAGCCGTGATTTCAGGAATTTCAACAAAATACTTCATTTTTTGAAATGCATTCTTACTAAGAATTAAACAGGAAGATCCCATTTATTCACTTAAACATAAACCCACATTAATTTAGCAAACCTATTTATAAAAATGCCTCAAGATGATCATTTTATGAACTCTGTTGTGTGATAAGAAAGCTGTAAAAACATCAAATTGCTTAATACTTGCACAAAGGCTTGGCCTCCTAGTTGTGTAAGTTTCTATGTTGAAACTAGACAGAAAATAGTCCTTGAGCTAAAATGTCCATAGTGACAACCCCCACTGCTCACTGCTTCCAAGATGTGTGCAAAATAAAAATAAAAATAACTAAAATGCATCAGCTACAAACAAAGTGAACCAAACGAGCTGTTGACTCCAAGATTTTAAATGTCAGGTAAATGTCATTTTGTGTTTCAATTGTAGAACAAAGTGATCTCTTAGAGAAAGCAAAGCAACAGAATGCCTCATTCATGCCAGCCCTGTGCTGCACCCATTAGTACACACTGTCACTCACAAACTTCTTTTTAAATTGGGTGTGGGCAGAAGCAGCAGCGGCTCAGCTGGATTTAAAGCCACACACACTGAAAGAACCGGTTTGGAAAAGCAGGGGTGTAGAGCGTGATATTTAAACAGTAAATACAAATACATAAAAACACTATTGCTGTGGTACATTAAGCACAAAATTGAAAAGCACATGCTGGGGACACGTAAGAGTTATTAACTAATTGAAAAGGTACAATTTTGAATCTTTAATAAGCAACTTTTTGCCTTACCTTAATGTAAAGCCTGATTGGTAAGTAAGAACAAGCCTGAAATGAGAAAAAACAAACAAACATGCAACTGATTATTTCTCTTTAAATAACAAAAAAACAAAAACAAAAAACCGTAAACTCATCACAGGCTGGATATTGCTTTGGGAAATAATGAAAGGCCACTTTACCGTGAGGTACTACCATTACACAGTGATCCAACCAAGGAAGGTGTTTCCTGAGCAAGGTCGGTCCATGGTAAGTTCGGACCCAGGCTGACATTGAGATTTTGAGCCCACAGCATTATGCAGGGACCACCAGATACATTAAACATGATGGGAGGCTTAACTTCAGAAACAGCTGCTTGTAGCAAGGACCGACCCACTGGCTGATCAGAAATTGGGGTTTCTGAAATCACCTGCAAAGTTATCAAAATGCTGTTCATTCTCAAAAATACCCAAACATTGAGAATGTGTTATAATGTGGCACGTTTTGACTAATTTTAAAAACATACTCGTGATGGCTGGAATCCCGTGTATATTGCAGTGTATGGGATGTTTTTTGCTTTCATTGAACTCAGAACTTTTCCAATAATCTCATCTGTTGACAGCAAAATGCATTCAAATTATACACAAATCAAAATATAACATATAATGCTGATTACAATTATACACATTTGTAATTGTAAATGTCATATGCAATTATAAATGTTTTTAAACCTCAACGCTTAAAAACATACCATTCTCATGTAGGACTTCCTTGCATGACTTCTGTAAGCTACAAAACAATTTAAAAATAATACACTTTAAGTATTAATTAAAAACAGATAACTGATTATTCAATATAATTTTGAACAACAAAAAAAATCGCACCTGCTACAATAAGGAAGATTGATGAGCAGGAGGTTGCTGGCAGACGTTTTGATAGTCAGATGTGAGAGAGTGTCTGCATCGACGAGCACAGGCGAAACACCGAGCTTCTCCTGCAGCAGAGCTGCCATGTTAAAGGAACCAGACCACTCCAAGGAGGGCAGTGTCACTTTTGATGCAGAAGTCTGCATTGCATCCTGAAAAGGATCAAGTGGGCAGAATTATAAGTCTCTGTTAGTCTAGGGAAAAACTATATTAATTTTGGACTAACATATAGGCTATAAAAACATACCTCAATGTTTTTAAATGCACTGTCCTCCTTATTCCCAAATACGCCACCAAAGACTGTGAAGTCATCTTTGCTTAACTAAATACAAACAAGGAAAAAAAAAGTTTCTTGAATTCAGGAAGACTTAAACAACAAAAACATTTATCGGTCCCATTAACCCACGAGCAATTAATTTATTTTAGCAGCTAAATTGAATGAACGCCATTCATAATCAGACATTATTTTAAAGAAATTCTTTTTTAATGGCTCAGTTTGTATTTAACATACTTAAAAAAATACAAAATGACAGTATGCTAGTGTGCCAAAATATGAGTGAACTGGCGGCTCCACAATACCTCAATTGACAACAAACTGTAATGAAATCATTGTCGCGTTCATGCTTTTCACGCAAAGGAATATCTTGTTTGTGTTTGTGTAGTTGATTAAAAGTTATAGAGGATTTACAATGACAATTTCATGACGATTACAATCACGATTAAAAATATCACATGGGAAAATATAAATATATGGCTCAGTCACAACACTGAGTGTTCACCACCACCACAAAAAAAGACCCAATGTATCACAGAGGAACTGAGAAATGGGAAGTGATGCCAAAACTCACTGTCACACCACACTGTTGCAGTGTCACATGGGAATGCAGTACAACTACCCCATTTTGCACAACTTGCATATAAAAGGACTAGCTTTCAAATCAACAAATGGTGAACAATTTAGTGACATAAACATATCCATTACAGAGCCAGAATCTAGTTTATGTGTCAGGTACTGACCTTGTCCTGCAAGAACAGCAGCACAGTGTGGGAGCCAGAGCTGAAGGCAGAGGTGAGGTAGGCACTCAGCTGCTCATAAGATGCTATATGACCAGCTGCAGGTGAGGCCAGTGGTGGCAAGCTAAACATAAAGAAAAAAATAAAGATGAATTGTGATATTAAGTGGTTCAGCTGCATTGACACATTTTTTGAAAATGCTGAAAATCCCAGCGGCTTTTATTATGAAGCACAGTACTTCATTTTTAAAAGAGACCCATTAGTCAATCAAATGAATCCTCTGAATAGGCCCCAACAAAACTGTGTTTCCTGTAAAGCTGGCATAACATTATACACATATAAGAAATGTCTAAATAACAACAACAACAACAAAAATAAAAATAAGGAATCGGATATTCATCCTATCATCAAAGAAAACTATTTTGATATATCAGCCTTGCTTTGTCCTCCTGCTTAACACACCACCTCATACAGTAGTATACTTCCACATTTTAAATTCCTGTGTGCATCATCCTAAGGAAGTGTAGTACCCTTGCAAAACTCACTGTCTGTAGTGTAAATGTGTTTGATCTTACAGCTTACTTTGCTTTTTCGCAGATGAAGATCAACAACATCAGCATAAACATATCTACTAGCGCTAAAGAGCGTCAGGTTAGGGGGTTAAATCAGGGAGACTCGTTACTTCTGTGGATTATTTCAAAATTAAGAAATAAAAGGATGGCCATTATGAACAAATTGTAACAAAACGCACAAGCAAATCTCTACAATTTATGTGTAAATACTCCTCTAGATATTTAGCATCTAGACTTTAAACGACTGGTGTTTGCTAGGTTGGGCAGCAAAGTTAGCATTAGCGTTAGCATACAAGATAACTTTGCCGGTAGTTAAAGTGAGTTCTGCCTAATGAATAAGTAAGAAAAACTAAATATTACCGTTCACTGGACCACATAAGAAAAGGCACTTGAGACGTGGCGCTCCCCAAGGCGAAAAAAGGGGCGAAAAGTAGAATATAAACACCCATTAACCGAGTGCAGCTCCTCGAACCTGCCATTTTCGTTTAGACTTTTCCGTAGCTCTATGCTCACGTGACCCACACCACCTGACAGTCATATGCTGAAGAGATGACTTCCTGCTTATTTCATTCAGCCCGAACAGCCCGCAGCAGCTGCTGACACCAATGACACACTACAACTTTGCTCTCGGCGAGAACAGTTTAACATTTCCAGGAGAGAAACCGCTACAGTACCATCAGCACATTGCTTAGCAGAACAACTGATTCTTTAAAGTATGGTGTGCGTGTGTTTGTGTGTGCATGTGTGTGTGTGCGTTTAAACAAAGAGTCTTCCATTATTACTTCATTTATATCCATATTTTCTTTTTTTCACTTTCACTTAGGGTGTAGCCTAATTGTCCAAGAAACTCTTAAGCGTTTAAGAGTTAAAGTGTTAAATTCCCTCTTTGTTTCATGTCCTAACAATTACAAATAAGTAATTAATAAATAGATAAATAAATCAGTCTAAACATTTCTTTAATTGAAAAGCCACTCCTCAAAAAAATACAAATAAAAAACAACAACAATCAAACAACCCTCTATGAGCAAACACTTGGTGCCAATGGGAAGGAAAAACTCCCTTTAAACAGGAAGAAATCTCCAACAGAACCAGGCTCAGAGAGGGGCAGCCGTGTGCTGCAATGGGTTGCATTGCAAGATTCATTGTGAAAGAGAGCCAGAGATGTATAGTTACTAATAATTAAATAAACAGTAGCCTAATAACAGTTATGTTAATGCTGTAGTTACTTATCATTTTACCTGTCCCAAAAAGCATAATTATGCTAACATCTTACTGCTGAACTCCTATGTGATATTGTCAAATGTAAGGCATATATAAACCTCAACATAACGGTAACATAAAAAGGATAATATATGAATCATTCAGTGATCATGACTGCATAATTAACTCTGTATAACAAATACTTTTACTTTAGCTACTTGGGACTGTTGGTAGCGTTTCACAGCCAAAACAAATACTTAAATAGGAATGTGACATTTACTTAAAAAAAGAGGCCTAAATGCTTGTTTAGCCACTTTGCAGAAAGGTTATACAAATCTTTTGCAGCACTACTTTAATTGTAACACTTTATTAGGAGACAGGACTGCAGAAAAGACACTTTTCTTTAACAATATTTAAATCCGATCAAACATTACGATCCCCTGCCTTACTCCTGGTCCCCCACCCCACACCCCCTGTACCACCCCGTTAAAAAAAGAAAGAAGAAAAGCTTGGAAACACCCCTGCTGTAAAGGCCTGAGTGCGTGCGCTCAGTCAGTGAAAGCAACTCCCATCCACACAGCTGTGGCAGCGGAAGGATATCTCTGCCTTCATCCACGCAACGCTGCGCCTACAACTGGGAAGGAAAGATAGAATAAGAAATTAGAGAACACAAACATTGTGGTTTCAAAATGGCCCAAAACAAAAGCCAAACTCCACAACAGCACAGTCCGTGTGCACAATAAACTATCGCCAAAGCCGGCTCAAAGCGGCGTCTCCCGCTTTGCAGCTTGAGTCCATTGTGTGGCAGGATGGGAAATAGGGAAGGAGGATGCGCACTATTTGCCGACGCGCAGTGACATTGTTCTAGACTGCTCCACGATCAGGGCCATCTTTGGTCGTCCTCGCCGGTGACAGTGTGACTGTGTATTCCATTGGTCATTTATACCCAATGATTAATAAATAATATTTAACTTTGAAGAGCAATTTAAAGGACCTGTGCAGAGACAGTGAGAGACAGTTACCCGGTTTGTGGACTAACCAATTTTATTTGCTTTCAATACCCTTCATTTCTCAAGGCAAAAAGAGGGCGAGACGGGAGAGGCGGTGAGACAACATGGATGAGGAATATGATGTGATCGTTTTGGGCACCGGACTCACAGTGAGTAGTCAAGCTTCGTTTTGTCTGCACAGAAACACACCGAATTGATTGTGTCAGCTTCCCAAATGACGGTTTTAGCCAGACCAGAGGCCCGCTATCCTCTATCCTAGCCAAAGAGTGAAAGCCCCTTGCATCCCGGCGTGCGTGTCACATTAGAAATTTATCATAAGAGATGCGCTTTGGAAATAAACCGCACCAGCTGATCTGCTTCTACACGACGAGAAGCAGATAGTTCCTCGACCGGGAGTTGTTTGCTTTCCCAGAGTCACAGCCGGCTCAGTGTTGTGTTACACCCAGCAGCATCTTTTAGGCGTAACCCTACAGTGTGTCATGGTCCTCTTTGCATAGGCAGGCCTCCATCCTGAGGTTGGCGCAGGCCTGAGCTCCGGTTTATTAAATGACAGAGCTTTTCACTGCTGCCACTATCGCCGCACTTTCCTTTCATTCATCACACCCTCTGCGGCAGAAGTGCGCTTTCTGTGCTATTCTCCCAGCTCTTTGCAGACACGGAAGCGGATATTCTGGTAGTTTTATAAATGGAATCAAATACGACGATGCATATCCACAGAATTTTTCTTTTTTATGTAATACATTTTTAATAACATTATTACTATCATTATTATTATTATTGTTGTCGTAGCTACGTTGTTAAGACAATCACGCATGCGTACATCTTTTCCACTGTCCCCCGCATCCTTCTGTCAGAACCTCCTTACTTCCATTTACATTCAGTGTCTAAACTAAGCGGCGTGCTTATCTCTAATGATATGCTGTAAAAAGGTCTAGACCAAATACTAGAAACATTTCTCATCTTGACAACTTAAACTACACCCCTCAATGAATGATTCAACACATCTCTAAAACACTGGAGCCTTGACAAGAGAAGGATTTATTATAGGGCTGTTTTTTACCTAGGAGTTATTGATGTGATTGATGTGTTGGATAAATAAATCCGTTTTCGTGCAGGAATGCATTCTGTCTGGGATCATGTCCGTGAATGGCAAGAAGGTTCTGCACATGGACCGAAACCCTTACTACGGTGGGGAGAGCTCTTCCATTACACCCCTGGAGGAGGTAAGGACTTCTGGGATCTATAAAACCAATCAATAAACTTTTAATGTTTCTCAGTATATCTCATTTTACTTCCAGTCCCATCTGTCACCCTTTTACTGTCTTCATTTGCTAACTGCTTTATCCTCTGTAAAGCCTCAGATTCAATGGGCCTCACAGACTTTCCTGTCCTTTTCCACAGCTGTACAAGCGCTTCAGTCTGCCAGATACCCCACCTGAGTCAATGGGCAGAGGACGTGACTGGAACGTTGACCTCATACCCAAGTTTCTCATGGCCAACGGTTAGAATCCTGTTGCTAATTATATAAAGAAATGCCATAAAAGTTAGCACGTGATAAGTACACAAGAGCCAAAGGGCTTTTCAGACTATTCAACAGGGTAATTCTGGAGCTTAATACTGTAACTGCAGAATGCTTTAATTCTTCAGAGTTGGTCACACACTAACTGCTTGTTTAGGTGACTCTAGAGACCCTGCAATGTAACCTATTTAAGTGGCCAACACCTTTGCCAGCATTAATGCTTGTGGGTGGTGTTTTACCATGTCCTGGTGTTTTATAAGCAGTGCCATTCGTGACAGGAATAAAATGCTGGGACTTTTTTCTCTCCTGGCCTTTAATCTTTGTTCCAATCAGTATTTTTTCAGAGGCCATCATATTTGTATTTATTCTAGTAATTTTTAAAATCCCCCACCAGGAATCTGATGACATTTCTGAGTTCATACATTAAGGCGGTGGCTGTTGTCCTCTTAGCGATCCATTCAAAAACTAGGGTAAAAAAGTAGCTGGAAATGCATAGGAGGAATCGACCAGACTAAGCAGGCGAAATACAATAGCTGCGGGATTTGTTAACGCGACATATAGTTATATTTCCTGGGAGGTGCACGTCATGTTACAGCATGTTATGTCGTAGGCTTTCAAGGGATTTGTGGTTATGTTGTATATGTAGTGTGGATTTAACACAGAGCCATAAATCCCCTGTAAGATGTTGCGTGTGTTTGCCTCCCTGATTGCAGGTCAGCTTGTAAAGATGCTGCTATACACAGAAGTGACACGGTATCTGGACTTTAAAGTAGTGGAAGGCAGCTTTGTCTACAAAGGAGGAAAGATCTACAAGGTGCCATCAACTGAGACTGAGGCACTAGCTTCAAGTAAGTCACCTGAACGTTGTCTCATCACGTTTTGCACGCGATGACGTCGACAGTAGAGTGCTGAAACCTCGGTTTGAATTCACAGATCTGATGGGAATGTTTGAGAAGAGGAGGTTTCGAAAGTTTTTAGTCTTTGTGGCCAATTTTGATGAGAATGACCCCAAGACCTTTGAGGGCGTGGACCCCAAAACCACAACGATGAGGGATGTTTACAAGAAGTTTGACCTCGGTCAGGATGTCATTGACTTCACTGGCCACGCCCTGGCCCTCTACAGGACAGATGAGTAAGAACAACATCACCCATCATCAACCGTTTAATTGTTTATTTCTGCTTAATGTCACAGTTGCATGCTTTCAAATATGAGTCACAGATGTTCTTATCAGGGAATACCAAGGGTTTATTGTTATTATGTGCTTAAACAGATACTAATGGGGTTCTCACATTGCTTTTGCTCCACTTCAGCTATCTTGATGTTCCTTGTTTGGAGACGATCAACCGTATCAAACTCTACAGTGAATCACTGGCACGGTATGGCAAGAGCCCTTATCTCTACCCCCTCTATGGTCTGGGAGAACTGCCACAGGGCTTTGCCAGGTATTTTAACTTAAATTAAACTTATGTCATAACTATCAAAACCACTCCTCGAGTTAACGGATCGTACTCGTTTGTAATCTTAGGTTGAGTGCAATCTATGGAGGAACCTACATGCTGAACAAACCTGTGGATGAGATCGTGATGGAAGGTGGAAAAGTGATTGGAGTAAAATCTGAGGGCGAGGTAAAGCAGATTCTGCTTTATTGTCCACAGCTACGCAAGTTTAACAGTATCATTACAAATTTTAAAGTGGTTACGCCCAAGGTTTATTCAGCCAAATACACTTAGCCAGCAGACTCACATCATTACTGTCTCGTTCCCACTGCAGGTGGCTCGTTGTAAGCAGCTCATTTGCGACCCTAGTTACATCCCAGACCGTGTCCGTAAAGCGGGTCAGGTGATCCGTGTGATCTGCATCCTCAGCCATCCCATCAAAAACACTAATGATGCCAATTCCTGTCAGATCATCATTCCTCAGAATCAGGTTAATCGCAACTCAGGTGAGCAATATTTTCTATATTCAATATTTCTGCTTTTTATTCTTCAAAGAAATGGTGCAGATTTAGTCCCCTACAGATTAAATTTAGATTATTTTTTAACATCCCTAATCAATAAACATCAGACTCCATGTTAAATGTGACAAACTAGAAGTGATGAGATCTGCAGTTGCCCTCCACGGTGCCTTTTAGCACCTTTCTGCTAATTGTTTCAGTTGTACTGTTTTGATTTACTATCACCGTTACTCACCTGATTTAAACAGTAAAGTTGGAAAAAATGAAAGAAGGAAGGAAAAATAATCACTATAGACAACTTGCTTGACAAGAAGAAGAAGAAAGACAATTTAAAAAAGTAACTGGCGCATATACTGGAGCAACCCTGAGATTTTTTTTGTTAAAAAGTTATGGAAACAAAAGCAAAGCTAAAGGAAACGAGATATTAGACACACAGCAGGTGGCTAGAAACATGACTCCAGATGAATGCTTATATAAACAGGCAACTGTTTACTCAACTGGGAAGATAACATGTCAGTGTGTATACAGCTCGTTCCTGCTGCCTCCAAGTGGACAAAAACGTCAATTAATCCAGCTTTAAGTTAACTCTTGATTTAAGCATCTCTTCCTGTTAACTCCTTTGTCTGTTCTTTAGACATCTATGTGTGCATGATCTCCTATGCTCACAACGTGGCGGCCCAGGGGAAGTACATCGCTATTGTCAGCACCACAGTGGAAACCAGTGAACCTGAGAATGAAATTGAGCCAGCTCTGGAGCTGCTGGAGCCCATCGACCAAAAGTCAGTCCCACATTTTACTTGTTGCTTATTCAAATTCATGTATGTTTATAGTTACATGAGGGGGGGGGGGGGGGGATGTATATATAACTGGGATAACTCACATTTTTTTCCCCACAGGTTTGTGGCTATTAGCGACCTTTATGAGCCCACAGATGACGGTACTGAGAGCCAGGTGAGACATTTCTTCCAAGGGTAACATCCAGAAAAAATATTGTATTTTATAAGATAACAAATTAATACGCTGTCACAACTAATACGGCTGCGTTGAAGGGTCAGTTGACCACTTTGTTGCAAAGAAATGTTGTACTAGATAGGTAATTATCATTCTATCATAGACTGTGCATAGAAGATGGCTGTAGTGATGATCTAGTGATGTCACTTGTATTGTGATCTCCTTTTTGGAAGCCTCAATTTTATGGACAACAGCTGGCCCGCTTGGTTATTTTGGACCCAGAAATGGATGAGAGTTTGCATTGCTTTCAAGTTAACAAGTTTGGTTAGCAAGAGGCACCCATAAACTGTATGAGCGCATAAAATAGATGCAGACACCTGCTAATTAGTGCTAAGTTCCATACAGAACGGTAGAATTCACTCACTAAATGCGCTATTTTTAAAACAATTAAATGCAAGATATTTGACAGTTAATTGTTTTAAAAATAGCCCAAAAGACCTTAAATAAAGCCCAGATTTGTTTCTGCTCTAAAATGTTAGCATAGGAGGCTGTGGGGATTGACTCACTTTTGAAGCCAGCTTGTATGTGCACGTGAGGCGTTTAGGTGCCAGCTTGAAATTTTAGCTGCAAGCATCAGACTGCTCTAAACAATCAGATTCAGAGTTTTTTTTTCCTCTTGCCTCTGTATGATGTCACTGTGAGTGGATATCCCTAATATGTTCATATTAGACACAGAGCTGTGTTGTGTTTAAACCCTCTGTTTTCAGTCATTTACAAAGCTTTGTTAGGAGATGAGAGATAGATCTGCTTGTTTCAGACAGATGAACTGAGCAGGTGCACAGAGGCCTGGTATGACAATAAATAAGGATCATGCAAAGCTACTTTTGTAGATTTTTGAATAACAATGTGAAGCTGGAAATGAGCACTGCAGCCTCACAGACCTGCTAGCAATGCTGTAAATTCTAAGTCTTGTTATTTAACTTTTTCCTCAGATCTTCGCATCAAGGTCCTACGATGCCACCACTCACTTCGAGACCACTTGCAATGACATCAAGGACATCTACAAACGCATGACCGGGAGCGACTTTGACTTTGAGAACATGAAACGCAAACAGAACGATGTGTTTGGGGAGGATGAGCAGTGAGCTAGAGAGGGGGGGCTTCTGAGAGAGGGCAAGGCCGGGAAAGGAGGTGGATGCAAAACTGGAGGCAACGGGGCTTTCGGTAGAGGGCCGGGGCTGCCTAAACAGTGCTTTAAAAGCAAAATGGGTAAAATGTGAGAGTGGTGGAGAGGGTGTGCGTCTGAGCTTCTGAGCCTGTCTTCAGCCGTTTGCCTCCACCTCCTCGCGTCGCTCTCTCTCGCCCTCTCTTGGCACGCATTCAGACACATAAATGCTCACAGACACACACATACACACTTTTCAAATGCTCACATTCCCTTTCTCTGTCACTGAAAAGCAGGGTTGATATGGTTTTTCATTCCATTGTAGAATTTACAGTATAATCATGTCTTAACTATTATCATTAGAGGTGAATTTATTACTTGTTGTTGGCAATTTCCAAAGCATTTCATTCCTCCTGTAACATCTTTCTCCTCATATCAGAGGTTAGGTCGATGGAAGGTTGATGGCACCGAGAGGTCTCAACAGATAGCTCTGACATGAGAGATGTGTAACGGCTTAGTGTAGAATCCTCTGGAAGGGTCACCTCCAGTGGACGTGCATGCATCTTTTACACACAGTAGTATTGTACATAGATTCAAATGACACTGCGGTATGAAGGCTGGACCATTCCACGCATCACTCCTGTCAACCCTGCTTTCACTTTTCTCTTACTTGGTCTTTTACCTGTGTTTCTTCAATAGATGCCGCTCATTTTGGCAAAATCTGTTGGTCGGGCAAAAACAGAAAAAAACAAAACAAAAAAATGTGATGAAAAGTTACATATAAATGGGCTGTTCTGTCAGCTGATAGTGCTCACTTTGCAATGCTGTTGTGTTTCCTGTGCTAGCAGGCAAGCTAACCAGTGGCTACTAACTGTCAACCCCTCCCTCCTGAAAAAGAAAAACACACAAAAAAAAGTTTCTTTGTTTATCTCTGTTGTGTGATGTCAATTTTGAATTTAAATAGTTTACTTTCTAACACTTTAAATTATTGAAGAATTTTATTTCTATATGCTTGGTGCACATTTCACTGGCTGAAGTTATGAAGTTTACAGAGCAGAGGATGAAACCGTGGTCTTCAAGTTGAACATTTACGAAAAAAAGGGAACATTGGGGCAAAAAGGCATGGTGAGGATTTGTCTTGTGTTAGGTGAGGGTTTCTGTGAAGAGATCTGGAAGATTTTGAAATGGTGAAGAACATGTCGAGATGCGAGGAAATGTGCCGTGAGGATGAGAATGTATGTGAGGAGATTGTTGTTTTGGCGAAGTTTCACTTGCGGGGGAAGAGAGTGAAGACTGAAATTTCGGCTCTCAGTGGAAGCACCAGATTGTGTCTTGGTTGTTTCAACCCTTGTGTTTGTCATTGAGATAAGTCATTACCCTTGGGATTAAAACTCAGAAAAAAAATTGTAGTGTGACATAGAAGGAAAAGCAAGAAATTTTCAAAAGACTGTAGCATAACATTAGTATGAAAACACAGATCCAAGTGCCGCCCCATGAGAGTGAACCAAGATGCTTTTATTTGGTTGTAGCCTTAATTTTGGGTCTAATTCAAATGTTTGGACCCATTCAAAACATTGACTGCTTTGTTTTTACTAACATGTAGTGGGAGGCCAGTCTTGTGCCAAAACTGGTGATTCTGTTATTGGCAAAGCTTGCTGACATTAAAAGTTTGGTGGTGTATGTTGCTCTGCAGAGCTGGCTGAACACTATAGAGAGGATGCTGTTTCCTACCAAGTCAGAGGTGTTATTGTACACCTGAGACAGTTCCTCATATCTCTGCAGTGCACACTCACAGTCAGATTGATATGTGGCTTGGCTCGTTATGGATCAAAGCAAACACGAGATGCTACCATTTTACTTTACTGAAAACTGAAGCGGTTCCATTTCACTTTATCCACCGCGACCACCGCCTTGACAACTCTAAACAAAGTTATCGCGTCTGGGGTGTTGACGTGTCTTATCTTTGAGCTCTATTTATTTGAATTTCGCTGACGTATTGTGGAAGGGTTTACGTCAAATGCTGAATATGCTATGCTAATAGTTTACGTTCTGATGATAAAATGGATTTGAAACGTTATGCACACCGATTTCTTTTGTTTGTTTATTTGCTGTGTCATGTGTTATGTTTACCTGATTTAGTGATCATTCCAGTGTTGCATCAGGATTTAATGATTATTAGCATTCCTAAGAAACAGGTTTTGATGGAGGGACAACAGCAGCAGTCATAGATCTGGAGTCAAAATCGATACAGCTGTGTGTTCACACTGTGCGTCATTCAACATTGTGTGTGCTCTTCATCCTGGAAACACATTATCTGGTAATAACTGGAATACTGTTTACTTCTTGAACATAGATATATCTGAAGCCCCCCACCCACCCTTCCTCAGCATCAGATACTATCCTCTTTTTTTATTTATTGAAAACAAAAGCCTCATGTGTGGCTGTACTGTTTAGTATGGCCTTTGAAAACCACTATTGACAAATATCCCTTGAAATTGACAAAAGAAATAGACTGAGTAGTAGAAAACTTACTGTCCTTGTTTGATCACTAGTATGTGAACAATGCCTAATGTCTTGTGTAACAAATAAAATGAATTAAACTATGAATGAAATGACAGAAAAATAAAAAGCACATGGCAAACCTGGAAAAGACTGATTTGTGTTGCTTATTAAAGATGCAATGCTGACACGGGAAGTTTATCTATACACACATACATACATTAATGTTTTATATACACTTGTACTAAAAATGCAACTTATTGAATTACACTATGATTACAAGTGATTCTGAAAGAGAGCTTTTGACTATCAAAAATTCAATCATAAAATATAAGAACAATCTGATAAACAACTTGTAAACAGGGTTGTTTTGCAAGACATTTTGGAGCATGCGCAAACTGCTGCAGCAACCATTGGATATTTTGTAGTTGCCATGCGACCAGGAGTACATTGCGTCTCTGTCATAGATACGAAGCATGAAGCTTGAATCTGGTTCAAATTGGAGATGGAACAGGGGCACCATTCAATCCTTTGCTGTATGTACTTCTTTATAGGAAACTTTTCTTTGCAGTCTGTAATCTGTCCCACCCTTCCAGAATACCATTCAGGCAACTAACCCAGTTGGATCCCAGCTTTGGTTCATCCTTTTGTGATAACCGATCCACATTACCTGCTGTGACTTGAGCTGTGCAGCAAACAGACAACATGGAGTAAATGACTCGGCTAGAATTACACATGATTCACCACGTAGCTCTCATACGAATGACCCAGTAGTCTCTCTATCTCTGTCTTGGGCACCACCCAGCAGCTGCTTCGGTGGCGTTTTTGCACCGAGTCCTTCAGCGTCTTGTCTTGCAGGGTAACTGGCATTTGCTCTGATCCCCACCTCAGGATCCCCCTGGCCAGAATTTCTTCCTTCTTAACTAGATGAAGACCTTCATCCACGTGGTCTTTCACCACTGTTATATTAATGTCAGCGTGCTGAAACTGGCCTGCAGATGGATAAAGGACAGAAATGATGAGAAGTAACAACTTAAACTCGCTTCCTGTATTCATCTATAAATTTGAGGTATCCGATTATTATTTTTTGACACTTGATTGATATATGGCTTGAGTAAATAAGCACGTTTGATTGCTCTATTTATCATTTACATTTAACACTAAGATCATAGACTGTACATAAAAGATGGAAAGTGTCTCTGAGTCTAAAAAGTAAGGCCTCCTGTAGTGTGGTACATTCTTTTGTTAAAAATTCTAAAATCCATGTGTACAAGAGATTGTTTACATAATGCTTGTTTGGTATATTACAAAACAGTCATCATCACATCAAGTGCTAGAGTTGGCCTACTTTGTGGTTGACAAGTCAACACTGTATGAATATGCAGCAGCCCCCATTTTCACTGTCAGGTCCACTACATTATTAATGATGCATCATACTTCAAAAAACTATGATGATGAAATGCTTTAAATGGTAAAACAGTCAAATAAAATAGAAAAAATGGCCAACAAGAGGCTTCAAAGTAATGGTAATGGTGGCTACATAAGCTTTTATATAGAGTCTATGATTAAGCAAAGAGACATACTAACCCCAAATCCCATTAGCTCCTTAGACTACCTTAACCTGGATGACTGAGAACCTACGCTGACACTTACGGTTGCGATGGGATTTAAACATTTGTAGCATTCCTTAACTGAGGTTTGGGTTGCCAATTGTAGAAATGAGAAAGGTTGTATATTAAACTGTTGACAATGAGGTTTGCAGGTTTTTTTTTCTAGTAATCAGATCAGGAAAGAGACATTGATCCTGAATATTTTTATTTATTTGCTATTTATTTTTATTACATTAAAGGGAACTATTGGCTGAGATGAAACATCTTCCAGAAAACTAAAGAAGTCCAGTCGTCTTCTTTTTTTAAGCTCATAACACTGAGTACAAACAACTCTCTTTCTATAACTGATGTCACAGATATCAAGAAATGAAAATTTAATGTTGTGGCCAGCTTTCTTTTAAACCACTGGACACAATAGCTAACAGTGTAGTATTTAAAATGGTTTTATAAGTGGGAGCTTTTATCTGCAATTAAGTATTTTAAGTGTTTTATGGCATATGTACCAAAACAAAACAACATATTCATTTTCAGTGGAAGCTGACTGTAAAAAGCTTCAGTGTACGCACCCAGAAGGCCTTGTGTGGAGTCAGAAAGCCCTCCCCCATCCGTGATGTAAAAACCCAGGTGAGCCAACTGCAGGTAGCTTGGATGTTTATAATGATGGAACAGGACCAGGAACTGCACGCCCTCTGCCAGCTCGATCCAGCAGCTCTGGTGGTTGTCCACAGTAACAGTCACACCTTGCCTCGTCACTGATCCCTGCTGATTGATGGGAAGCATATCCCGTCCTTCACCTTCCACGACTACAGCGTCCAGCGTGAATGTGATCATGACGTCACCAGAGTTGCCCGTGACCGCGGAGATTGTGAGCTGGTCAAAGTAGTTTCTCAAACGGTCTTCAACACCATCTTTGGAGGGAGCCCCCATTAGGTGGCCATCGACAATGATATCTTGAAGAGAAAGGAGACATATGTAGACGTTTAAACACCAAAATTACAGTGTCAGATTATAGATCTTATTGCTCTGCATACTTCTCTCTGGGTCTTCCAGCAGTCTGAGAACATCATTAGCCCTGCCATCTACTGTGAAACACAGGTTCTGGTGAAGCTTTGCCAGTTGGACCACAAAATGAGGATCTCCATCAACTACAAAAGATAATATTTAGGATAAACATTAACTACTGAAATTACTTTAAGGGCATACTAAAGAGAAAATAAATAAAATGTTGACTCAACCTGATGAGGAGAATCCCCTGATGGCTCCCATTTTGGGTTGAGGCTCTAAAAACATAAGACATTCAGCTAAAGGACAAACCTCCTCACTCCCAAGCACTGAAACCAATGACAGGACTGTATTGCAAGCAGCATCTTTACAGTTAATGACTTTATATGCAGCTTTTGGATTCTCAAAATACTCACCAAAAGTGTCAGTAATATACCCTGAAAATAAGTCAGACACATATTGTAAAGAAACATTTCAGGTCGTAGGTGAGAGTAGAGTATTGCTTCCAATACACATTGAAAACTTACAGTTATCTTGATCGTCATCATAATCATATTCATAGGTTGCATCATAATCTGAGAAATGGAAACAATGGATAAAAAGCAGGTTCACTTCACACTTCTGCTCACCAAAGGAGCTGATTTTAGAAATAACAGAATACAATGATTTAATCATGATGCTTACCTTTCACGAGGTCAATATCTATTTAATAGAAAAGAGATGCAAATTATTACTGATTTATATTCTTCTCCTGTGCTGCATATGACAAGTTGTCATGGTGTATTTTAACAGCTAGATAATGTTACTGAATCTAACAACGGTGTTTAAGAATGATTTTCAGGTGCATTTATCTGACAGCTATAGGTACAGTATTTTAAAATGCAAATTTATCTATTTAAATTTATTAATACAATTATAAAATATGTTTTTTTTCTTCAACACTGAAAATAAAGCATTTCTTTAGTTCTTTAAAGCGAACATTTCCACCAGAGAATAATTTCCCCTCCAATGTTGTCAGATGCTTTAATTTCCAGAGACAATTTTATGAAGGGCAACTATTATACTCAATTATCACTTTCTATTTTTTTTATATCCTATTTGTCCATCCCTCTTTCTTTGTCTTTGGATGAACTCGGGCAAAGTGCGGCATTTCTTTTTTTTCCCCAAAATTTCCTGCTTTCGATAATACAGGAAAAATGTACAACAACACAACAGCATCAGCTGAGTTCTTCAGTGACCTGCAGTAAGCTGAGCTTCCTTTGCCATACTGAACCAGGAAATTGGTCCTGGTATGAAATAAAGATACCCAAAGAGTGAACAGGATGTCAGCATTTAGCATATCTGACCACTACAGTATGTTCACTATGTACAAGAGTTTCATTTTGTGCATCATAGTTTTTTTTTTTTATTAAACTTGTCCATAATCTCGAGTGTGCCCTAACTTTTTAGTCCTGCCCACTTGCAGTGAACCCTTCTGTTTGTGAGGTGCTGCCAGTCAAGGGTTTTTTTTTGCCTTTAATCAAAGCGTGTATTAACTGATTTCAGATAGCAGATAAATTAAAGAGCTGTGTCAAGGTCCAGTATAAGATGAACAGGAATTATTCTAAACTTAGAATTATGCTGACCTACTCTAGAATCCAAGAATAAAAGTACAGGGCACTACAATAGGTCCCCTTTAAGTAAATTATATTCTAGTATATGATATAACTATTACTACTAGCTCCAGTATAAACAGGTACAAATCTATACAAATATATACAAATAGCGTTTTGACTAACAAAGCGTTTGGTATTATAGAGAGGAAATCCAGTTTTACCTCGTCTTTGAATTTGAATGGAAGAAGAGACATCTAGTGGAGAGACAAAAACAGTTCAATAAATGATAAACAAACAGTCTACTGCTCATCATCCACCTTATAACTCCCAGGTTGCAAAAAAAAGACTTTGACTGTGAATTAGGCTCAGCACACAACAGATGAGATGAGGTGTAACCTACCCAGAAGCTGTGCTGCCTCCCACAGTTGTTCCCCATCTGTTACACCAGGCATGGGAGCAAAGGTAGCTGACACTAGGGTGGCAATCCTCAGGTCTGTGTCCACATTTGAGTTTGTGTTGTTGTTTTCCACTGCTGGAGCTGGGGCTGGAGTGGGAGAGGTTAATGTAGATGACAACTGAGTGAGGGAAGGAGTGCTTTTGGGCAGGTGAGCATATGGAGCAGACGAGGTGCTGTTCTCTGCTCTTAGAGTCACTTTGACAGGAGGGAGAGCTGTCCGTGCTGTACTGGGTAGGGGGGCAGGGTTAGTTCTGCCTGAACTTAGTGGTGGTGAGATACTGGTGGTGAATGTCAGCATAGGGGTGGTTGTGGGCGTATTTGGTTTCTTGGCATTGGGCAGGGGAGTGGAGACCTTTCCAGGTGCAGGAGGTGGTGCTGTTTTTAAAATTTTTAGCAGAGAAGTGGGTATCTTTCCAGCTGGAGGAGGAGGAGGAGACATTTTCAGGCCATTATGGGAAGGAGTGAGCTTTTTAGCAGAGAATGGTGCAGGGGCTGTTTTCATAGAGCTCGGGCTTGAGGTTGTAGCTGCTTTTTTGGATGATGTAACCACTGATGTTTTGGGGGGTTTTAGGGTATTTGGAGGTGACTTAGGCAGGCCTGGATTTAACTTCTTATGCTTAGGGTTAGGTGGTGAGCTGGCCTTCTTTGCTACACCAGCAGCTGACATTTTGGTTGTAGCTGTAGTTGTTGCTGTTGTGGTTATAGTGGCAGCTGTGGTGGGTTCTGGAGTGGTTGGACTTTGAGTTGCTTCATCTTCATCTGGCTTAACTACAACTAAAGAAGTGACTGGTGTAACAAAGTTATATTTGAGGGAGAGGTTGGTTGCTTTATCTGTTAGCAACTTTTGAGTTGCAGGATCAGTAGAATTCAGTTTAGCCAGTAGAAGCTCTTTGATAGTGAAATATGCCCAGAGGCGATGAACAAAGCTGGATATCCCTTCTAAATCTCCCGAACACTCTAGTGAATCTGTAGTAACATTTTCTTGGGAAATAAACACGTCGTTCTCCAGCTTCATTTGCTGCTTTGAATCTATAGCTGAGACTAGCACCTTTAAATCTTTGACCCCGGTCTTAACTCTCCCAGTCACAACCAACTCAGATCCTTGGAAGTAGTTTGGAAAAAGGGAGTGGGTGACATCAAATGCTTGATCATCCAGATAAGACAGCTGTATGTCTGACAACAAAGGGCTAGCTACTTCATCATAGAAGCCCTTGAGCTGCAAGGCTGCATCTGCATCTTCATACACCATCCTGGCTACACCTCGGTTTTCCAGAGCCAGGCGTTTGAGAAGCAGGAAGTCTGCATCATCTCCAAAGGCAAGGCCAAACAGAGAGGCTGAGCCCAAAGCCTTCTTGGCATTACTGAGGATAGTCTCACTGGATGTGACTCCAATGGTTGCTTCCCCATCAGTGAGGAAAATTACCAGAGGAACACGATGAGATGAGGTGCGTCTGGAAGGGCCAGAGGATGGAGGATTGACAAGCTGGGCAGCTGAGAGCAGAGCTGCATTAATATTGGTCCCTGACACAAAGGAGTGGAAAAAGGAGAGAATTACTGTTGAAGGGACAAGTTTAACAATCAGCTGATGCAATGATTCAAATTGTCTACGATGCAGCAGTTCAGTCAGTATCAGTTTTGGACTCACATCCTTCTGCTATAATCCTCTTCACAAACTCTTTGGCTTCCCATACATTCTGCCGAGTTGCCCGCACCATTTTGCCTTTTTTCCAAGTGTGAACCTTGTCCGAGAAGGTGATGATGTTGAAGTGGTCTCCCTCTCTAAGGTCCCCAAGGATGGTGCTCATAGCTTGCTTTGTCTACTGACAGAAATTCTTGGAATTATTTACAGAAAACCGATGTTGCTGTCATATGTGAGCAAGTTTCTTCATCTTAAGACACTTAATACAGCTCTAGCCATCCAAATGAGCCTTTGTCCACTTTACCTGCTTTATCTTATTTCCTATCATTGAGCTACTGACATCAATGACAAATATAACATCCTTAGGAACCACAGGAAGTCCCCTAGGTGCAAAGTAATGCACAAAGTAGCCATCATACACCTGACAGTGAGTGAGAAAAGAGATTGTTAAAAGCAACCTTTGCTTCTATCGGTATTACATGTTTATAGTGTGACAAAGTCAGGAATGAAAGGTGCTGACCTGAACATCACCTATGAGGTCTTTTAGATCCACATCATATTGGATGATGAAATCAGCATTAAGACCGTTGGAAGAAATGCCCTTCTGTTGATTTAGAGTTGGAGTGTAGCGGACTCGAGCACACTCAGGACTCTGCTCGACATGAGTAGAGGCAGGGGCATCGGTATTAGCTGTAGGAAACAAGCCATAAGGTTGGACTCAAAACCAATAGAAGATAATCTACAAAATTTCCATCAAAGTAAGTAGACTTATTTGCATTTTTCTCACCAACCATTTAAGAATATACCATCCCTGTGTGGTATGAAATTACAGCCAGCAAAAACAAGACATTATGTTAAGTCAAATAATGCACATGTAAATATTCCGATGGCTAATTGTTCAGATTTTACCTTGAGCTGGGGTGTTGATGACCGCTCGGCTTGTCCTAAGAGGAAGGACCTTAAGAAAACTGATGCCTGTCCTCTCTCTTATACAGACATCTAATGTGAGGTTCTGGACAAGCTGACCGGGTCTCAGACCCAGAGTGAGCTCATAGCGGCCGAGCCGACGCTGTAACAGCTCCTCGTACGTCAGGAAGAAGGACACCCTAGCCCCTGATGGCACACTCACTGCAACACGAAATTTCTCAATTTCCCTCTCTCTGCAAAACCAAAGTTGTATTTCTGTAAATGTAGTATGATACTGCAAACATGGAAAAACTACCCCCCCAAAACAAAACATAATATTCTGCAGTTATCAAAGGTGTTAAAAAGTTTCAGTGTTCCCTAAGACTGACTTGGTAGCAACAAGTCCTGCTGTTTTTCCTTGCTTCTTAGCTGCGTCGTAAATTTTCCTGGCAGCAGCCCTTTCCTTCACCTGGGCCACATACACCTTGCCGCTGGAAGTGCTGATGGGAAAAGGAAAGAAGAAATACCTCTCTGTGTGACACACACGGGGATGTTAAACATGATTTGTTTTACTTTACACATCGTATTTCCACAGAAATTACAAAGCTGCCACACAAACTTGTATACATATCGAGTTCATACAACATGAAAAGGAGGTGAGGGTTATAAACAGGAAGAGTGGAAAAGAGTCATTTCCGTGTAAAAATAACAATAATGGAGCGAGAGAGCTCACAAGCTGATGATCCTCCAGGGGAGTGGCACTGTGTGCTACACCCAGCTAAATCCCAAGCAAAACCAGCGCTCAAAAATGAGATTAAATTCACACAGTGCACTTTCTAGGCATCGTGACCACTGCTGGCACGTGACAAGGTGCTAAATTAAGGTCAGGTCCACAGAACAAATATATCCAAAGGGAAAAAACATCAAGGGCTAACTAAAATAAACCCGCAGCCTTGAAGCGGGTCTTGTTTGAAAAGCAGAGCAGAATGGCATGAGAGAGCAGAGTGGAAAATGAAGGTGCTTATATTTATATGTGTGGCTGGCTGAGAGGGTGAAGGAACGGCTGTACGTCAGTGATCTACACATAGAGTTCTTAGTGTTGGAAGCCGAAATGCCAAAGAACTAACGCAATACATATACCACAACTTTTTTCCTCTGGGTATTTAGTGACATACAGGCAGTCTTATGAGTTCTGAATGTCTGTGTGAAAACATTTATGAATGCATGCAAGTCTGTGTGTGACAAGGAGTGAGAGAGAAATGTCAAGAATTATGGGTGCAAGAAGCTGTACAAGCTCCAAACTCACACATACTTAAAAAATTCAAGTCTAAATCCTCCTGTGTACACACACACACACACACACACACACACACACACACACACACACACACACACACACACACACACACACACACACACACACACACGGACAGCTGATGTAAGTGTGTGTCTATGCAGCATATCTGAACTGGCAAAGTGCCTTAGTAAACTGTGTGGGGGAGAAAGGCGAACTGGGCAAACTCCTATTAACTTTCGGACTGGGGTTTACAAAGCTTGGCATTCATCTGCCTTCAGGTTCCTCCTCCTCCTGACCTGCTTCCGCTCCCAAATTCAACTCCGGGTTTGCTGTTTGGCCTGCAGTGTTGACTTATTTGTCTTGTTTATATTTAGCATTTTTAAAGGAGAGTGGTTTTGAAACCTCTCAGTCATAAAATTATGCATCTACTCCAGACCAGAATTCTAGTTTCCTACTGCAAAAATGATCTACGCATGTACTAATTTCTACTAATTTGTCTCAAGTTTTACTTTATGATTCAGGCCACCAATGAAAACACTTACTTTTGTTCATTTCAATTTGCGTTATTGCACTATTCTCAAATGTGAGATACTCTACATATGTATATTGATACTGCATTTTTTTCTATTATTTGTATCTTATCTTCTCACTATATAGCAGATAAAAAGTGCTTTCTTCTTGCCCACTTTATAATGTGGGACTCAGTAGCTATGCGTTATTATATTTTAACCAATATATAGTAAACACTACTGGAAGACAGTTATTCAAAAGAGTGAGACACAGATTTGGTGCCGTTTCAGGCTTTTAAAGTAACAGCAAACAAGTAGAGAAGAAGTAAAGCAAACAGAACAGACACAGACACACTAACAAAGAAATGATACCATAGGTAGCAGACTTGATGATACTGGACTGACTTACATGGTGAAGTTAGAGATGAAAGCAGAGGAGGGCAGGTCCACCTCAAAGGCAGCCTCCTTAGTTATTGGGAGCTGGTTCCACACCGAACTCTGGACTGTAGTAACAGCATAGCGGGACACCACTGAACACTGAACAAGGTAGTCTGTCACCTTCAGCTGGAGACATAAAAAATAAGTGAATAACTTAAAGGTTGGAGAAGAAAGCATCAAACTGAAGGATTTACAGGAGATTCTCGTCACATAGTAGCAAAGCCCTGTTTTACTGTAAAAATACAAGACGTCAATCAAATCAACTGACTGCAAAAATAGAAATAAAAATAAATAAATTACAGTTTACTGTAGATTTGCCACCTGTATGAATCTTTCCCAGTTGCCACATTTACATTGATGCCAACGTTCAGATCTAGCTATAACAGCGAGCCATGCATATGAACTTATTGTCAATGTGCTGTCTTTGTTTTTCTTTTTTTATATATCACTGATTCTCCTGCATCAAGCCAGTGAAACAACACAAAGCAGTTCACTGCATGGTGTCTGTGCCCTCCTGTTGTTTACTTAGGGACTGCTGGCGCCTACTGAGACCAATATGGTTAATGCTGGCCACATTAGTGCAGGACAAGGCGACAGGCAGGGGGCAGAGACAGCCACATCAGGCTTCCACCTCAGTGGTATTTAGGAAAGCTGTGGTTTGTCCAAGAATTACTGTATGTCACCAGGGAACTGCAACAGACTGAAGTAACCTGAAGGAAAAATCCCACAGTGGAGTTACTGAAGATATCCTGAGAGGCAGCGGTGGTTGTTTTACCTGACTGTGAAGCTTGTTGTGCAGTTCAGGTTGTGCAACCAACAGAACAGAATAAAATCTGCACAGCTGTTAGAGCCACAGAACAGCCAATACCTAGCACTAATACAAAAAAATGCACAGACTTACCACTGGTTTTGTTGGTTTGCTTTGACGTTTTGCTCTCTGGAAAAGAAACATGGCACCACATAAAAAAACCCAAAAAACAAACCACACTAGTATTTTAAGTGCATTTAGGAAATGGCACATTTTGTAAGTGTAACAAGAGATTATTGGTTCAATAATTTGTCCAAAATGTCCCCTTTTGGAATCAATCTGTACAATCTTCCTGTGTGAGGGTTGGGTCAAGATTGAGTGTCATAACAGTTTGAATCAAAGTCATTCATGAATGGAGGGGAAGTGGAACTGGAAATAAATGCTTTCACTGTATGCAGGCCAGTTCAGGGTTTCGGTGTCCAATGTTAATTCAATACACTAGTCATTGCTGTGTCAATACATTACCAAATATCCTGTGTATTGGTGCGAAGCTAGCATAAACAAATAGCTGTAAGTGTGGAAACCCCCTAAAGAGAAAGTTACGCAACATTAATTATACGGGTTATAGAAAAATAGGACTATATAATAAGATCGTTTTTGGTGATCTTATTATATAGTCCTCCATTGTGCAAACTTTCACTTTAGGAAATATAGCTTTAATAAATTTTAAATATTTTGCAAAGAGTTGACTGAGATTTACTGGATTTAAATGAATGTTTTTGCATTTAAAATACATTAAATATAAAGCTCTGCGTCATTAATATTGTCATAATGCAATAGGGATGATATTTCAGAAAGCAGCATTAACTGTGTAATAAAAAACCCCAAAATCTTACCTGTAAATTAATATTCGTGCTAACTTTTGCGTCATAATCCTCTGATAATCCCTCTCGCATGTACAAAGTGAAGAAGACTAGAACACAGGGAACCTTTAAAAACATTTTGCCCTTAATAATTTAGACTTGGGGCTGAAAAATAAGGAAGTCGTCCAGTGGTCTCACGCTGACTGAAGCAAGCAGAGCACACGCCTGATTTTTACACTTTTTGCAGTGGGCAGTCCACCCCCTCTCTCACGTCACCTAAACTGCGGCTTTGATATGGACATAAAAATACATTCAGAAAGGAGCCAAACATCCGTGAGGTGTTGTGGAAGAAAAAATGCCAAAGAGAGTGAAGTTCATTTAGAAACCTGCACGAGTTTTCACGGAAAAGGAGGAGGCCGCTTCCAGCATGCATTCATGTATACTGGAAACTTTGGGGACTTAACGAGAACTTCAGGAAAACACCAAAACAGTCCCCCCTCTCCAGCTTCTGCGTAATAGCGCTCCTTAAAATAATCATAGTCGTATTTTTTTTCTAATTACTGCCAAATGTTTTCGTTTCACTCGAGCGACATTTCTCAAAGACCCATTATTTAAAAGGAAAAAAAAAAAGCAAAAAAAGCAAACAGTAACATTGGTCTTTAGGTATGTGGGAAGAATTTAGACTTTAATTGTTGCACGTGGCAATTGGAAGAATAAAACAAAGACTCCTGAATTTTAATGCGAATTTATTTTCTCACATGTTAGAGATAATTATTCCTATATATTTTCTATGTACAATTTTCATTTATTCAAACTCACCATGCTATTTAATTTTCATTACAGTAGTTACAGTCATCCAAGTATAAAGTAAATGTTTTGTTTGGGTGCTGTCCATGGTGCTGATTCCTAATTACATAACTTGATGATCAACAACACATTTTATCTGTACCACAGTTAAATGTACATGAAGGCCCAGGTTAAGAGTGACAATGAAAACCCATCTACATCTACAATTTTATTCTTGCCTTCAGCTCAAGACAAAGCGCATTATTACTGTCTATAAATCATTTGTAAACACTGTGTGCTTTCAGAAAAGAAAACCACATTAAGTCTGATAAGACAGAAATATTCCACAGACATCCTGAAAACAGAGCCAGCTGTAGGTTATGCCCTTTTCACTCACTCCTTGTGCTTCGGTGTCGATGTAGTCCCGTGTCTAGAATCACCTCTTCAGCTTCAAAGACCTCCTGTCTTCTATTTCCCCACATTCAGCTGTGACTGGAGTGCATCTCTAAAATTTAGTGAAGCTTATCAGTAGTAACAAATCCAGTTTCACATAACTCAGTTTCCCAGCAAACAGTGTTTATATGTGGTCAGGAACAGTCTGCAGAGCTTCCTCTGGTTTTCTGGTGATGTTGACATTCTGCAAAAATAAAAGCAACAATAGAATCTTTCAATACTTAAGTGGAAGTTCCTGAAAAACAGAACGATGAATCAGATCTAACTTTAGTACGAGCAGTATGTAGTATTACCATTTATGAATCCAACTTTACAATGTCAATAAGTTCAACGTAAGTGAAAAAGGGATAATTAAGCAAAGGCATCGTTTCTTCACAACTGCACACATATTTATTTAATCAGTACATACAAATGATACAACTTTACTGCCTACAGATGAATTATTGTCAAAGCTAAGTATTACAACAAATGTGCAGTTATGTAAACTCACCACTGGCCTCTCTCTGTGTGTGTTGACAGCTTCAATATTGAGGAAAAATGACTCAACCTTACACCCTACAAATGAAGATGTAAGAAAAAGATTTACATAGAGTGAATGTGCGATACACTAAAGATGGGATATCATATATAATTAAGTTCTTACCACCTACCGTAGGCTATCGGTGTGAGCTTGAGCACAGTGTGAAGAGGGCATCTTAGATAAGGCAGCTCATCTTCAGAGAGACAAATGTAAATATTAGAAGACGTGTTTGGGGAATTAAAACAATATCACAAACTTTTATATATTGTATCACATGTTTGTGCACAGTTTGAGCCTTTTTTTGTTCTACCTGCAGGTTTGTCAAGGAAATAGGCTAACAGGCAGCGCATCACAGCTTGGTGGCAAATGACCAAAACATTTTCCTGCCTCTCCAGCTCCATGATGACTGGCTCTAGACGATGGACTAGATCTTCATAGGACTGGACAAAAGACATAATTTCAAACATTTTTCCACAAGACCCAGACCCTAACACAGGCTAATTTTATCCTGATTCTCTTAAGGTACATTTTTCTGGAAATGTTAGGGGCAACAAATGGCTAAAAAGAGAGGGGACCCAAATGAAGGAAACAGGAAGCAGGTATACTAAGCCAAAGGCTAGCGTTAATGCTGAGCTGATTTAGAACAATAAAGGAAGGGCAGGAAGAAAAGCTGCTTATATATTATTTTTAAAGACTAAGTGACCTCCGACAGTGTTTCCAATATTTTGCAAACTTAGAGCACACAACTCTTCAATTTCTTTCATCTCTAAAGTTTTGACAAAGCCACTCTAAAGCTTTATTTTTGAAAGACAAATATCAAAATAATTTAAATCTTTTTTTTTTTTTTTAGCTCTACATTCCAAACAAAATCATCTCCCTGAATGCTGAAGTATTTCTTCAATGTGCAAACTGCTTCTGGTAAGCTGCTCAACAGAGGAAATTATTTGTACTGGAAAGATTCTAGGTGTCTGCAGTGTGTTTATTAAAATCACAGTTATGCTTCCTTGGTTACATAAAATATATTCCTAAAACTCATTCAGAGCAGGGCTTACCTCACCCTTTGGGTACCGATAGCGATATTTGTCCTGGTCTCTCAGTGCAAATTCTTCTGGGAAATTCTCCTGAATTTCCTCATAAGTTAGTTCCTCACATACACCCTTAGTGAGAAAAATATAACATGAAGATCTTTTTTGCAAGTGTACCATGGTATAAAAGCACAAAACCTCTAAGGTATTGAAATTTCAGTATCTTGGAGATTTTAATCGCAGATTAAGATTAAAATTATAACATCCATGCTAACAACTTAGAAAAAGTGGTGATGTGAGCAAAATGCAAAGTGTATAACTGTACAATGGCAACATTTCCTAACTAGCACCAAGTACACAGTGAAGCTCGTAGTGATGCCAGTAACCAAGATTGCAATTTACATTTTGGACTGAAGATGGTGCTAGAGGATAAATAATGTTGCAGCTCATCTGTCAAGGCACTTGATTAAATATACATATATGTTACACTCATAATTGCCTCTTCTGCAAACTTAAAACATCTGTGGATAATTTTATAATGGTTTTAATATATTTTGGTCTATTACAGACTGAACCAAAGGAAAAACTAACTAACTGACTATGTAATCATATAAACTATCCAAGCATTAGAAAAACAAAATTAACCATTTATTAGAATAATTGAATTAGTGTTGCTGAGGTATTATTGTTTTATAACTCACCGCATCTATCTCATTAAGAGCCTTCCACTGTTCATACTGGACTCCCAGAGCCTCTGCAGTCTGGACGGTCCTCTTCATGTGACTCGTCCACACCTTGAGGTCACTGATTTTCTGTCCCTTGATGAAGGTCGCCAGGGCACTAGCATACTAGGAGAAAGAGTATGATTCATAAAATGATTAAAAGAAGCTAGTTGACCTCTTAGGAAATGGACTGGCATTTATACCACATTTTTACAATTTTACTCACCACATGAAATGCTTAAGATTACAAACTACAGTTAACTAATTTTGCTACTTCAGAAAATGTCAATTCTTTATATGGCTTTATTTGTCAGCCTAATTACCTTTTGTCCTCTAGGGGATAAGCCTGTGTCTCCACCAATCCGACCTAACAGGTTGAGTTCACTCTCTCCGTGGCGGCTCAGGTAGATGGATCTTGGTGTGACGTGTATGTTCATGAGGTAGTAGACTATTCTGCTCTGAATGTGGTCCTGGACCCGGTTCACAAGGTATCTACTGCCCACATCGAAGATCTTTATGTAGGAGAGTTTCCTGATCAAATGTATGGCATTGAAGATAAAAAAAAAGTTTAAAATTAATGTCAAAAGTTAAGGAAGTATTTTTTATGCATCACTGGAAGAAAGGTGTCATAGGTCGCACCTGTCTTTCTCATCATCTATAGGCATGTAGCTTGCCCTGTAACAGTCGATGCGCTGGATGAAGTCTTCCATGGCTTCATCTATGTCACGGTCTGCATAATCAGGGCTGCCGAATTTTACTTGCTTAAAAGAAAAGAAGATTCAGATTTAGATTAAAACATTTTTTTTCTTTTAAATTGCACAACAGCTTCTGTAAATACTGAAGTCTACACACAAAAAGGTTATAGCATAAATGTGCTTCTCACCTTGATATTCTCTGCAATGATTTCTGGGTCATCACAGATGGATTCTACAAAGAACACCTGCATTCAAGAAGTCAGTTGAAAAAAGTATTTTTACATCATGAGTAAATACAGTATAGTTAGTGGTTAGCTTAAAGGAACCACGTGGTAAGCGTTGATATAAAATCACAGGTAATGACGTTATTAAGTTGGTAGAAGGTCAATATGATTCTTTGGACTTGACAGTAAATACAATGCTACAATATCCAGATGCTTAGCTTCCAGAAACACAAGGTAACAGCTAGCCTGGCTTTTCTTTGAGGCATGCACAAAAAATATATCCAAATAAATATTTAGGTTTTTATACTCTTAGCTTTTAAACTAAAGCAATATAGGATGTTTTTAGTTGTGCAGGATTGCCTCCATTGCGAGACTCAACCACTGCCACAGCTAAAAAAAGATTACCTCACATTGACTATTGCTGTATATGCACTAATCCCCTAAACAGGTAAAACAGTATTAAGCCATAAAATCGGTCTCTTTAATGCCTTTTTTTTTTAAAAAAGGCATTAAAGTAAATGTGAAGTAAAATAGTTATAGGATAAAAATAGGTGGACTTTTGGGCTTGTAATACACTGGCAAAAATCCTGTAGTGACCTTTAGCTTACCTAAGCTAACTGGTTGTGATACATGTCTTTGATTCATGAATATATAGTGACAGAAAATTGATTTAATTTTATTTATTCTATTCTAAACAAGAAACCCCCCAAATAATTGCTTTAAATAGCCTTTTAACACTTACCTTGTAGCCCATTTCCATTGCAAAACTAAGAATGATTGCCCTCCTCTCTCTTGTGGTGTTTGTAGCATCAAATACCTGCATGAGACAGGACACAGGTGTTATCATTTGGTAGCAGTGACACGATTAGGTTGTACAGTATAGATGCCATATATTTCACATTTTTGCTCTTACAATGATAAGAAAAAAAAATAATAGATAGAGACCGTTTTTTCAAAATCAGAAGGACAGTTTTAGTTGTCCTCTTACTCACGGCTACTTGCCCCTGTTCCTTTGTGAAGTACAAAGCAACATCTTTGAGTGCAGCTGCTGCACAGGCCCTGGGAGAGAAGTGACACTCGTATATGCAAAGGGACAAAAACTGCAAAAATATGAATGATTGATGAGTGTAGTGTGAAAATGAAGATAAATCAAATCTGTCACACTATGATTTTACAAAATTCTCTTCAGTTATTTACATACTGTTACAAATGCCAATATTAAAAACGGCCAGTCTGTTGTTTTAAATGAGTTAACAGGTGCACCTTTGAGTAGTTTATCTTTAGTGTACTTACTTGCGAATCTTCATGGCTTCCTCATTATCAGGTTTGAAGAATTCAAAGTTTTTATAGATCTTGACGGCCTCCCTGCGGTACTGACCCACGTTAAACACTGATGGAGTTGATAAACAGAGAAAAATCCAACTGTTTCTTTCTGACACTTATATGATTAGGACTCAAGAATTCACTTGGAAAACTGACTTTTTGTTGGAACCCCGATCCAGTTCAGGTAACGAGTGAGCTTCTTGGAAATGTATGTCTTCCCTCTGGCTGGCAATCCAACCATCACAATCATTGTGGGAGAGTTACAGAACTGAGGCACAGAGGCTGAGAACAAAGTAAACACACAAAAAACATAATGAATTCTTTCAGGTACACTTGGGACTTGTGAGCTGACTGCATTATTCAGCATTAGAGCATCTGTTTCATGTTCAGTGGGTCACATGCAATCTAGAGCATGTTTCGTCTCTGGCTGCTGAGGTCGTTTTCATTAACAGAGAGAATAAGAGCTTCACAGTGCTGCTCAAATGTCAAGTTTACGGTTGGTGTAGTAAGTTGCACGGGTTTTGTCTGTGCACAAAACAACTGCCCAACTGACCACAAAAAATCAAACGGACAAAAAAGCAGAACAGAAATTAAATAAAACTTTAGAAAAGTGATGATTTATAAATGACAGGTCTCTCCTCTTTAGGTAGTCACATCTTAGAAGCAACCAGAGAAGCACACTGCACCATACGGCTGACAGGACAAAATGCCTTTAATCTCCAAGTATGTTAAAATGTCCCTGCATGTTGTTAAAGCTCAGCTCAGCTACTGCAAGAATTTCCAAATGTAACAATATTAATCTCCCTGGAAAAACCTAAATTGGTTTAGACTTTGTCACCTATTATTTATGAAGGAGCAGCGAGCAAAGGAAAACTTCATTAGGTGCCTTTAAAAATGCATCTTACCTTACCAAGGAATGGTCCAGTAGTCTCAATACTACTGTGTCTCAAAGTTCAGTAATTTATAACGCAGACTGCTTTGTTACTTGCCGGCTAGCTGTACCCCAACAAGTACCCGGATGGCCCGTGTATATGTCCATATGAGGACATGGAAAGAGTTAGCCTCCAGACTGTTCGATTATGAATGGAGTATGCAGCGTCAGCAAAATGCTCAAAGGACCATGCCAGACACTGAACTGAGAGCCAACTCAGACCTGGTTTGGTCTAGGCTGGCTGTAATCCCATCGCTGTGTCTATGTCTATGTCTCTCTCACACTGCTGTCTTTCTACGCGTCTCCCCTGAAAGGCCTGAGCTCAGTTCAAAATTAACAGGAGAGAAAGATTAGAGTGTAAAACAAACTTATGACTGCTGGACGTCTTGATGCTGATGAAAGCTTCTGCTGGAGCAAGAAATAAGTTGAAGCAGAGGCAGAACAAACGGCAGGGAAGATAATGTACTGTAATCTCATACTCAAAGTGAGACAGGCTTTTACTAAACTTACACCCTCTCCTGCGGTTCAAGTTGCCTCCAATCCATGGCACCCAGATCTTGAGCAGAGGTGTCTGTGTAAGATTTTTATGCTCTGTGGATATATTAATTGCCAAAGCCATGAGGCCTGTGAAGCAGGTCGAGGAGTTAACGACTGAGACACACAGTTCTGTGATCTGTGTGCATATGTGTGCCTCACTGAACACTAACTACTGCAGGTCAGGTGACAGTTGCTAAGGAGAAGTAAGCTACTTGGTAGGCAGGAGGGGGAGGAACTGAGGCCATGCTGCTTGTCTGCCTCTCCATCTGTTTCATGATTTAAAAGGCCTGAGAGAAGCTGCCAAAATCTCTGCAGTACAGTCAAACAGCAGGGAAGCAAACATATCCAGTGCATTGCACATCTGCTGTGGAGAGACAGCTAGCTTTTAGTCAGAGAGCTACAACTGTAAAGTGAGACAGATGAAGGAAGCGCTGGTGGAACAGAAGGACCCTCATGAATTCAGATGAGCTGAGCACTGGTGCTGCTGCACAAGCTGTATAAAAAACACAGTGCCAGTCTTCTCCTTTCTTACCACTAGGTGGCAGTTTAGGCCTTTGACCTTCTGTGTAGTTGCTCATAATCAAAGCAGTCAAAATTTCAAATAATTAAATAATTCCATATAAGCCAACAACAACGATTAGACAGCACTAACCACCACTGCTCTGCCTAATTTAGGCCACATAGTTCATATCAATAGCCATCTAAAAGTTATTTCTATTATGACTAAAGAATGTACAATAGTAGACAACATTAGACAGCTCAGATTACCCCTATGAGCAAGTATTTGGTGATGGTGGAAAGGCGGGACTCTTCAGTAGTAAAGGGCTTCAGACAGAAGTGGGAGGGGCATCCTACCTTTACGCTTTTGAAGTTGAGTGGGAAGAAAAGATACAAAGAAGAGCTTTCAAGGACTACAAACAACAAAGGCAACACAATGAAGCAAAAATAAACTATGTGTGTTTTAAAAGAAGTCATCCACTTCCTGTCAAAGGCTAATTAAAGGTTGTATAAGAACGGAATGAGTGCTCCTGTACGCGGTTGGAACAATCACAACAATGAGCTATGAATCATTCAAGCATTTAAACAGCACCTAACTCAAAGGATGAATGAGTGTTGTGCCCACCAATAACAGAAAACAAAGCAATTTTAAATTGTATCTTAAGGTACGTTTTTCTAGCAGCATGTCACAAAACATAATTTGGCCCAATTTCTTGAGTTGAATCTCTGAAAAATATCAAATATAACACAGTTTGATGGGCATTAAATAACATTTTTGTATCAACAATGCGATTCTCACAGAGTTATTAGCTGAAAACCTGGAATATATCAGCATGGTGTGCAGTACGTTCTCAAAGAATTTGAGGAAACCTGAAAAGTGGAGGACAAAAAGAAGAAGTGACAGGCCTAAAAAAGTATCTACAAGACATAAGTAGCATCTCAAAGCCAGGTCTTTAAGAAATAGGAAAGAAAGACCTGAAAGGCCTGAGAAAGGACCTGAGAGGTGCATATGATCAATCAGATATACTTGTTCCCTAAAGCTTCATCAGAAATGTTTGCAGTGGAAGAGCGGCTGTCAAGAAGCAATTTTTAAAGAAGGTAAACAGGGACATTATTGTCAATATGTATGGAGGAGGTCAGGAGAGCAGTACAGCAGTGAGTGCTTACAACCTTCTGTAAAACACACTGAAGGTTCTGTGATGATCGGGTCTGCATTTCAGCTAGACTCTTTAAATTCTGAACCCAGAAAAGTTCCATTACATTACATGTGAAACCATCTAGAAAGCATCTGATTGGCAAAGGGGTTTGTTTTCTTTTTAGCATGGCAATAATCCCAAACACACTGCCAATGTATTAAAAGGATATCTGGATAGAAAAACACACAATCGAACACTGTCAGTCATGGACTGGCCTCCTTAGGGCCCGGGCCTTATTAATATTGAAGCATTATGAGATCATGTCTGTGAAGGTTCTCAGTCATCCAGGTCATCGTAGTCAAAGGAAAGAAAAGCGTCTGGACTTCTTTGAGTTGCTTGAAGACGTTTCACCTCTCATCCCAGAAGCTTCTTCAGTTCTAAGGTCAAATGGCCGAGAGTCCCAGATTTAAACCCAGTGGGAGTATCCCCCCAAAGAGGGACAAAGGACCCCCTGGTGATCCTCTAATCACATGAGCCAAGGTGTGAAAGCGGGTGTGGGACCTAAGGTGTTTCAACCTAAGATGCAGAGAAAGCAGAGTTGTTCCTAAGAGCTTGCGCCTTGGATCCACTGTCAGGGGACACAGAGCAGACTTGATTCTACAGAGAGCACAAAATCACCTTTTAAGTGAAAGGATAAGACAGGTCCATTTCACTATAGATGCCCTCCAGATCAAGATCAGCCAGACTCTGCAGGAACTGGAAACCCTTCTACCCTCTCCAATCCTAGAAGAGGTTTACAAGTTTGTGGACAAGGCTCAGCGGGCCCAACACTCTAAAGGAAAAGAAAGACAATGCAGGAAATTTCACACCTTGCTTTCAAAAACCCACACTCCTCAGTCTGAACCCACACAACTCAGAGAAGAAAACACACCTGAAGACAGTCGGGAGAAATGGGTAAAGAACTTTTCAGACCAGAATCTCACTGAACCTGAAAAGAGGGTTTTAGCCAAAGGACTCAATTTCGCCATTTCTCCGCAACAGTTGCCCATAGTGGACCTCATCACAGCCACAGAAACCGCCATACGGATTAATAAATTATCACAGACAGAAGCAGAGCAAATCAGGATGAAAGTCTCAGCCACCCTCTCCAGTGCGAAAGTCCCTCCGTCTAACCTTACATTACAAGAAAAGAAGGCCGTCGCTTCCCTGAGCAAAGACCACAACATCACTATATTACCAGCGGATAAGGGAAGGTGCACCGTGGTCCTAAACACAACAGATTACCACACAAAGATCACTTCTCTCCTCAGTGACAACAACACCTACGAAGCTTTAAAGCGAGACCCCACAAGCAGCTACAAAAAGAAAGTTATAGCTTGCCTTCAAGACCTTGAAAAGGACAAAATCATTGACCGCATTACATATCACCACCTTTATCCAGGGGATGCCATACCCTGCATTTATGGACTTCCTAAAATCCACAAGGAAGGGGTCCCACTCAGACCCATAGTCAGTAGCATAAACTCAGCCACTTATAACATTGCGAAACACCTTGCTACCATCCTTGCACCTCTCGTGGGGAACACCCCACACCACATCAAGAACTCCACCGACTTCACCGACAAGGTCCAGAAACTTACCCTGGATCCAGATGAAACCATGGTGTCCTTTGATGTAGTCTCTCTCTTCACTTGCATACCCACCACGGAGGCAGTGGAGACTGTCAGAAAACGACTACAAGAAGACAGCTCCTTGGAAGACAGGACCAACTTCACACCCGATCAGATCTGCACACTGTTAGACCTCTGCCTTACCACAACATACTTCAAATACAACGAAGGCTTCTACAGACAAAAACATGGCTGTGCCATGGGCTCACCCGTGTCACCTATTGTAGCCAACCTTTACATGGAGGAAGTGGAAAGGAAGGCTCTCGGCTCTTTCAAAGGAAGAGTACCCAGCCACTGGTACAGATATGTAGACGACACCTGGGTCAAAATCAAGACACAAGAAGTGGAATCCTTCACTGCGCACATTAACGCTGTGGATAAAAACATCAAGTTCACCAGGGAAGACACAAAGGATAACTGTTTGCCTTTCCTGGACTGCGCCGTGCACATTGAAGAGAATGGCAACCTCAACATCGAAGTTTACCGGAAGCCCACACACACGGACCAGTACCTCCTCTTTGACTCCCATCACCCTCTGGAACACAAACTTGGAGTAATCAGGACCCTACACCACCGGGCAGAACATGTTCCCTCTAAGCCTGAGGGAAAAAAGAAGGAACACACACACGTAAAGGAAGCACTCAAAACATGCGGTTATCCTAACTGGGCGTTCATAAAGTCAGCAAAGAGGCACAGAAAAGAAGATCAGACACCAGCGAGGGAGGATAAGAAAGACAGACGCAACAACGTTGTCATCCCCTATGTAGCCGGTGTATCAGAGAAACTCAGGAGAGTTTTCTCCAAGCACGACATCCCAGTGTACTTCAGACCCAACAACACACTCAGACAGAAACTGGTTCATCCGAAAGACAAAACTCCAAAACACAGACTGAACAACGTGGTGTATGCTGTACAGTGCAGCGAGGAATGCCCAGACCTCTACATTGGAGAGACCAAACAGCCACTTCACAAGCGCATGGCACAACATAGAAGAGCCACCTCCACGGGACAAGACTCAGCAGTCCATCTGCATCTTAAGGACAAAGGTCACTCTTTCGAGGATGCCAATGTTCACATTTTGGACAGAGAGGACAGATGGTTTGAAAGAGGAGTGAAAGAGGCCATCTATGTCCACTGTGAGCGACCATCTTTGAACAGAGGCGGTGGTTTACGACACCAACTGTCTGCCATCTATAATCCAGTTTTGAGTTCCCTCCCCAGACGCCTTAATGCCCACTCACATCCTGGGCCATCTGACCTCAGGAATTCACATGACAAGGTGGGGCCAGGTTTCACAATGAGCTCACTCGCTGAGCCTTGTCCACAAACTTGTAAACCTCTTCTAGGATTGGAGAGGGTAGAAGGGTTTCCAGTTCCTGCAGAGTCTGGCTGATCTTGATCTGGAGGGCATCTATAGTGAAATGGACCTGTCTTATCCTTTCACTTAAAAGGTGATTTTGTGCTCTCTGTAGAATCAAGTCTGCTCTGTGTCCCCTGACAGTGGATCCAAGGCGCAAGCTCTTAGGAACAACTCTGCTTTCTCTGCATCTTAGGTTGAAACACCTTAGGTCCCACACCCGCTTTCACACCTTGGCTCATGTGATTAGAGGATCACCAGGGGGTCCTTTGTCCCTCTTTGGGGGGATACTCCCACTGGGTTTAAATCTGGGACTCTCGGCCATTTGACCTTAGAACTGAAGAAGCTTCTGGGATGAGAGGTGAAACGTCTTCAAGCAACTTAAAGAAGTCCAGACGCTTTTCTTTGCAAACTCCTTTTATTATGAGATCATCTTGACAGACAACAGAACCAAAGATCTTTGAATGTCTTCAAGAAGTCTGGAGAACTATTCCTGAAAACTCCTTAAAGAATAACAAGAAAGCTGCCTAAGAGAGCTCAGGCTGTGTTAGTAAGAATAAATGTGATCACACCAGATATTCATTTTCAAGGTCATTCGAATTGTGCAAAGTCTGTTTTTGCATTTTATGCTGTACTTTTATGTTTGTTTGCACATATTTCAATAAATAAAAATAAACTAATGCACCTATTTCCCAGTTTCCTAGCAAATACATAGAGAAATGAGGAGTGGCTCATTTTTGCACGGTACTGTACATCCAGAGCTCAGCTAAGACTGTGTAGTACATTCATGGTGCTTCTCTGCCACTCCAGGGTAAATTAACTTTTTATATCCATTGTTGTCAGGTGGTGGTAATAAAAAAAACAAGTTGCACTGCAGAGTTAGAGGCAATTGCTTTGAATTATCCCCTGTGGCTTTCAGTTTCTCTTCTCATTGCAAGCAGTAGCTCCTTATGTGTGCTGTTTCTCCAAATCTCATTTCAAGTGTCGAGAAAAGACAACCTGCAAGTTTTGAGCAGAGCACTTGTGCAAAACTTTGACTATCTGCACCACTGCATACAGTTAAGTCTTTGTTTGATAAAGACACAGTTTTTGTAGTTTTCCCTTGATACACCAAAGTGGAGTAATTTAATACATGCTTGAGATACTCTGTCAGGCCTTTATTGCAGTTGGCTTCATTTGCTGCTTGTTTGTGGGCCTTTTCTGTTAAATAACTGAAATATTACATGACAAACGTGGCCATTGAACATCTTGTTTCTGCCTTGAAAATCTCTTGAGTTTGGTTTGCAGTGTGTTTTGGATCATTAGCCATTATTGCACTGTGATGGACTGTCCAATTAGTTTTGCCACATTTGGCTGAATCTGAACAGAGAGTATAGGCCTGTCCACTTCAGAATTCCTTCTACCTCTGCTATCAGCAGTCCCATCGACAATAAACATTAGTAACCCCAAGTTGTCTTTTGTGGTATTTCCAGCCTTTTGGTGTTGCTGAGCTGGTCAGTGCACCCTTTGTAAGAATATATCAGCCACCCAGATTTTAAAACTCCTAAAGTTTTTGCTATCACTTCTTCAGATTTACTTTTGTTTATCAGCCTTAATAGGTGTCATATTTGAAATTACAAGAAAAAGCTATAAAATACAAATCTGAAGCTTTAAATCCAAGTTCAGATATTTTGTCAAATTCATCTGTCATGTAATGACAAGGGAACAGGTCTCACCTGCCTATGAAACCACTTGTCAATCAACTGCCAATCAATTTTGAGCCTCTGAAAAAAAGTGTACTTTACACAGTGTACTGTGAAAATCCTCCCTGCCATCATTAGCCACTCATGACATTTGCTTGCGACACTTGCACAAGTCCAAGTACTCAAACCTTAATGTCAACTACTCAAACTTCAGAGAACATCGTGACCCAGTTCTGGACCATGTTTAAAGGGCAGCTAACCTTGGGATAAGCTCAACAGAAGGAACATACTATTCTATTGGCTGTTTTCCCTGGTAGGAGTTTAAGAGGTACTTCCAAAAACAACGGCCACGCAGGATTGGAGTGCTTTATAATGTTTCTTTATATTTCGTCCAACTTAAAAGAAGTCATTTAACACGTGAGAAAATTACACCAAATAGTAAAAAATTTGAATATAATAATAATCTCTCCATGATCTCTGTGATAAGGCGCACTGATCACTTATTTGTGTGCTTGTTTTAGTTTCTGTTTTACTTTCTTGTTTACCTGTTCAAGTGCATGAGCCTTTTATTATCTCATAACCTTACTTCACTTCTTTGTTACTCATTCATGATCAATTTATTACCTATAAACAAGGCAACCAATGATGGTATAGATCAAAAATAAAGCAAGCTACACACGCAATTTCTCATTGTTTGTGGGCGATTTGTATTGTTATTTTCATTTAAAGTGGAAGTTGATTCATTGATTCGTAGGAACACATTCAATTTTTTACTCATATTTATGTTGCATTCAGTCCATGTTGTTGAATCACATATTAATAGAGATTTTCTTGCAGTATTTTGTCTGGGTATTGCTAAGACACATGCTCTCTTTAAAGGTAGTTAATCTGTGATCTCACCTGCACTATCATGTCTTCGGAGCCTAGCGTGGTCAAGCTGGGGAAGCTCCATTCTGTGCAACACTCCAACAAAACAACCAACAGACCATCAGCACAATCAACAGACAGAATTATGTGGTCAGTGGCAACAGGACTACTGCTCTTTTTAAAGAACCCGAACAGAGTGCCAAAGTATTTTCAGCTCACCCCCACTCCCACTCTTCAGAGTCCTCAACATGCTGACATATGATAGCAGCACACTGGGCTTGTCCTTTGCCGTTTGCCAGGGCCAGAGTTCACAACAAACATAATGAAAGGGGAAGCAGCACTCAGAGGATGCATCATAATAAGTGCAAAGGTCACTGAGATGGTAGTTGCTGTTTTGCAAATGAAGATATGGCAGCATTCATGTTAAATTGCTATCTCTTATCATGCACGTCTGATTTAAAGTACATCAAGGAGATCATTGTCATCGACTGTGTGATATATGTTCAGCCTCACTGGGCTTGTTGGGCCACTGGAAGCAGTGGGATAATGTGATATTTATATAAAAGCCAGACTTAAACATGAGATAAGTCTTTAAAGCCCACCCAACATTATATTATCTAATTTTCTAGCCATCCATCAATACATTTTCTTCCACTTATCCAGGGCAGGGTTGAGGAGGCAGCAGCATAGGGAGAGAAGCCCAGACATCCCTACAACCTCCTCCAGCTTGTCCAGGGGAAAACCAAGGAATTCACAGGGCAGCCAAGGGATATAATCTCTCCAGCTTGTCCTGGGTCTCCCCCGAACACCTCACACAGGAGGTGCCCAGAATTCCTTCGAGGCGGTCCGAAAGTCTTTTTCCATGGCATCTCTGAACTCCTCCCACACTCAAGTTTTTGCTCCAGCCTCTGCCTGAGTTGCATTCTGCTTGGCCTGTTGGTACCTATCTGCTGCCTCCGAAGTGCCACAGGCTAACCAATAGGTCTGTCCAGTATCCTCCTCTGCCAGCTGATCCAACTCACCACCAGGTATTGATCAATTGACAATAGAGATTGACAGACCACGTGACTTTCGCGCATTGCATGCCGGGAGGTAGTGGCAAAACATTCAAAGTACCGCATTAAATGCAAGCATTTGCAGCACCGCAAAACGTTCATTCTCCGGTTCCAATACCGTCTTGCTTTTTCTTTCCTCACCAAAAAAGGAATGTACAAAACGAAGGAGAACAATGCTGGACCGTACAAAGACAGACTCGACGAAAAGGCAAAGAAAAGGTACGAGGAAAAAATCAAAGGAGTGAAAGGGTCAGACCCTTACGAGCACACAGAGTGGACAAAAGACGTCAGCGTGCTGCCCAACTTTCACCACGCTCAGATTTATAATTATACGGTTCTTGGAGTGAGTGCATACACTCATGAAGTTTTTAGTAACTTCAGGTCACTGCAACAAGCCCAGGTACAGTTTACCGACGGATGGGTACAGGACTCTGAAATGCACCGTGTAGAACGAAAGACCATCGTACAAACAAAGGTAAGTTTACCAGTCTCACAAATCGTCTTCATAAATACACATTCGTTAACCGTTTATTAATAGGACCTTTGAGCTCAACGGTAATTAATTAGTAGTGGAAATAATTTCTGGTACGCATTACAGAAATGTAGCAGTGACAATAATATTGTATGCTGTAATCGTACATGGCAATTATTATATATAATATATTATATGCCCAGTCTGGATCGCATTCCAGCATTTCGTAGGCTGGTTTGCCTACAAAAGACAGCAAACATTACACACAGCCACAATAAACAAAGGAGCATAGCGCGATGATTTCTGTTCAGCGCCAATTAAGACGTATTAACTACCACAAAACACTTACCTTTGTGGAAATGCTTGGAGCAGACTAACATGTGAGGTGGAGTGTTTTCGAACGTTATATTAGGTCTTCTGATAGCGGCAATCCAGGCCATCCGTCGCCTGTTCGTGACTTCGGAGACATGGCTTGGACAATTTCTCTTCCACGCTGGAATCCGATAAAAACCAATCGCATTTCCCGTCGACTTCACGCGGCTGTCGTTCGCCCGGCTTGTGCAGTTAATAATACAACAGCTTCTTGACATTTTTTGTTTCTTTTTATCGCTGTGTAACTGATTTCAATTGAAAGCCTGTGCCCGCTAGTACCTCTTGCCACTACTTCCCAGAATCCTTTGCGGTTTTACCCCTGAATGACGTCACATTTTCAATCTCTATTGAGCACCTCTCTTCACCCGAGTGTCCAGAACATACAGCCCAAACACCCTTATTTTTGAAAATGGTGTTTGTTATGGACAGTGGGGTTTGCACAGAAGTCCAGTAACAGAACACAACTTGGATTCAGGTCTGGCAGGCCATTCCTCCCGACCACAATCCTCCAGGTCTCACTGTTTTTGCCCATACAAGTGTTGAAATCTCCCAGTAAGACGACAGAGTCTCCAGGTGGAGCACCTTAACGCACCGTGCCCGGGGATTTCAAGAAGGATGGGTACACTGAACCGTTGTTCGGCGCAAAAGTGCAGTCAACACTCAGGACTCGTTCCCCGACCCGAAGGCACACGGAACAAACCCTGTCGTCCACTGGGAAAAACCCCAATATACAGGCAGCAAGCCGAGGGGATACTAGAATACCCACCCCAGCCTGCCGCCTCTAAACAAGGGCAACTCCAGTATGAGACAGAGTCCAGCCCCTCACCAGGAGACTGTTTCCAGAGCCCAAGCTGTGAGTTGAGGTAAGTCCAACTGTGTCTAGCCGGTACCTCTCAACCTCACGCACTAACTCAGGCTATTTTGCCACCAGAGAGGTTACATTCCATGTCCCAATTGCGAGTCTCGGTAACAGGGGATTGGTCTGCCAGGGTCTCCCCCCAGCTGCCACCCAATAAGCATTGCACAACCCGGCCCCTATGGCATCTTCTTTGGGTGGTGGACCTACAGGAGGGTGGGCCCATGTGGCCTGGCCTTAGCCCATGTGGCCCGGCCTAATGCTGTGCTTGTCTTTGGTCAGAGGGAAGAAGCCTGAGTACCCAGAGAAGCCACACAAACCCAGGGAAGTGGTTGATGGCCACTTCACTCCTAAATGTGTGCTCTTTGAAATAATCATGTTTAGGACTGCCTTGGAGATAACATTATTAGTGCATTGTTATCCTTGTACAATGCCAAGCACTCAAATACACATGTCTGGGGCGTCGAGTCATAAGCTTTCTTCTAGTCAATCCAGGCGGTGCTTAGGTTGATCTGCCTGGTCTTAGAGTCCTGTTGTACTTTATCAACCTGGTGAAATGAGAAGCTGGTGCTTTGGCCCTCTGGTGTTATTTCCAATACCCTTCTAATCTGTAGTCATGTGTTGACCGATGTGCCTACTTACATAGTTTTCTTTGATACCTGAGAGGAACGTTCATTTTGTGGAGGCAGGCAATCGGTCAGTAGTTTTGATAATTTTGTCTTCAGTTAATCCAAAACTTGTGTGTATCCTTAATAATCATAATTATTTTGTCCTGTGTTACCCACTCTAAATTAGTACCTGCTGTTAGCAAAACCCTTATATGTGCTGTCAGGTGTTCATGGAGTGCTGCTAGCATTTTCAGACAGTAGGTGTGAGTTATGCCAAGTCCTGGTCCAGCTCTTCATACCAGAGACCCATTGCATGTCTGCCTTTGTGTTGCTGAGTAGTTCTTCATCTGGGAGGTTGCTGTGGTCTGCTCTTAGGTCCATTTACATTTTACATTTTACTTTAAGTATACAGTAAATATAAGGATTTAATTTTTTTTTAAAATAAGGCCATAGGATTGTCTAGATACAGACCCCCCCCCCCCAAAAAAAAAAAAACCCAAACAAAACAAAAAAAGACTTTAAACTGTATTTCACACCTGAGAGCTTATGAACCCATGAGAAACAGCACACAGGTGTTTGTGGGTTTGTCCACAAGCTTCTCTCAGTAACCCCATGTCATAGAGTGTGGTTTACAGGAAGTGTAACTGAAGTTTTCTCATATCTACTTTACATTTACAGAAAACATATTGTTGTGTTCAAACTGTCATTCTAACATTGATTCTAACTTTTTATTATTAATCACTGTCAATTCCGGTTCAGTGTAAACTTCCTTTGCAGCGCCAACATGTATTTATTGTCACAGTATTTATGTATGCCTGGATTTCCTCATCCTGATCAGACATCTAATAAGACATTTACAGAAGACAATGGGCCTTCCCACGCACCAAGTTGTCATACTGGCCAAAGATGAGAGTTATGAGTAGAACTGGCACACCATGATAGATATCTTGGCACATGCAAAGCCATTTACCATGTTAAAAAACCTTGCTTTTGGGTTGGCCTATTATATCATTGTGAAGTCTTTTCCCAACATGTTACTCAGCAGGATCCCAGCGGTCATGCATCAGCAAACAACTTATCAAGCAACTGCCCATTTGCCCAATAACTGGAGCATCACATTTATTTGCATTCATGTTTCTGTCCACCCGTCAAATGTTCCTAGGGTCAGTCCTTGAATAATCTCTCAGCACCTCCTGTTTTAAACTTTTGTATTTTGATAAAAGTATCGTCTACCAATAAACTTTTGGTAATGTAGTAAGTGTATTACTGTATTACTTGTACTTATGCCACAAAGGGTGAAACAAAGGAACGTACGAGCAGCCAGTCTTGCAACATTGTGGGTTCCATTTCTATGTGTACATATTTCTACAGTAGAGCCACAGCAACGTCTCTGTGGGCTGTTTTATACTGTTTGTAAAGTGCATTGCAGGACATGTTGCAGACTCATGTGACAGCTATAGATTCATAGTGAAACTGATTCTCACCTCTAGCCACTGTAGCGTCAGTGACTGTGAGCACATATTCAAACCAAGGAAAATATATGTCAGAGCTGCTTGTGCAAAAGAACTGATGACCTTCTGATTGCGAGATGAGTCAATGTATAATTTTAAATGTCAGACTGAAGTTGTTCACTCTTTTCTTACTCTGGTCTTTTTGATCAGTATATACAAAAGTAAATAAAAAACATTCTGAAATTGACCAGAGCAATCAACAAATATGGAAAAACAACCCAGCTGCAATGATGTTATCTCTAAAACATCCATGTATTGGAGTTTCAAGATTGTGAGTGCATTGAATAAGATGAGAACATAAAGTTGACAGCAAAGATGTTGACAGCAAAGAGCAGAGAGAGAGAGGGACAGGGAGTGAGAGCAAGACAGAGACACAAACTTGACACTAGTAAACAGACGAAACTGACTACACACAGGTGACACTGGAGAAGACGCACAGAGAAGAGACTAAGACTGATTGAACATGACCTTATTAATTTGTGGTCACATATTCTGTAGCATATACTGATATACTGCATTTATCAAACAATTTTAGTTCCTAAAGAAGGTTTTTTTTTTTTTTTTGCTTTGATTGGTTTTGCTTGTTTGTTTTTAAAAAATCCTTGATGTCCAGATCATAGACAATTTCAGTAGATCATCTGATTTATTAGTCAGCAGATAATGACAGTTCTAATCTAAATTCTAATATGAAGGTTCTTCTAATCTTCTAAACATTAATCTTAACAGTTCGATGTTTACCTTGAAAGCAGGGTGCTATATTATGCCACAAGAAAGTCACTACAAACTGAAAAAGAAATTGTAAAGACAGCAATAAGAAAAACAAAGCAGAAGTGTGTGACCAAGCAACCAACCAGGAAACCAACTTTAGCATGCAGAGGTAAGTGTTGTGCCACTGCAGTGCTGTAGTAATAGTTGACTGGTAAAATGAGCTTGTACCAAAAAAATGGGAAGAGAGAAGTCTGAAGAAGAGAAGAAACAGCTCATGATTTGAAGCATACCATAACATTTGTCACACACAGAAGATGCAATATTAAGGCCATCAAACAGGAAGAAACACAGTTCAATTCAATTCAATTTTATTTATACAGCGCCAAATTGCAGTCACCTCAACGTGCTTTATATTGTAAGGTAGACCCTACAATAATACATACAGAGAAAAAAAACCCAACAATCATATGACCCCCTATGAGCAAGCACTTTAGCGACAGCGGGAAGGAAAAACTCCCTTTTAACAGGAAGAAACCTCCGGCAGATCCAGGCTCAGGGAGGGGCGGGGCCATCTGCAGCGACCGGTTGGGGTGAGAGAAGGAAGACAGGATAAAGACATGCTGTGGAAGAGAGCCAGAGATTAATAACAAGTATGATTCAATGCAGAGAGGTCTATTAACACATAGTGAGTGAGAAAGGTGACTGAAGAAGAAATATTCAATGCATTATGGGAATCCCCCAGCAGTCTACACCTAGTGCAGCATAACTAAGGGAGAATTCAGGTCACCTGGTCCAGCCCTAACTATATGCTTTAGCAAAAAAAAAAAAAAAAAAAAGTTTTAAGCCTAATCCCCTTTGACTGCCTGCTCAACCATTTGGTTTAGCATATTTTGAGAGACTATATATAATGAACTGGAGTACTTAGCTTAACTCAACCTTATTGAGCCATCTCTACCACTTGGTTGAGTTATGTTATCCTAAAAAAAAACACTAGATGGCACTGTGTCAGGATATGGCAGGCCTCATCTGCCACCCTCCAACCAGGAAATCAGAAAGCAAAAAATCACTCTGGACACATGGACTGTTTTGGCTAAAAGTTTTAAAGGTAAGTACATTTTTCTGCAGTATAAACATGTCAGAGTCTTTACTGAACATGATTATGTCATTTGATACCAGAAAATAGCTGTAATAAATCCATAATATTTTTTTAAAAACATGCTCAACCAAACGGTTGATTTGTCAATTGATGGTAAGAGTAGCAAAACTTAGCTAATGTTTAGAACTGTTGTTTTAACATATGAAATTGACTATTTACTATTGAATATAAATAATTTAATGAAGTTTAATGAATGCTTGAAGTTCTAAAACATTAGAGATTCGATATAAGGCTTGCAGGGTTTTCACTGGCTCTGAAAAAGAAGATGCAATTCTTCTAGGAAGGCTTAAACAGTCTTTACGGGGTCCAAGTAATCCTCAAGGAGGTCTGACAAGTTGTGACAGTTTTTGAGAAGGGACCACAGGTCTTTGAGAAGATTTAGGGAGTCCTGTGGCAGGTCCTTGAGGAGGTTCTGTATGTTAGAAGGAGGCCCTTGATGAGAAATCTTGATAAGAGAAAACAGGAACCACCAAGGAGTACCGGAATGATAAAGAGACCATCCTGATTCTTGAGGTGCTTCTGCTGGTCCTTGATATGAACCTGAAGAAGCTTGGTAGTTCTTACTGGGGTCCCAGAAGTTCTTGGTAGGTAGTGGTCCTTGACCACGCAGACGACATCTGTGGCAGCTTCAGTGGGTCATTGCTAATGTTCCAGTGATTCAAGCTGCTCTTGTATGTTGAGGGCATAATAAATGTCCAGCACCTAGACACCTCATTGGGTGTCAAGTGCATTGGCACTGTTCGACCAAATCGCACAGGTGGAGCCACTTTGATGACAGACAAAGAGCTGATGAAGAGAGGGCGTGGAGCTTTTGACTACAGGTCTGCTGAAGGTGTGATCTCAGTTAAATGGTTTGACAACAAATGTGTGAACCTGCTAAGTAATGCTTCTGGGATCATGCCACTTTCAACTGTCAAACGCTGGAGCAAAGAGTCCAAGGCGAAAGTTATGATCCCATGCCCATCACTCATCCCTGCATACAATGAGCATATGGGAGGGATAGATCTCTCTGACATGCTGGTGGCCGATGCAATTACTGTCCAAAGGGCGTCTCAAGATGGAAATGCCAAAAATGCAATGTTTTCTTGTGCTTGAATGCCAGTCAGGAATGCTTTGCAGTGTACCACCAGAAGATCTAATCATCAAGGGGTATTGGTGAAGTTGCATGAACGGCAAAAGAAAAGAGCCAGAACTGTTTCAGTGTGTTCTCAAATTTTTCCAGTGCAAAATGGTAATGGTATATAATATACCACCAGAATTTTCTGGAAAATAAAATAAAAAATGTTAGTGCTGTTCCAACACTACAGTGAAAAGTTTATGTTAACAACAGGTCAAAAGCGAATATGTATGTTTATGAATTTTCAGTAATTGCAGATCAAGTTTTTGATCAAATTTACAATATTTTTGTGTTTTATACATTTTGTGGTTTGTTATTATAATGGCCACTGTTGAAATGGAATCCAACAATGTTTGATGTTTTACTACCACAATGAAGTGGGTCAAATACAAATTTGGGTAGTTATTGTTTTGCAAAATGAGTATAACCTTTACTTTTTTCTACTAGTTATGTCTGTAGAACTTTATGTAGTTGTACCATAGAGAGACATCTCAACCGTTTGGTAGAGGGTAATATTTAAAAAACTATAAGGTGTGTATGAATTTTTTTTTTTGATTGTGATCATTATTGACCTAAAGGAATAGAAAATATGGACAAATAATTTTTTCATTGTATTTTTCTTGGTGAGGCAGTCAAAGGGTTAAAAGTAGAGATAGTGTCCGTCTCCCAAATCCAACCTGGAAGCTGGTTCCACAGAAGAGGGGCCTGAAAATTGAAGGCTCTCCCTCCCATTCTACTTTTAAATACTCTAGGAACAACAAGTAAGCCTGCAGTGTGAGAGCAAAGTGCTTTAATGGGGTGATATGGTACTACAAGGTCATTAAGATAAGATGGGGCCTGATTATTTAAGACCTTGTATGTGAGGAGCAGGATTTTGAATTCAATTCTGAATTTAACAGGAAGCCAATGAAGGGAAGCCAATACAGGAGAAATCTCTTTTTAGTCCCTGTCAGTACTTGTGCTGCAGCATTTTGGATTAACTGAAGGCTTTTCAGGGAGTTTTTAGGACATCCTGATAATAATGAATTACAGTAGTCCAGCCTGGAAGTAATAAATGCATGAACCAGTTTTTCAGCGTCACTCTGAGACAGGATATTTCTAATTTTAGAGATGTTGCGCAAATGGAAGAAAGCAGCAACACAGCAATTCATAATTTAAGAACCAAGTGACACATTACTCTAGTCAAATAAATAAAATTTGGTAATATAGTATTTATGCTAATTGTGCCTGGGCCACAAAAGGTTCTTCATTAATCTGCCCTGCAGCATTGTGGTCTCTATTTCTCCTTCTATAGCATAATCACTGTGGCAACCACTGTATAGCCTTGATTACACTCTATTGTGGACATAGAAACAGTGACTGAGTCTGCATGATTAGAAAAAGGCTGGCACATGGACATCTGCACAGGCTCTCATCATCACTGTCTGATGATGAAATTTTTGTCATTGCGACCCAAGTGGACTTTTGGATGCAGGAAGTATAATCCCTGTCTACGTTTGCATGGGCTTAAATACTGAACTTAACCAAGTAATTGTGTCATGAAACAGACTGAACAGAGGACTCACTTGCTGGACACAAAGGGAATCTTTAACACAGGTTTATTTGTGTCATGGGGGGCCCAGAGGCCAGCATCCTGGGAATGCAAGCTGCAGGTATGATGGTTGGAATGATGGCTCCAAGAGATGACTAGAGGCACAAACAAGGAAAACGAGGTAGTTACAACATAGAAACAATGAGCATGACACAAAGGTAGCCTGTTACTAACGTGAGGTCAGCTGATGAACTGGCGGTGAAGAGATGTCAGCGCTGGTCCTAAATACTCTTTTGCTGGTTGTCCTGATCTCCGTCAGGTGAGCTAAGCAAGTGGACTGATGAGGGCTCCGCCCAGAGAAAGACATACAGGGAAACAGTGGAAAAACACAGGTAGCTCAGCCCAAGTGAATAAGGAAAGTGTAGCAGTTGTGCGTTTAGATGTTAAGAAGGCATATGATGTGGAAAGAAGGGCTCCTGATCAAGTTGCATTAGATCGGTATTAAAGGAAAAATGTATAAATGGATTAGGAATTTTTTTAACTGGAAGAAAGATTTTTGTACAAATAGGAAAAGACTTCAGTATGGGTTATGAGGTACAGAATGGTACTACACAAGGAAGTATTCTTAGTCCAATATTATTTTTCCCTAATGATTAATGAGGTATTTAATAATATTGATTAATCAATGGAGGTTTCATTGTTTGCCGATGATAGAGTCATTTAGAAGAGAGGAAGAAATACAAGGTTCATCACAACTAATGTACAGCAAGAACTATAAATAGTGGAAGATTGGGCTCTGGAATGGGGATTTAGGCTCGCTGTTACAAAATCAAAATTGATTATTTTTACATATAAGAGAATAGATACAAATTTAATCTCAAATTGTATGGGAATGAAATGGAAAAGGTTGAATGTTTTAAATATTTAGGAATCTGGTTTGATATTTTTTTTAAAAAAAGGCTTACATGGAAAACACATATTGGGAAATAACTGAGAAATGTAAAAAGGTTTTGAATATTTTAAGATGTTTAAAAGGCAGTGAATGGGGTGCAGATAGAACAGTATTAGAAGCTTTATATATAGGTCTCATTGGACCAGTTCTAGATTACGGGTGTCTTGTTTATGGTTCAACGGCTAAAATATTGTTAAATAACTTGGAAAAAAATTTAGTATCAAGCAATGAGGTTGTGTTGTAGGGCCATTAAAACTACACCAGTGTCTGTACTGCAAGTTGAAATGGGTGAACAACTACTAGAAATCAGAAGACGTCAAATTGCTCCAACTTGCTGGGTAAAACTAAAGGGACATAGTGAAAATCATCAGCACAGTGGAGAAAGAGTGCCTTGCCATCTGGTGGGCGGCCGACTACCTTCGTAATAACTTCTGGGATTCTCATTCACCCTCTGCTTGGACCACGCCCCGCTCCAGTGGCTCCATCACATGAAGGATGCCAACCCCTGGATCACCCAGTGGTATCTGGCTTTGGAGCCCTTTAAATTCAAGGCCGTCCATATGTCAGGGGCGCAGATGGCTGTGACCGATTTCCTCTCCCAGGGTGGCAGGTTTGGCTGGATGGTTTCCTGGCCTCAGTTGAGCGATGGAGGTGGAGGTGTGGTCCCTGGCTTAGCTGCAGGGGTGGTGGAGGGGTGGTGCAGTGAGCTCAAGGAGGATGGTGGGACAGGTGGTGATGATTTTTCTAATGAAGAGTTTCCTTTTTATAGTGAAGCTTGAGACCAGAGGGAGAGGAGTGTGAGCTGGAGACCAGCTGGAAAGTTGGTGGAACCAGGTGCTGAACCAAACAAAACTGTATGTGTGAAATGCCAATAAACACTCCAAAAAAGTGATCAAGATAACAGTGTGTCGAGTCGGTCTTCACACTGCCCCACTGGCATCCTGAATTATGCATGAAAGCGATCCTGATACAGCTGAACTCCTATCTCAAACCATTAACTTCTCCCTGCTGCTGCCTTCTCCTGAGCATCAGATGAACCCAAATAAACTCAGTTTCTTCCTTTTCTTTTTTAAAAACATTTCTAACAGGTCATCATTTCTTGTCGAATTCAATTTTTTTCACAGCTTCATATTTAATTCATCATTTCAAATCAAGATTTTGATCTATGTGAATTGATTATTATTATTAGTGTAAGCTCACATTTTATGTGTTTCTCTCTGAAATGCAGATTAAAGAACTGCAGCTGAAGGAGAATAAATATTTTTTCTTTTATTTAAGGGATATATTTTCTGATGTAAGTCACTGGGCACTGTGCATGAGGTCCTGATGACTGATATGCAGGTGCAACAGGAGATTTGTCCAGAGGACAGCTGCATTATTATAAAATATTCCACTGTATAAACCTGAAATCTGTGTGTAACAGTTGATTTTTTTGCAACACTAGAAACAACTATCACAAGCATATCAGGCATAAGACATCCCTTTTTTGTCATTAAGTTTATTGCAATTTGCTTCAAACCTTGTTAAATTATGTTTATGCATTAATTTAAAGACATCCTGCTGAAAGGAGAACTCCTACAAAGGCATATGCCATAAGGCCAGCTGCAAAAATCCCCCTGTCCAAGGCTTTCAATCATAAAAGTGACTGTTAGTAAACCCCTTTACTTTGTAATGGTATTTTGTTCTTGTTTACATAATTTGTGTTTTTGATTTAAGGGATATTTTTTGATGTAAGTCACTGGGCACTGTGCATGAGGTCCTGAGGTTCTTTAAAATGCCACCCTTCGTCATGGTATTTTGTTCTTGTCACATAAACTGCATGAAACAAGAGGGTAAGAACATTTGTGGTGAAGTAAGATGCACATTTTGTTCTTTATCTTTACCACATCGTGGTTTCAAAATGTCAGGCATCTAGTATCACATTGTTGAAGAGACTAGTGCAAAACACTTTTGATTCTTTGCAATCAAAAGTGTTTTGCACGTTCGAACTTGGTCACCTGTTGGGTATATTTTCTGGCTCCCTGTGTTATGTTCACTAGACTGTTTTTTCTTCTTCTTATCTCTTGTGGTTTTGGACATTTGTTATCTTTTGGACTTTTTTTTAGCCATTAGCGTGTTATTACAGCTTTGTTTTGGTAGATTTGGTACCTCTTGTGTACTGTACTTCAGGTCCATAACACCAATACATCTTTAGAAAAATTTAAAGACTTCAAGATGGACACAGATGTCCAAAAAACACCACAGAAAAGTCAACTGAGAACTGCAAGTTATGCCAAATGTCATTGGGCAAGTGATCTGAATAAGCCACACTATGCAGTTGACTGATAAACAAATAGTGTATTCACCCCCAAAACTCCTCATCGAAATCTCTTTTCTTACATGTAGCAAATGGTGAAATTAAGAAAAACAATCAAAGCATGGAAGAGCAGCATGACTTTTTTTATCCCCTATCTGGATTACCAAGCGCTTCTCTTTTCCAATAGTCAGCTGACCTGCAGTAGTATTTGGGGACACATCAGCATGCTATAAACTTACTTGTGGTTTGGACAATTGTTATCTTTTGGACTTTGTATTTTTGGACTTCAGCGAGCTATTACAACTTGATTTTAGTAGATTGTGTGCCTCCTGTGTACTATGTTGGCCCACAATGTCTCAAAATTCCACAAAACACTGATTACTCATACATGTCTCCCACTCACATATGTTTACACAAAATACATTCTTGGAGATACACAAAACAAGATAGAAAAGATATATGGAAGTGAAAACCACAAATTTTGCCCAGTTTTTCCTACTCACTAATATAACAACCAGACCACTGTGTGTGTGTCGTGCTGGGTCAATTTGTAACAGAGATATGGTAAGTGTTATATACTTGCAGTTTAGACTCTGTAATTAAAGATCTTTGTGGCACGAATAGGATGACGCTTTAACCACAGGAAACGAGGCTTTAAGACATGAAGTAAAACCCAAACTGTTCAGCAGACTCTTGGAAAGTATGTATGACTTTCATTCAGTTTCATTGTATATTTAAACTGTTGTAACACTGACAAACTTTATTTATGATCACGTTATCCAGTTACACACATTGTTACAACAATTCAAAGATACAGACCATCTTCCCAAACGCTTCTCATTACTAACAGTCATTGAGCAGTAGTGTTACCGGCTAAATCACAGTACTATACAATTGTGATTTGGAATCCTTTGCTGAAAATCTTGTGGTCATGAATGGGATGACACTGTAACCACAGGACAAGAGGCTTAAAGTTGTGGAGGAAAACCTAAACTGTCCTACAGACTCTTGGACAGTATGTATGATTTTTATTCAGTTTAACTGTATATTTTAAACTGTTGTGACATGACAAAGTTTATTTATGATCACGCTATCTATTTACACTTTTTCAGAGTTGTAGCAAGGTATAAATTTAAGGAGGGTACATCCCTGTATCCTTTCTGATTGTGGTCCTAAGGTTTTCAATTATGTTGAAGTATTTGAGTTGAAGTTGATGAGAGGACATAATTTCACCCAACAATTCAAAGATACAGACCATCTGTGCCAGCATGGCTTTCTTTATTTCATGTCTCGACTACCAAATGCTTCTCATTACTAATAGTCATTGAGCAGTAGTGTTACCGGCAAAATCACAGTACTATACAATTGCGATTTGGAATCATTTGCTGAAAATATTGTAGTCATGAATAGGATGACACTGTAACCACAGGACAAGAGGCTTTAAGTTGTGAAGGAAAACCTAAACTGTCCTACAGACTCTTGGATAGTATGCATGAGTTTTATTCAGTTTCATTGTATATTTAAACTGTTGTTACATGACAGCGTTTTTTATTGTCACGTTATCTATTCACACTTGGACTTCTTGGACTTCATGACACATGTAAATAGACATTTACAGGAAACCCAAATGGATATACTGATTAACAAAACAAATGCTACAAGGACTGCCATCACATCTAGACAATGATAGGCATACCATGGCAGGTTGTATGACTCAGTGCGCAGATGTGCTGCACCCTTGTGCCTCATGACATATTCCATCCAGAAAACAGCAGTATCAAGAGGCTTCATGGGCTGATCATGATGAAGCTGTGACAATTTGAGCATATTCTTTTTGTAGGGCTTTTCTGGGTCCAAAATATTCTTCAGAGCACTTGTCAGAGAATCAGCGTTCAATTTTGTCACATCAAGCATTTCAGCCACTCCCCGGGCCTTCAAATGCACCACGTTGTCATGCTGGTCAAAAATGAGAGGAATGCCCAGAACTGGCACACCATGGTAGATGGCTTCGTACAGGCCGTTGGTGCCCCCATGTGTGACAAAAACCTTGGTTTTAGGGTGGCCTAGTAGATCATTCTGAGGCAGCCATTCAACCAGCATAGTGTTGTTTCCCAGAGTGGCTGGTCTTTTTCCAACATGTCTCCACACAACCTTCTGAGGGAGGCTAGCAAATGCCGAGGCAAAACTCTCCGTTAATTCAGAACCAAGGTCACTCAGCAGAGTCCCCAATGTCATGACGATCACCCCATGTTCACCAGAACTCTGGACGAATTCCTCAAACTCTGATGGGAGAGGCTTTGAAGGCTTACTATGGAAGCCACCGACGTAGATAACATTGGGCATGGTGGGACGAGGGAACTCAAATGTAAAGTCAACCCGCATGAGCCAGAGGTCAGCCTTTTGGGTTAGAGACATGACATTAACATTATTTCCAAAATAGCGATCACATAAGGCCTGGTATGGTGGTCTGGAGACATAGTAGTCCCTGTAAAGAACCATGATGTAATGGATCATATTTCTGATTCTTTGAAAAAAATCCATTTTGTCAGAGTTATGGGAGAAGCATATAGGGACGTAGGACACTGGAGAAGGAGCGACGGCAAGGTGTGCCTCTCCACTAAAAAGCCAGCGCACATTGAAAACCAAAGGCAGCTGGAGGTAATGTGCTAACAGCACACCACCTGGAAATGTAGGATCGGTCAGAAAAAGATCATATCCAGTTTTGTTTAGGTCCCCAATCAGTGTCGTATTCTCAAAGATGGTGGAAGTAAATTTTGCCACAACTTCCTGGTTTTGTAGCAAAAAGGTAAACATATTCCAATATAACTCAAAAAATGCCCAGAGTGAGCCGGCATTCTTGTTAATTTCCACTGACCTCTTCAAAAAAGAGCTCATGAAGTCTTGACTCTCAACTGGCTGGGACTCTTCCTGGATGATTGTGATGGAGGTGTAATAAGGTGAGAATTCAGAAATATACCAGCTGGTGGATGAACGTAGCACAGTGACTTGATGACCTTGAGAATGAAGAGCCTCCACAAGGACTTTCATGTTAAGCCAGTGGCTTCCATCTACTGGAAACACTAGCACTTTTCCACCATCACATGAGGAAGTCAGAGTTGCTGAAAACAACAGGAAGAAAGCCAAGGCTGGATATAACCCCATCTCTGCAAAAGAGACGAATTATTGAATCAACAAATATTTTCAGTTCGAAGAGTGGTTGAGCTTCAGAAGAACAGTATCTGTTTTTGTTGAAGTGGTCATACTTAATTGGTCACACGGTTCATTGCTGGGTTTTCTCTCTGTTATTACAGTTTTTTTTTTCAATCTTTCCATATTATTGTGGGTGACATAAATAAAATTCAACTGAATTGAACACATGATATCTACTATAGACTTCTTCTAAAATCGTCATAGTTAACCTTATTAAACACCTGCCCATTTGCACAATAACTGAAGCATCACATTTATTTTAATTATTTACATGTGTTTATGGTCACCTTACAAATGTTCCTAGGGTCATTCCTTTGATAATAGACTCATCTACCAGTTATTTCTTGTGTCAAATGCTGTGAAATGGAGAAATAACACCTATGGTCTATTTCCCTGTTTCCAGTACTTGTTCTATTTTTAATTTAAATATTATTTTTTATTTACCATGGGGGTAAACTTCTGCATGACCTCTATGCAGGAAGCAAATTATTTTCCAAAAATTGATACATGTGCACTTCTAAAACCAAACTAATGAGCAAATATATACCCAGAGAGACACTTTGGGATATCGAAAAAGTTCACCATGGGCTAGACCTTTTGGACTGCATCTTTTTACTGTGTTTGGATCCTACTGACTCTAGCCGGAGCCCGCAACACCCCCGGGCTCAAGTATTCAGAGTGGCCGTCGACCAGCGCACCCAAGACGGAAGCACAGCAAGAGAGGCGGGCTACATGCTAAACTAAAGGCTAGAGCCACACGGCCACTGCTGCCTAGTCTTTTGTTAGCTAACGTCCGCTCTCTCAAGAATACTGTCCTCGGATTTTTTACGGAAACCTGGGCTACGGCAAGTACGCCAGACTCGACCATTTAGCCGGACACACTCCGTGCACCGCGGAGACCCCACATCTGCCTCGGGTAAAAACAAAGGTTGCGGTGTATACGTTTACGTCAACAACAGATGGTGTGTGGACACTCAGGTGGTGGAGAAACACTGTTGTACGGACATCGAAGTGCTGATGGTGAAGTGCAGACCTTTTTATTTACCGAAGGAGTTAAATGCTGTGTTTCTGCTGGCTGTCTACGTCCTGCCGCAGTCCGTTTGGACCACAGCGCTAGGACTACTGTACGACGTCAACACGAGACTGCTCACCCAGATGCCGTGTTTGTTGTTGCCGGGGATTTGAATCACTGCAACCTCAGGACTGTACTCCAAAGTTCCATCAACACGCAAGCTTTCATGTGTTGTGCAAAAAAGTGATCGTCTGCCAAAAACTGATTTCCGGTATTTGCCAAAAACGGATTGCTCGTGTTTAAACTGCTATAAATAACTTGTTGGTCTATAATATGTGAAACATATGTCAAATGTATCCCTCATGAAAGATACAAGTCATCTTAAGCCATAAACAGCATTCCTGTAACAAGGTAGAAGCCGCAATCAGTTTTTGGCAGTGACCTTTATATGTCCTTTATTTATGCAGTTAAAAAAAAGCTTGTTGACATTAAAAATTTGTTTATAAGAGTAATCTGGCCAAGAAGACAGCAGATATTACAAGAAATCTAACAATAGTTCTGTAAACATATTTACAGAAAAAAAATGATGGAATTGGTTGTAATGTAAGTACAATTAGACAGAGTTGTAAAGATAGTTGAAAAAGATGTAATTTTGAAATTTTATATCTAACCCCTTTTTAAAGCCTGTTGACCGAAGTCTATTTACCAACATAGGTAAAGATATTACAGATAAAAAACACAGGTAAACATTGGAAATCAGTTTTTGGCAGGCGGTCACTTTTTGGCACAACACCCAGCAAGGAATAACAACATCATGGACCACGTCTACAGCAGCGTAAGGGGCGCATACAAGGCAGTGCCTCGCCTCCATTTCAGACAGTCTGACCACAGCATACAGGCAGCTCCGGAAACAAGCCCCCCCAGTAAGAAAAAATTAAAAAAATTGGAGTGAAGAGACTGATTCAGTGCTTCAGGACTGCTTTGATGCAAACTACAAGTGCTACATAAGCACTTATTTTACTTTATTTATTATTTTTTATGCTCAGAATTAAGTTTATTCTTTATTTTAGTTAGTTGTTTATTTAGTTGTGTGAAGGGAACTCACAAAGTAAGAATTTCATTGCTCTGTGTAACCACTTGTGTTTTGCGGTGTATATGACAATAAACTTCTTGAATCTTGAATATTGAAAGGAAGCATAGAACTGAAGACTTTTGGCATTTTGAAGTGTTAATGAGCTTTAAAATTGAAAAAATGCTCAATGGCTGTGATCACATGGACACATTTTTTTCACTGTGATTAAAATGATAACATTTGGAGGTCAGTTATACATATGAGACGTGATTCAATTGCAGTGTGATGATGTCTGCAGTTTAACTGCAACAGTGTGACATGTCAGAAGTAATTAATATTGAATGTCATGCACTGGTTTTCCCTAACAACTTGTCTCTTTGGCAGATATTTGATCATCTACCTGAAGATGGATGTATCAACAGCAGTTATTACACTTATTGTGTTTGGGCTTTAAACTGATTCTAAACAGAATATTAAACTCCAAGTGTTTGTGTGTGTATGCTGGTTTAAATGCTTACAGATTTCTACAGTATGATGTAGAAACCACACCGTATTTGACCATACTGTATACATGCCTTTTTCCTATTTAGCGGTTACTGTTGTGGAACTGTTGAATAATCACAGGTTAACCAAGTCAAAGTAAACATTAAAGTCTAAAATATCTGCTCTGTGTTGTTTATTCATGTCATCTTGCATCAATCACAAAGTTCTATCGCTACAATATAGGAAAACTGTCACCTAGACATGCTTAATGAAGCTGTAATAATGACCTCTGCAGCTGCTGTGTAGGACATTTTAGCAGACCAACAAAATCTCAACAATATTCAAAAACTGAGGAGATAAAACAGATTCTCACCTCAAGTCTCTGCAGCTTCAGTCCCTGTGACCTTCTGCCCAAGCCAAAGAAAATGTATATATTTGAGCTGCTGGTGCAACAGAATCAAGCACCTGCTGGTTGAAAGATGAGTAAATGTGTAACTGTACATGTCTGACTAAACTTTTTCATTCTGTTCACTCATTGCTCTCTTTACTACGGAGCCCGAGATCCCGAGTTTGTTTTGCGAGATCCCGAGTTTGTTTTGCGAGATCCCGAATTAGTTTTGCGAGATCTCGCAAAAGTTTTGCGAGATCCCGAGTTAGTTTTGCGAGATCTCGCAAAAGTTTTGCGAGATCCCGAGTTTGTTTTGCGAGATCTCGCAATGTTTTGCGAGATCCCGCAAAAGTCCGTCTTAATTTTTTTTTTCTCCCATGTCCCCTGCGGGGCTCCGTACTTTACCCAGTGTAAATAAAAAACCTTCCAAAGATTACTGTTGCTTTCAATAAATGCCAAAAACAAGCAAAAAAAAACCCCCAGTTGCCATGAAGTTATATCTAAACATCTGTAATTGGATATTTAAGATTTAGAGGGATTTGAAAACAACCACTACCATGAGAATGTAAAAAGAGAGAAATTGACCTGTCAAGAGTGCACCTTCATTGCTGTCTTGTCTAATGTTTAGTTGTTGCTTCCCAATTCTTTCCTACATAAATTAGCTTAACTATTTAAATAGTACTACTATGACCTCTAAATGTCATCATTTTAATCATAGTGAAAAAAATGTGTGCATGTGACCACAGCCATTAAGCATTTTTCAGTTTTTTTTTTTCCTTCCCCCTGTCCCGTTTGGATCTTTAGCCATCAGAATTGTTGTCTTAAGGCCAAGAGAGATGCCAAGCGGATTTACTTTACCAAGTGGATCATCATGGCCTTGCCATTCTGGTCCATTTGATTGACCTTTATTATAATTATGTATTTATTTTATTTTCGGTTGTTACAGTCGGGACAGACATGACTGGGGGATAGGACAGGGAGAAAGAATGAAAGAAAGAGGGGGAGAAAGAAAAATAGAGGGGAGAAGAGATGGTGAGAAAGGGGAGAAGAAAGAAAGAGAAAACAAACAAAACACCTGGATCACCTGTATGGAGAAAAAAAAACAGAAGAGAAAATAAACAAACAAAAAACAGCAACATAATAAATGCAGCACCATCACATTAAACTAGCTAGCAGTAGATAACAGTAGATACTAAATATTAAATGTTATTGTGCAGCACGCAAGATAGACAGCGCACAATGTGCTTTGAGGTAGCAGCCAAGAAAGGTGTAGTTTGTGTCTGTGAACACCCATGTGTACACCTGTGTGGATAAGCATGCTTGTATTCCAAAGGTTTCTCCATGTAACGATCTGCTAGGGAGTGTGGGGAGCCATAGCCCCGTCCCCCAGGGCATGAAGCAGGTATGGAGGAGATCCAGGCCCCAGACATCCAGAGGCCCCAGAGTACGAGGACCCAAGGAGGACCACCAAAGGGGGGGAACCGTGCCACCCTCCTGGGAAGAGCTAAGGTAGAGCCCCAAACGAGAGGTCACCCAGCAGCCACAGAGCAGAGGCCAGAGGGGGTTGCAGTGGCGTGCCCGCGGGCTCTGCCGGCAGCCAGCTGCGCCAGAGAGGACCGAGCTTCAGGCCCAGAGGCCAGAGGCCTGAGGACACCCCACCCCCCGGAAGGGGCCCAGCCGGGCCACAGGCGCCAGGCCCCGCCAATCGGCCACCAAGAGTGAGCCGGTACATACATGAGTGCCCAGCCCCAGTCGTCAAGAACCACCAGCACACCAACGTCTGAGGGCATCAGCCACCGGCAGGGAGTGTGGTGAGGGGAGACAGGCCTCCGTACTTTGGAGGGCCTGAGATGTTCCCAGAGAGGTCGAGTCTAAGACCCAACCTGACATATAGACACAGACGAACAGGCGCACGCAGACTCAAACGTGCATTCCCACCCCCATATACACAACCAAATACTCGGCACTTACCCAACGTGTAGACAGACACAAATAGACACTGCACAGACAATCACACTCCCCAAACATACTCTATATCCCAGGTCCAGGTACCCCCGCCCCCAGAGGGGCAAGCTGCACCTAGACCCAGGAGGTGTAACCCTTCTCTCTGGGGTGGAGGCAAGCGGACCGCCGCCTTATCTGCAGTAGCAGGGAGGCCCCGCATCACAGACCCCAATCTGACGGCCAGCACCTCCTCCCAGCCCCCCAGCCCTGACGGCTAACAGAACCGGGGTGAGTGAAGACCCCAAACCTCCCTCCGCCCGCTCATATGTAGTGTTGCTGTGTGCTGTTCTAAAGTGCATTTAAAACACAGGAGGGCATGGTGCTTCCTGCCAGAGAGCAGCACGGCTCCTCCCGAAAACCCTCAGTGTCTATATGCATTAAAATTGAGGGTAGGGCACCAGCGCCAGAGGTGGGTTGGAATACACCGACCATCCTCTGGATGCTGTAAAACGTGCCCACCCCCAAGGCCCTATATGTATGTGTTATGTGAGAGTGTGAGTAATGTGGATGTCTAGGTTGCAGAATAAAATTGAGGCACAGGTGGCCAGAAGGGGACAGAGGGGGAGTGCCTCCCCTGCACCCTGGTGACATATCTGCACCCCAAGCCCTGCGTGTGTGGGTGGGTGTGGTAGAGTGGGAAGAGGGAGGTAGCTGAGGATGGGGAGGGAAGAAAGGGAGGGGCAAGCGGCCCCTCCCTGGGGCCAGCTCCCCCGCTGTCCCCAGTAGGCACCCCCAACTCTGGAACCCATCAGGGCAAGGGGGCCCAGGCCCATCCGGACCGGGACCCACAGCAGCAGCACCGCCCAGCCCTACAGAGTCCGGGGCAGCCCACCCGACTCCACCGCAGAGAAAACTGCACCCACCCCATCATCCAATCATCTCCCAAACTACACAAGACAATAGACACCCAGGTTGAGTTCATTCTCTACCTCTCCTATATCTCTCCCCCACCTGCAAAGTGAGCTCCTGTAGAGAGGAGACCACCTGCAAAGATATAACAGCCTCCCCACCAGTTAGAGAGCCCCCTAGTTGGGCTGATGCACCAGAGGTCCCCTGCACTGGGGCTGAGCCCCCCTGCACCCACCTGCCCACAGCCCCGGCGACACAACAGCCAGGACCCAAGCCCCCAAGGCCCTGCCAGCACCCCAGACCGGGGGCGGAGCACCCCCAGACCCCCAAGCCTCCACGCCCGTCCCGGACCCACCCGGGGGCAACCAGGCCACCAGGCCAGTAACCAACGTCCGCCAGTACAGACCCTCCCCCATCTCCGCTGTACGCAGCCACAAGGAAAACACCATCTAGGAGCCATCAGAGCCCCTAACCAGGTCATGGCCACATCCCCCAGGTTAGGCCCTCCAGGGAAAACGTCCCCCCAGACGCCCTAAGGCCGTCCCTACCCCCATATCAACCACAATAGCGAAGGCAGGACCAAACCATGACCCCCCACCCCCACTAGGTGATGAAGCCGATCAAAGGAGCCCAAAGGGATTGATCAAATGTGGTGGCAGAGGCTGTATCAAGACTAATGTGATCTATTAGATGGTTTTTATATTGATTAGAATTAAGATTATTTTTATTTTTCCAGTTAAGGAGGACCGTTTTCTTGGCAATGCATAGGGCTGTAAAAACAATGTGGGCTGTGTTTATTTCTGCAGTGACCTCATCCAAGTTGCTCAGCAAGCATACTAAAGGGGAGGCTGGAATGTTACATTTCAGACACTTTGATAAGTCTTCACATATCTCACGCCAAAACTTCTGAACTGGTGGACAGAACCAAAGAGCGTGGATGTAATTGTCCGGTGTATTTGCTAGACAGTGTGAGCAGTTGTTGGAAGACGTATAGCCCATCTTGAACATCCTATGACCAGTATAGTGCACTCTATGTAATATTTTGTATTGTATTAATTGCAAACTGGGATTTCTGATCCATTGAAAGGTTTTTAAGCATATCTGAGACCAAAGGTTTTGGTCTAAGCTGATTGATAAATCTGCTTCCCATTTTGCAATAGGAAGGGATATTGATTCATCTATTTTAGAAAGCATTCTGTATATTTTAGACAATAATTTGGGGGGTTTTAGATTTAAAAAATGTACCACACTTGGTGGTGTTTGTAATTCAGCTTCACTGGGATTAAATTTCTTTTTTACTATGGATTTAATTTGTTGATATTCCAAAAATCGTTTCTTGTTGATCCCATATTGTGTAACTAGTCTGTCATTAAAACATTTTTCAGTTTTAAAGCTTATGAACACTTCAAAATGCCAAAAGAAAAAGTCTTCAGTTCTATGTTTCATTTCATAAAGAGGCTGTTGCTGCTGCTGTTGTGCTGTTAAGGCTTCTGCTACTGCTTGTTGTATCTGTATCTGTATCTATATCAGCTTTCCTTGGACCCTAAAGTTTTCTTCCTCCTTTTCCCCCATGCAACACGTGCCTTATCATTTTCTTCTTTTGCTTTTTGATGTAGGACTTTTATTGCATCATTATTTGGGAGTTGTGTTCCTATATGTTGAAGCAAATTCTCATTTTCCCACAACTTCCAGATGTAATCTTTTCTCCAATGTTTCCCTTTTCTTCTTCTTCTCTGTTTATCCTTCCAACATTTGTTTTTTTTTTTTTTTTTTTTTTTTTTTACAAAGTCCTTGAACTGTCTCATATTGCGGGGAGGTGCTGGTTCTTCTTCTTTAAGTGGTACAGAGATGGCGGTTGCCATTGTAATTTCTTTCTTTTTTTTTTTTTTAAATCTTCCACTCTACTGGTTTGAATTCTTACTTATATACTTCTCTTATCGTCATTATTATTATTGTTTTGAAAATTGTCAGTATTTGTTTATGCTTTATTATTACTCTGGTCTTTTTGTTAATCAACTAATGACTTAAAAAAAAATTCTATCCTCAAATGAATGAGGTGAAACGTCTTTAAGCAACTTAAAAAAGTCCAGGCGCTTCTCTTTCCAAGCTCCTTAGACTGTGATGACCTGGATAACTGACCTGACTGACTACCTACCTGGACTTTTTGGGAGGGGAGGTAACAACGGTAAAAACAGTAACAATAATAATATTTATATTTATAACAAGGTGCAATAATAATTAATGTGCAATAATAACAGTGTGCAATACAAATACACTTCTTCTTCTTTTTTATTACTAAGTTATTATACTGTGTTGTGTTATTTGTGTTGCGTTGTGATGTGTCGTATCGTGTCGTGTTGTGTGTTATATGTAGTGCCGACAGTTTTCCAATTTTATTGTACTATTGTACTATGTATGACTGTGCAATGACAATAAAGAGTTATCTTATCTTTTCTTAACTGAGAAACTTCACAGACATATCTTCAAATAGTTTTTCTTAAAATTGTGTTTAATGAATTTATTTAGTGTTCTTGTTCTATTTTATTTATTAATTTTATTATCTATTTTCAGTTCCACCTGTGCCCACCAGGGACTGGGGAGTGGCCTGCAGTATCACCCTCCCACTGGATTGAGCCAGATAGCACATGAGCTCAGTCCTCTGACGAGTTGTCACTACTGTTTTTTTTTATAGCTGTAATACCCTCTTTGGACACAGGGTGTCGCACTCTGATGAATAGACCCATGCTTCCTACTTCTTCACTTTCCCTTAGCGTTCTACCACTTCCGGTTTTATTGGTTGTGCGACATAAGGAGGAAAATTAGAAAGAAAAACAAAGAACTACTACAGACAAAGACGTACATTTACCCCAATTTGCTGTTTTTATGAGAAGTAACCAAACAGCTTTAAAAAATATGTTGAACCACAGAACTTTCACTATGTTCCTTTCATTATCCTCTTCGATTAAGATACAGTGAGTACTCCCTATTTTTACTGGCCTCAATTTTTTTTTTACCAATTCACTACCTCGACTGGACTTTGATACCAATCTGGAGGTAAAATGATAAATAAAATTGTTGTATAACAATTAAGGCCTCAGCTGGACTTTGATACCAACACAGAGGAGTTAAGTGAATAAAAATTTTTTCAAACAAATAATGTCTTGGCTGGACTGTCATATCAACACGGATGGGTTAAAGGAGTTAAAAAAATTATTCTAGATTTTTTTTTTGAAACTTCAACTTTTATAGTAAAGAAATGTAAAATTCATAAAGAGATTGATTTCCAATAATTTCTTGGTACGTTACAGATTGATCACTCACAACAGAATTACTTTAGTCAAATTACAGAATGAAATTTTAATGACAATGTGCATACCTTAATTTTGGGGGGTCCCCTTTTTAAAAAAATTTTCACTCACAAGTGATCAGTTACTTCGGTTCAACCAGTTCAGTGCTTTGACCAGACCGAGGCTCAACTCTCACCACCAGTCCAGATTCCCAGATTCCAATGGTCCCCTTCTCTTCTATCCAATCAAGCCCCGTGTTGATGCACCAATTTGTTGTTTTTTTCATGAGGGACGAAAAATATGCTCAAATTATAAGTTTTCACAATTTCTTATCAAATGGTTAGAATTTCAGATTAGTTTTATATGGTGCAACAGACTTCCGTCTCTCTGGCTCACAGACAAAGGCTGCCGCACCCAGGCAGTAAACACTTTTATTCCATGTGATAAAAACAGAATGTTAACATGATTGGTCAGCAGTTGAAGGAAAGCCTTCAGACCCCATGTCTGGCTCAGGTTTCATCTTCAGCACCTTTCGGACATCTCCCTATATGGAGATGACCCTTCTCACATCACCGTGGCAACCACCTCTTGTCCTCCAGTCAAGTCTGTAGAGTCAGAGAAGGGGAAAGGAGTAGACCATTTCCTAGCACCAGAAGTTATGGCCCTGTCGTCTAGAAGGTATCACAACCCCTATCCACATTCCTGAGAAAGGGGCTTATGTCTTGTGTCTGTTAGTATCAGAGTGTTACAGACTACTTCCAAAACTATCCTGCAATACATAACTATGTGCAGTAAAGGATTAAATGTGTGATGCAAATTATGAGGTAATAGCCTTAAACATAGAAAATAAATTCTAACATAGTTCAGTCTAGCTTCTGTGCAATTCAATTTGTATAAGTAATGTCTGTTGTTGTATTCCAGCCTAAAATTTTATAATATTAATGTTTACAGTGGGTCAAGCTGCTGAAGGAGAATAAATATGTTTTTGATTAAGGGATATTTTTTTGATGTAAGTCGCTGGGCACTGTGCATGAGGTCCTGATGACAATTATACAGGTGCAACGGTGCAATTTGTCCAGAGGACAGCGGCATTATTATAAAATATTCCACCATATAAATCTGAAATATGTGTGTAATAGTTCACTTTTTTTGCAACACTTGAAACAACTATCACAGCTACTAACTATTGGCATTAAATTTAGTGCAATGTGCAATGATCTGTGTGCTTCAAACCTTATTAAATTGTGTTTATGCAATAGACATCCTGCTAAAAGGAAAACTCCTACAAAGGCATATGCCATAAGGGCAGCTGCAAAAATCCCACTGTCCAAGGCTTTCAGTCATAAAAGTGACTGTTAGTAAACCCCTTTTCTTTAAAATGCCACCCTTCGTCATGGTATTTTGTTCTTGTTACATAAACTGCATGAAACAAGAGGGTAAGAACATTTGTGGTGAAGTTAGATGCGCCCTTTGCTCTTCGTCTTCGCCACATTGTGGTTTCAAAATGTCAGGCATCTGATATCACATTGTTGAAGAAACTAGTGCAAAATAAATTTTGATTTTCTGCACGCTGGTTTTTTCTTTTCCTAGGCCTTTAACAATTCCCATACCCACTTTTCTTTGCTAGTGTTTGATTTTTTTATTGAGGTTAAGGAAAAGAAATTAGGAAAAGGAGATAGGAGGTATTTTCGAACATACCCCATTTCTTGTGATCTTTCTCTGTTGAAAACCCATTCAGTTTGCTGTGTTTAGTTAGTCCTGTCACCTCTCTCTCTCTCTTTTTTTCTTTTCTGCCACACTATGCAGTTGACTGATAAAACAGACAGGCCATTGTAGTGGTATAGAAGAGCAGCATAACTTTCTTTATCCCCTATCTGGGCTACCAAGTCCTTCTCATTATCAATAATCAGCTGACCTGCAGTAGTATTTGGGGACACATCATGGTACTATAGACCTACTTGCTGTTTTAGTCAATTATGTTTTGTACTTTGTATTTTTGGACTTCAGTTCTCATGGATGCACTGTGTGGCATGCAGGGGTTGGACACAAATGCAGGACTCGAACTGAAAGGGGTGTAAAAAAATGGTAAAAAGCAGAGGAAGCAGAGGACTTAAAAACACGAGGGAACACAGCTGGGAGTAATCAGACACACTGAGACAGGGAGGAAGCAAAACTGAACACAGGACAAGAGACTGTCAAAATACAACAGGAAACTAACTAAGACGCAGACTACGCGACAATTGCTTGACACTGACACCAGGGGAGAAACACACATGGAAACAAGACAGACTGAGGAGACAGAGAGAACAAGGGACACAGAGTGGGCAAGAGACACAACGGGCGAGGGAGAACACAGAAGAAAACAAGACAACAAGAATGAAAGGGAACAGAGTAAATGAGCATGAACCTAAGAACTAGAAATATAAATAATTAAACTAGGAAGAGAAAACTCATGTCACTGAGTTTGCTCTTCACTGAACCATGAATAACACTAAATCAAAGAATATCAATTAAACCACAAAACACATAAACACTGGGTCACAGACCCAGGAGCATAACATCAGTATGCTATTACAACTTGCTTTTGGTAGACTGTGTACCTCCCTTATACTGCATTGGTCCACAACATCTCAAAATTCCACACAGCACTGAGTGTGAATGGTGAAAATTTAGAAATGTACCAGCTTGAAGAAGACCACAGCACAGTGATTTGATGACATTGAGAGTGAAGAGCCTCCACAAGGATTTTCATGTTAACCTCTTAAGCCCCAAGGGGGTTTCTGAGCTTCCTGCTCGAAAATGCAATGCCTAAATTAAATTGATTATTTCTCTGCAATTACAAACTCTGTCCTTACAATCTTGGTATCAAAATGAAGCTAACACTTGGGACATTTAATCAGAGGTGTAAATATTAAAGCAGATATTACTCTGTCAAAGTTACTGAGACTGGAACACAGAAAAAGTAAGTAGATTTTATTCTCGCCTAATTTTTTTTTGTAATTTTTAGCATATAACCCTTTTAAAAATATGCCTCAGATCATATTTGGTTCTAGAAATCCAGTAACCAACATATAAGCATAATCTGTGCAAAGATTTGTGTTTCTAAAGTAAAACAGTGAAAAACTACAGCCCTGTCAATACATGAATATCCAGACGTTGTACAAAAATGTCCAATTTTGGCACACAATTGGACACCATGCCAGTAAATTTTTTTAGGTATTAAAGAGCAGAAATTAATAAATTTTATTAACAGGCCTAAAAATGCTTTTTTTAAAAATATATTTTTGAAGAATTAACCACACATTTACATGGTAATGGCCCTTTTCTGCCGTGCGCATAGAGCGCTTCATTGGCCTCTGGCCCTTTAAACTCTGAGGGGCTGTAACTTTGGTTTCTTTTGGTCAATTTGCATGATTGACACCTCTTTTTAATCGTTTTAGCCAATAGATTCAAAGTAACGATGCCACGTTCACGTCACTTCAACCAATCAGACGTTGTAATGCCAAAACCCACGTGTGTCCAAATTTACTGCATGTGACGTCTGTCCAGTCACGTGTCTGTAGGTGGGTCTAAAATGGAGGTTGTTGACGGAAGATGGCTCTGATGCACCTAGGTAGGCATGGTAAATAACAGCAATCACGTGGTTACCGGCTACCGGCGAAAATAATGGAGGAAATCGGGACGGTAAGCCAATTTCTGTGTTAGCGCATTTGCGCCGCTGTGTGTTTTTGTGGTCTTCTTTTGCGACTAATTCAGTGAATTCTGGTCTGATCGTGGTGAAACTTGGTGTGTGGAGTCAGTGATAGCTCTGGGAGCTAACCAGCCTATTTTTAACCGCTTACATGAAGTCTGAAGAATTTCTGGTTCGGTTTTGTGTGTTTAGCGGACTTCTGCGCATTTACGTAACTGCTCGTTTAATCGCGGCTTGTTTTCGGTGTGTTTGGTGGTTGTAGAAATGGTTTATATGACATTTTAGCTGAGATTCTGGGGTTTCTGTGGATACCACACATGTCTGGATTTATATTTCTCAACCGGCGTTATAACCGATTAAACGTGATCTCCTCCTTTTTGCCCCCAATGCCGGGGGCGTGGGGCTTAAGAGGTTAAGCCAGTGGGTTCCATCTACTGGAAATATTAGCACTTTTCCACCATCACATGAGGAAGTCATAACTAAAAACAACAGTAAGAAAGTCAAGGCTGGATATGGCTCCATCTCTGCAAAAGAGGCAAATTATTGAATCAACAAATATTTTCAATTCAAAGAGTGCTTGGGCTTCAGAAGAACAGTAACTGTTTTTGGCCATACTTAGTTGGTCACATGATTGTTGGCTTTTGGGGATTTCTCATTGTTATTGTTAGGGTCTTTAACTTCCAATATAAAGTGCTTTGAGGCAACTAGTGTTGCGAGTGATTTAAATAAAAGTGTATTGAATTGAACTGAACACAGGATCTCTAATATGGACTTCTTCCAAAATGATTTTACCAATAATTTGATAATAGACCCGTGTACCAGCTATTTCTTTCATCAAATACTGTGAAATGGAGAAACAACACTTGTTTCACATTTTCTACGAGGTCACATTTTCTACGTAATAATTTTGACGTATATTATAAACCAAACAACTTTAGGCCCAAAAGAAGTTTTTGGGTTTTTTTTGTTCATTTTTATTAGTTAATCTTTTTTTAAGCCTTGATGTTCAGCTCATAGACAATTTCTGGATTTGAGATAACAGCCAGAAGATACTGACACTTAAGGACCTCGGCAGTTAGATCCCTTTAAAAGGAGATGCTATCTTATACAACAACAAAATAACTTCAAAATGAACAAGCAAATTGCAAAGACAGTAATCTGATGATTAAAGCATAAGTATGTAACCAAATAACCAGAGATCAGTTATGTAGTGTATGTAGCATTCTCCACTCATATAATGGTTGTCTAGCACCTTAATTTGCTGCTATTTAATGGTTTATAACACACCAGTAATTCCCCACTGCCTTCAAAAGCTATCTATGTCAAATTTTTGGATGACGCAATTTCTGTATGCCACATTTCATTATCAATCAAACAATCAAGATGTGATTAAACTGCAGAGTATAATGGGGTTGTATAATGATGTTCTATTAACTGTTTAGGAATTATAACAGTGTTTATACAGTCCACCATTTTCAAAACTCACAGTTCTGGAAAAAAACCAAGATTAACCCGAACTAGAATGATGACAACAGAAAATTCTGAAGAAGAGGAGAGACAGCTCATGATATGAAGAATACAACATCATCTGTCAAACATAGCAGTGACGAGAGAGTCTATCTCTGGGCGTGAGGTCACTGAGGCAGTTAAACAACTCCTTGGTAGTAGGCTCCCCACTTGCAGCATTCTAGCCTCCATTTCTATGTGTACATGTCTCCTCAGCAGAATCACTGTGGCGACCACTGTAAAGCTTTGACTATACTCCATTGTGAACATTGACAGCTGTGGATAAACTTATTTAACTTAATTTTATTATTATGTGTATAACCTTTTTTGTTTTTACTAAACCAGTAAAATAAGTTTTAATTTCTTTTTTAACATGGGGGTAAACTTCTGCACGACCTCTATGCAAGAATTAAATTAGCATATGTTCCTAAAATTATTGAAAGTGCAATTCTAAAACCAAACTAATGAGCAAACAAACATATATTGAAAGAAAGCGTCAAAAGTATTTAATACGGAATATCATTCAGTGGTTTTCCCTAACAACTTGTCTCTTTGGCAGATATTTGATATTTAATCAGCTACCTGAAGATGGATGTATGAACAGCAGTTATTACACTTATTGTAATTAATATTGTGTTTGGGCTTTAAACTGATTCTAAACAGAATATTAAACTCCATTGAAGTGTAACCAAGTCAAAGTTGGACCTGCGGGTTGAAAGATGAGTAAATGTATAACTATACATGTCTGACTAAACTTTTTCGTTCTGTTCACTCTTTGGAAGGTTTTTTTTTTATTTACATTACCCAATGTAAATAAAAAAACCTTCCAAAGATTACTATAGCTTTCGATAAATGCCAAAAACAGCTGCAATGACAGTATAGCTAAACATGTATGTATGGCATTTTTAAGATTGGGAGGGATTTGAAAACAACCACTAGAAACAGAAACTTACGAGTAGAGAGTGTAGCCCCTTTGCTCACTAATGTCATGTTCTTAATTCTTGCTTCTCAATTAACTAGCTAGCTTAACTATTTCAACACTGAGACAGTCAGATATTCAGATCAAACTGCCTCACCACCGGAAAATAATTGAAATCACTGAAACATTTAAATGCTGATACAGTGATAGTGTGTCAACAGCATTCCACATGGAAAAACAAGATCAGTCCAGTGAAAATCATATCCAGTTTCTTTCAGCTACCTATTAGTGTCTTGTTCTCAATCACACATTTTCTTGACTCTCAGTTGGTTGGGGTGGTTCCTGGTTGACTGTCATTGTGGTGTAATGGGGATGAAAAGCTTTACACTTGCTGGTATGGGGATTTGTTTACTTTTCTTGTACTGTGCTGCCAATTTAAGATTTATTTGACTTGCTTATTAGTGTTTTGGTTTTTAATTTCATTATAAACTGAATTTTAGTCTTTGTGTAAGAGTAGCCGGTGTGTGTGTTCTTGCGTGTATACCTGCCTAATAAAGATATGTTGATATTCTGTCACACTATATTTGCTACACGTAGCCATTTCTTCCAGGAATTGTGAAGTAATGACCAACACAAGTTACAGCATCAAATCTTCATTAGTTTTCTTGCTAAACCGTTTGCCCCATGCACTGCAGGTTGGTAAACACACAAATTCCTATACTAATGAAGCAAGAAAAGATGACATATATTTCAGGAATTTGAATAAAATGTATGCATTCTCTAGGCTTAAAGCGCTATCTCTGTTTTAGATTATTTTATTGTCTTAAATTGTAAATAAAAAACACGAAATGAGCCATTTATATAAACATGGCCAAAATATGTGTGCTGTGGATTAGACCTCTATAGTCTTTTTGCAGGCCTGATTAGGGAGCAAAAAAGGTCCATAAAATGTAAAAGAAATGGCACAGATGCAGACCGTAAAATTGATCCTTACCTCAGACCCCAATAGACTCCAGTTGTGTTGTATAATGGGCTCACATACTGAACCCCCTGTATGCAGGACTCATTATGAAAAATATGCCACTCCTAATCCCCCAAAGAGGATTTCAGAGCTTCTTAGAGTATCCAAGCTAGGCCCAACAGTTTCCTTTAACCCTTCCATACAGTGTTTATTTTTAACCATTGTTTATTACTAGTTACATTCTTAAGTAAATTCTCAGACGACACAGTCATTGTTCAGAAAAGTCAATCAGTTCCGAGTGCAGATGAATATTAATAGCACAGATACTGACTGGTGGAACAATATAAATACCATGGAATGGTCACTGGCAGTAATTTAAAATTCATTACCATTATGGAAGCAGTGGTCAAGAAGAGTGATCAACACTTTTTGAGGGAGTTAAGTTTTTCATTGGGATAGAAAACTAATCACCATTGTCTTTTATTGAATTGGTTTTTAACATTTTTCATTTTTTCCTGGTTCGGGAATGTTAGAACCAAGAGTAGTATATATTTTAAGAAAGACCTGTCACTGTCGCGCTGGCAGACCGTGGGGATGTGGGGAAATTAGGACCCAAATGCAAAGCAGCGCATTTATTTCCAGTGAAGTAAACTGACACTATAACAATAATTCCCCAGGGTGTTCCCGACTCCCTTGCCTTGTCCTCTTCCCAGAGTAGTGTCCTGTGTCTCCGCTCCTCAGTGTATGAGCACCCCGTGCTCACTGCCCTCTCGACTCCACACTCCACCTGGGAAGTAACCAAGAGGGAGCAGTCAGAACACACCACAATTGCGGCAGACTAACCTTCTCTAACTGGCAAAGAGACTAACGTGAAGTCACGTGATAATCCAGCGTCGAGGAGCCCTCAGCTACACTCCTATGTAGCTCCCTCAATGATTCAGATCAGCTGCAGGTGTGTGAGATCCTCCTCCTCAGGAGTGGCCAGCCTCCCAATGGGACACACCCACCAGGCCTGGTGTCCCATGGAGCTTTTATTTCGAGTCTTTCTGTCAGTTATTTCTCTGCTTTTAGTTTTTGAGTTTCTTGTTCAAATTTTCTAGTCCTTAGTTTAAAATTGTTTTGTTTAGGTGTGAGTCTATCTCTATCGAGTCTAAAGGATAGACTGCACTGGGGCGATTGTGGCTCAAGAGTTGGGAGTTCGCCTTGTAATCGGAAGGTTGCTGGTTCGAGCCCTGGTTTGGACAGTCTCGGTCGTGTGTCCTTGGGCAAGACACTTGCTTACTGGTGGTGGTCAGAGGGCCCGGTGGTGCCAGTGTCCGGCAGCCTCAGGGTGGCTGTGGCTACAATGTAGCTTGCCATCACCAGTGTGTGAATGGGTGGATGACTGGGTGTGTAAAGCGCTATACAAATACAGGCCATTTAATATTATCACATTTGTTAGTTACTTCTTGTTTCACTTCTCCATGTGTCATTACGTTGGTTATTTGCACTTGTGTGCAAATAATCCCGTAAGTAGAGATATTTATACATACAGCGCTACTTAGCAGAAGTAGTGATATTTATACATACAGCGCTACTTAGGAGAAGTAGCACTGTGTGTATAAATAGCTTCCCTTTTCTTTGTGTTCCTTGTAAGAGCATCTGTGTCCCTTCATACTCTGATAGATGCATTGGAAAGCACCTTGGGGTTAGCATCTTGCCCAATGATATTTGGCATGTAGAAGTTGCAACACTAGAGTGTTGCAAAAACTGGAACTTTGACACCTAAGATGTGAGTCTCTGGTGATGTAACAACTGAGGTGAGATATGCAGATAAATGTTCTTTACTGAAAGCAAAGAGTACTATTTAATATAAATATAGGGACAGTACAAAACAGAGTAAAAATAGAGCTGTCATGCAGCAACACATTGATTTCCTTTTTAACTGAAATGGAAAATTTTACCCCCTTTGAAACAATGAGTCTCTACTAATTATGAGTCTTCAGTGTTCCTTAAATGTCACTGTTACACTTTTGACAAAGTTTAAGATATATTTTCTACTTTATTGTTTAGAATAAATTCAAATAAACAAATTCTAGTTTCTTCATGTTCATATTCTTCATATTATGTCTGTGAAGGTTCTGTCATCCAGGTCATCGTAGTCAAAGGAGTTTGCAAGGAAAGCGTCTGGACTTCTTTAAGTTGCTTGAAGACGTTTCACCTCTCATCCGAGAAGCTTCTTCAGTTCTAAGGTCAAATGGCCGAGAGTCCCAGATTTAAACCAAGTGGGAGTATCCCCCCAAAGAGGGACAAAGGACCCCCTGGTGATCCTCTAATCACATGAGCCAAGGTGTGAAAGCGGGTGTGGGACCTAATCAGCCAGGGTTTCGGGTGAGCTCATTGTGAAACCTGGCCCCACCTTATCATGCGATTTCCTGAGGTCAGATGGTCCAGGATGTGAGTGGGCATTAAGGCGTCTGGGGAGGGAACTCAAAACTGGATTATAGATGGCAGACAGTTGGTGTCGTAAACCACCGCCTCTGTTCAAAGATGGTCGCTCACAGTGGACATAGATGGCCTCTTTCACTCCTCTTTCAAACCATCTGTCCTCTCTGTCCAAAATGTGAACATTGGCATCCTCGAAAGAGTGTCCTTTATCCTTAAGATGCAGATGGACTGCTGAGTCTTGTCCTGTGGAGGTGGCTCTTCTATGTTGTGCCATGCGCTTGTGAAGTGGCTGTTTGGTCTCTCCAATGTAGAGGTCTGGGCATTCCTCGCTGCACTGTACAGCATACACCACGTTGTTCAGTCTGTGTTTTGGAGTTTTGTCTTTCAGGTGAACCAGTTTCTGTCTGAGTGTGTTGTTGGGTCTGAAGTACACTGGGATGTCGTGCTTGGAGAAAACTCTCCTGAGTTTCTCTGATACACCGGCTACATAGGGGATGACAACGTTGTTGCGTCTGTCTTTCTTATCCTCCCTCGCTGGTGTCTGATCTTCTTTTCTGTGCCTCTTTGCTGACTTTATGAACGCCCAGTTAGGATAACCGCATGTTTTGAGTGCTTCCTTTACGTGTGTGTGTTCCTTCTTTTTTCCCTCAGGCTTAGAGGGAACATGTTCTGCACAGTGGTGTAGGGTCCTGATTACTCCAAGTTTGTGTTCCAGAGGGTGATGGGAGTCAAAAAGGAGGTACTGGTCCGTGTGTGTGGGCTTCCGGTAAACTTCGATGTTGAGGTTACCATTCTCTTCAATGTGCACAGCGCAGTCCAGGAAAGGCAAACAGTTATCCTTTGTGTCTTCCCTGGTGAACTTGATGTTTTTATCCACGGCGTTAATGTGCGCAGTGAAGGATTCCACTTCTTGTGTCTTGATTTTGACCCAGGTGTCATCTACATATCTGTACCAGTGGCTGGGTACTCTTCCTTTGAAAGAGCCAAGAGCCTTCCTTTCCACTTCCTCCATGTAAAGGTTGGCTACAATCGGTGACACGGGGGAGCCCATGGCACAGCCATGTTTTTGTCTGTAGAAGCCTTCGTTGTATTTGAAGTATGTTGTGGTAAGGCAGAGGTCTAACAGTGTGCAGATCTGATCGGGTGTGAAGTTGGTCCTGTCTTCCAAGGAGCTGTCTTCTTGTAGTCGTTTTCTGACAGTCTCCACTGCCTCCGTGGTGGGTATGCAAGTGAAGAGAGAGACTACATCAAAGGACACCATGGTTTCATCTGGATCCAGGGTAAGTTTCTGGACCTTGTCGGTGAAGTCGGTGGAGTTCTTGATGTGGTGTGGGGTGTTCCCCACGAGAGGTGCAAGGATGGTAGCAAGGTGTTTCGCAATGTTATAAGTGGCTGAGTTTATGCTACTGACTATGGGTCTGAGTGGGACCCCTTCCTTGTGGATTTTAGGAAGTCCATAAATGCAGGGTATGGCATCCCCTGGATAAAGGTGGTGATATGTAATGCGGTCAATGATTTTGTCCTTTTCAAGGTCTTGAAGGCAAGCTATAACTTTCTTTTTGTAGCTGCTTGTGGGGTCTCGCTTTAAAGCTTCGTAGGTGTTGTTGTCACTGAGGAGAGTAGTGATCTTTGTGTGGTAATCTGTTGTGTTTAGGACCACGGTGCACCTTCCCTTATCCGCTGGTAATATAGTGATGTTGTGGTCTTTGCTCAGGGAAGCGACGGCCTTCTTTTCTTGTAATGTAAGGTTAGACGGAGGGACTTTCGCACTGGAGAGGGTGGCTGAGACTTTCATCCTGATTTGCTCTGCTTCTGTCTGTGATAATTTATTAATCCGTATGGCGGTTTCTGTGGCTGTGATGAGGTCCACTATGGGCAACTGTTGCGGAGAAATGGCGAAATTGAGTCCTTTGGCTAAAACCCTCTTTTCAGGTTCAGTGAGATTCCGGTCTGAAAAGTTCTTTACCCATTTCTCCCGACTGTCTTCAGGTGTGTTTTCTTCTCTGAGTTGTGTGGGTTCAGACTGAGGAGTGTGGGTTTTTGAAAGCAAGGTGTGAAATTTCCTGCGTTGTCTTTCTTTTCCTTTAGAGTGTTGGGCCCGCTGAGCCTTGTCCACAAACTTGTAAACCTCTTCTAGGATTGGAGAGGGTAGAAGGGTTTCCAGTTCCTGCAGAGTCTGGCTGATCTTGATCTGGAGGGCATCTATAGTGAAATGGACCTGTCTTATCCTTTCACTTGCACCTCTCATGGGGAACACCCCACACCACATCAAGAACTCCACCGACTTCACCGACAAGGTCCAGAAACTTACCCTGGATCCAGATGAAACCATGGTGTCCTCTGATGTAGTCTCTCTCTTCACTTGCATACCCACCACGGAAGCAGTGGAGACTGTCAGAAAACGACTACAAGAAGACAGCTCCTTGGAAGACAGGACCAACTTCACACCCGATCAGATCTGCACACTGTTAGACCTCTGCCTTACCACAACATACTTCAAATACAACGAAGGCTTCTACAGACAAAAACATGGCTGTGCCATGGGCTCCCCCGTGTCACCGATTGTAGCCAACCTTTACATGGAGGAAGTGGAAAGGAAGGCTCTTGGCTCTTTCAAAGGAAGAGTACCCAGCCACTGGTACAGATATGTAGATGACACCTGGGTCAAAATCAAGACACAAGAAGTGGAATCCTTCACTGCGCACATTAACGCCGTGGATAAAAACATCAAGTTCACCAGGGAAGACACAAAGGATAACTGTTTGCCTTTCCTGGACTGCGCTGTGCACATTGAAGAGAATGGTAACCTCAACATCGAAGTTTACCGGAAGCCCACACACACGGACCAGTACCTCCTTTTTGACTCCCATCACCCTCTGGAACACAAACTTGGAGTAATCAGGACCCTACACCACCGGGCAGAACATGTTCCCTCTAAGCCTGAGGGAAAAAAGAAGGAACACACACACGTAAAGGAAGCACTCAAAACATGTGGTTATCCTAACTGGGCGTTCATAAAGTCAGCAAAGAGGCACAAAAAAGATCAGACACCAGCGAGGGAGGATAAGAAAGACAGACGCAACAACGTTGTCATCCCCTATGTAGCCGGTGTATCAGAGAAACTCAGGAGAGTTTTCTCCAAGCACGACATCCCAGTGTACTTCAGACCCAACAACACACTCAGACAGAAACTGGTTCACCCGAAAGACAAAACTCCAAAACACAGACTGAACAACGTGGTGTATGCTGTACAGTGCAGCGAGGAATGCCCAGACCTCTACATTGGAGAGACCAAACAGCCACTTCACAAGCGCATGGCACAACATAGAAGAGCCACCTCCACAGGACAAGACTCAGCAGTCCATCTGCATCTTAAGGATAAAGGACACTCTTTCGAGGATGCCAATGTTCACATTTTGGACAGAGAGGACAGATGGTTTGAAAGAGGAGTGAAAGAGGCCATCTATGTCCACTGTGAGCGACCATCTTTGAACAGAGGCGGTGGTTTACGACACCAACTGTCTGCCATCTATAATCCAGTTTTGAGTTCCCTCCCCAGACGCCTTAATGCCCACTCACATCCTGGGCCATCTGACCTCAGGAAATCGCATGATAAGGTGGGGCCAGGTTTCACAATGAGCACACCCGAAACCCTGGCTGATTAGGTCCCACACCCGCTTTCACACCTTGGCTCATGTGATTAGAGGATCACCAGGGGGTCCTTTGTCCCTCTTTGGGGGGATACTCCCACTGGGTTTAAATCTGGGACTCTCGGCCATTTGACCTTAGAACTGAAGAAGCTTCTCGGATGAGAGGTGAAACGTCTTCAAGCAACTTAAAGAAGTCCAGACGCTTTCCTTGCAAACTCCTTTGACATTCTTCATATTAGTTGTTGTAGTTTTAAAAACAAACAAAAAGCAAAACAGAAAGGTTTAATAAGGATGGAGTTTGGCTGTGGAAAGAGCACTTCAAGGATCTTCTTCTAGTATAAGCACAGACTGAGGACAAAGATCTGCTCCACCTCTGAAGCATATTTCAAGGTGTGTGGGAATTTGCCCAGCCAGTTAATACGCGTTTTGTGGATTTGGGAAAGTGCTTTGACTTCTCCCTTTAGGTGGTTTTGTAAAGGGTACTTTAGGGGTATGTGGTATCAGGCCTGTTTTTGAGGGGCTATCCACTCCCTATACAACAGTGTAACCTTGGTTCACATTGTTGCTGTTGGATTCTGCTAAGGCTCTGTCACTGATTCTGTTCATAGTATTTTATTATCAGTTCAATTCAATTTATATTTTCTCCACTCTACATGTCAAATGTCCTTGGGCAAGATACTAACCCCAAGTTACTCTCTGATGCATCCATTAGAGTGTGAATGGCTGTGAATGGTGTGAAGAAGGCAAGCTGGCCCTCCCTCTGGTTTCACTGATCAGTTTTGACCAGCATGTTAATACACACATGCAGATATGTTTAGAAATGAAAGTAATTCTCATCACTTTCTAGTGTTTATTAAAAACACCAAGCACTTAAATCTCTGTTAGAAACTTAGACCATGGTCCTACCTACATTTCGGTATTCTGCAAACCTCAGGTAGGTTTGTTTGCATCTGGCTATAAATATTTGTATTTTCTCTGTTTGTATGTTCTCTTTGTGCTTTGTCTGTCAATGTCATGTCATTTTTCTGTTGTGAAGAAAGCTGAGTCTTCCTCGAGTCTTGAGGTACTTTCAAAATACCTAAACCTTCAAAGCCAAGCTTTAACATCCAAATGTTTTTAGAAAAACCTTAAGAAGCACGTGACAGTCAATTTCTATATATAAAATTACACCACATTTCAATGTTCATATTTAAATATCTGCTGGGCACACAGCTCTGTGTACTTCATAAATGATCACATTATCTTAAACTGTTGTTTCCGTTATTACTGCACCCAACTGCAAAGTATACACAGGATGTAACAAAATCATTACCTAGATCTGCTGTATGAAGCTGTGGATTAGATGTCTGTAGCTTTGGGGGATAGAAAAAAACTGAGCACACAGAAACTGTTGATCCCCCGCCTTGATAACCTAAGTCTCTCTCTCCTTGTCTAAACCACCAAAACCAATACACAGACATAAGAAAGCAGCAGAGTTTCTCATGAACACTGTTATGTTTGAATACTAAGAAGAAGTGTCCAAGAGAGCAATCAAGTTTCCCCCTGTTGTTGCTTCTCTTCTCCTCTTATTTTACTTAGCTTGTCAGCTGAGATAGTATAGAATGAACTTCAAATCATATGAAGTGAGATCCTATTAAATGAGTTTCTTACAGCAACGTTGAATCAATTTAAATTAAAAAAAAAATAAAAAAACATGAAGGGGAAGTAAAATGACACGTGACAAAACCTAAGAAATGATCCACTGAGGCCACTGATTTCTGTAAATTTTTTTCTTATCTGTGAGGAACCCTGGAGAAATTGTTGACCAGGACATGTCCTTCAAAGCACATATTAAACAAATTTGTATGACTTCTTTTTTCTATTTGCGCAATATCTCTAAAATTAGAAATATCCTGTCTCAGAGTGACGCTGAAAAACTAGTTCATGCATTTATTACTTCCAGGCTGGACTACTGTAATTCATTATTATCAGGATGTCCTAAAAACTCCCTGAAAAGCCTTCAGTTAAACCAAAAATGCTGCAGCAAGGGTACTGACAGGGACACAAGGTCTTGAATAATCAGGCCCCATCTTATCTTAATGACCTTGTAAAATGGTAAATGGCCTGTATTTATATAGCGCCTTAATCGTCCCTAAGGACCCCAAAGCGCTTTACATATCCAGTCATCCACCCATTCACACACAGGTGATGGCAAGCTACATTGTAGCCACAGCCACCCTGGGGCGCACTGACAGAGGCGAGGCTGCCGAACACTGGCGCCACCGGACCCTCTGACCACCACCAGTAGGCAATGGGTTAAGTGTCTTGCCCAAGGACACAACGACCGAGACTGTCCAAGCCGGGGCTCGAACCGGCAATCTTCCGATTACAAGGCGAGCTCCCAACTCTTGAGCCACGATCGCAGCCATATCACCCCATTAGAGCACTTCGCTCTCGCACTGCAGGCTTACTTGTTGTTCCTAGAGTATTTAAAAGTAGAATGGGAGGGAGAGCCTTCAGTTTTCAGGTCCCTCTTCTGTGGAACCAGCTTCCAGTTTGGATTCGGGAGACAGACACTATCTCTACTTTTAAGACTTTGTGTAAATATTCAGTATGCAAGCTAGGTGTTGTTGCTAAAAGGTTAAAAGAGCCAGATAGTGGGATATGAAATTATGTGTAGGCTAGTGGAAACAGGAAGAGCATGAGACAGAGTGTTAAAATTAAAGTCAAAATGGGAAACAGAATGAGACAAGTGTGTCTGTGACAAATGACGTGTCTTATATAGTGGAGTCGCTTTGTTAAGCTTTTAACCTGCATGTTTAAATCACGTGACCCATATATTTAGGTCAAATATAGCTACCATTATATTAATGGAAAGTTTGTGCCGCTTGTTGTATGAACACATGCTGATCAATATTGTTTGAAAATGTAATAATTAGGATCAATAAGTAACCTTTGATTATGTTATGGCCAACAGTGACTAGTCCAACATAGGGTTAATTCAGCTTGGCACTGCTGAAGTATGCACATAGGACCCTTTCTCAGCGTTCACCTGTGTTTATCTGTACTGTCCCACGTAGTGTCCAGCCCCTTCAAAGCCTATACAGTAAACAAACTCGGCCCTGCTGGGCATGCACCTGAGATTCTGGTTCTCGCCTCAGTCGCCTGAAGGTGAGAAAAACCCTTACTTAGCATAGATAGCATGGGCACCTGACAAAATTGTCAAACTGATTAACTGTCAACTGCTGTCTTGCAGACTTTTGGACTTAGTTTGGCCATAAAACTGACAAAGGGACCCAATTTAATGATGGATGAAAGAGTGGTGCTTGAGAAGTTATGGGATAGAGTCAGAAAGTATGCATCATAAGTGGAAGATGAAAAGAAAGAACAAAAGGATGAAAGGGTACCCAACGGCAGGAGGGGGTACTGGAAAAGTATAAAAGTAGCTCTATTGAGATGAAATGTCTCAGATCATCCTTAGAGGATACTCTGTGTGCCCTAGAGTTTGCCCTAGAGATCTCCATATGCATATGCTTTGCTGAATAAAGAGTTGAAGTTGGACTTCACGTCTCCGAGTGACTTCTTGCCATCAAAGAATCGGGTGAAACTGACGTACTTTGACAGCTTAAAACTTGGAGTTCGGACTGGATCAGGTGACCCTGAATCCTCCCTCAGTTATGCTGCAATAGGCATAGGCTGCTGGGGGATTCCCATGATGCATTGAGTATTTCTTCTTCAGTCACCTTTGTCCCTCACTATATGTTAGTATTAATAGACCTCTCTGCATTGAATCATACCTGTTATTAATCTCTGTCTCTCTTCCACAGCATGTCTTTTATCCTGTCTTCCTTCTCTCACCCCAACCAGTTGCAGCAGATGGTCGCCCTTCCCTGAGCCTGGTTCTGCCAGAGGTTTCTTCCTGTTAAAAGGAAGTTTTTCCTTTCCACTGTTGCCGACGTGGTTGCTCATAGGGGGTCATATGATTGTTTGGTTTTCCTCTGTATGTAATAATGTAGGGTCTACCTTACCTAAAGTGCCATGAGGTGACTGTTGTTGTGATTTGGCGCTATATAAATAAAATAAATAAAATAAAATTGAATTATCTAATGTTATCAGACTCTGCCACTTTTGCAATATTTGTCTTTGCCACTTTGTCACTTGCTTTTACACAAAGAAGTCAAGTGTGTCTCAACAACAGATGGACACTTTGCATTATTCAGAGAGCGTGGCAGTTCCAGTCAGACCTTTTGAGAAAATGAGAGATGCAGAAGAGCACATGACGATGTATCTGTCTCCAGAGTCAGCAGCTAGTTGTCAAAACTGTATACACTCAAAAAAATCTGTTGTTGGATGAACACAATTTAATCATGGCACCTTTTTCCACGTGATTTAAACAAGTACAGTAACCCATTTTTGACCATGTCAAACCAACACATTTGCCATTTGGTGGTTTAATGTAATCAGATTATGTTGGATCAACATAGTATACTTACATTGACTTGAAGTGATTTATGTAGAAGTATGTAGAGTGAAATTTGTTTTAATTCATTCTACACAAACTTTTGGAAAGCTCAATGAAATCTTGTTGTTTGAACAATTACTTTGTTAATCAAGGTAATTACTGCTAGTCTTGCTTAATGAACCAATATGGGGGTTGATGATTTCATAGAGACAAACAATCATTTGCACTTACATTTATAGGTAATTTAGAATCACCAATTAACCTAACTCTAATTACGCACTGCAAACCAGCCAGATTGTGGATTTGAACTCAGGCCCTTCTTGTTGTGAGGCAACAGCACTAACCATCACACCACCAAGCTGTCGATCCAAGCTTAACAAAAGTAGGAAAGCTATGATTACAAGGCTTGATGCAGAATTTTCTGTACGTTTTTGTCCTTGACAGATTACAGTACAATAAATAGCGATAGCATACACGTGGTGTGGGTGTAGTTGTCTGCCTCTTAAAACTCCAGCGAGTTTCCTGCAGTTTGACATCTAATGTGATCTTGTGAATTTCGTGAGTCCAGGCAACTAACCACTCTTACTAGATTGTATCATGTCATCTCAACAAGAACAAATTAAGTTGCTGAATTTCATGCAGATGCTACATGATTTAATTATGTTCACCATAGAAACATGAAATTATTTAGTTCAAATTACAAGTTTTGAATCTTGTACATGTAACAACCACCCAATTTCATTTTTTTGAGTGCAAGTGCACAATGGTTGTTCCTTCTTTCAGGTACACTGGCCTCATGACCTTATGACCATGTCCAAAGAGCACTCATATTCTTCTGCTCAATATATAGGCACAACAAATGGATGACACTTTAACCAGTAGGTGAGGCTATAAGCTATGAAGGATTTTTAAAACAAACTGTTGGTAATACATGTGCTGAGATTTTTTTTAATCAAGGTCTTTTTATTGAAAGAGATTTTTGTACAATCACAAACAACAAATTAAACATACAAGCAGTGGAGTATACTGCTTATAAACTGAAAGCGCACCCTCCCATCTGCCAGAATTAAAGGAGAGGGGAAAAAGGGGGGGAGTCAAATTAGGCAGGGTGACAAAAAAAATTGACACTTACAGACGTATACATGCACACAATTGTACAGAGTCAGCTATTGTCCATCTTTCCATTTGTCAATACATGTCAGAAATGGTTGCCAGGTAGTGTAGAAGTTGGAAGTGGATCCTTTGAGGGAGCATCTCATCTTTTCCAGTTTAAGAAACTGCATAATGTCTGTGATCCATCGTGAACAAAAGGGGGCGAGGAGTCTTTCCAATGTAACAACACACATCTCCTAGCTAACAAAGTACAAAAGGCTCTCATTTTCAGCTTATGTTTGTTCAGATGCTCCCCCTGTGGGATGGTACCAAATAGACCAGCAAAGGGACATAGATTAAATGGCTTTCCTAAAATTTTTGAAAGAGTAGAAAAAACCAATTGCCAAAACCGATGAAGCATTGGACATGTCCAGAACATATGTCGAAGGGTGGCTGGAGCCTGCTTACATTTATCACAGGTAGGATCCAGATCTGGTGTAAATCTGGACAATTTAGTCTTTGACCAGTGTAGTCGATGCACAATTTTAAACTGAATAACAGTATGATGTTGGCAAATTGAAGATGAATAGATCCTTCCTATATTTTTCAGCCAGTTGTCCCCTGAAATTTCAACATTTAAATCTTTTTTCCACTTTACTTTTAGATGATTAAGAGTAGCTGAGCTGTGTTGGATTAGTTTATTATAGATGTTACCAATAATTTGTTTCTGATCAAATGCAACTTTAAAAATATCATCTAACAGAGAGACAGGTGGACGAGAGGGGAAGCAATCAGTATGTGAGGATACAAAGTTTCATAATTTATCTAAAAAGGTTAGATTCGGGTATGGAAAACCTGTTTACCATCTGCTCAAAAGAGGCAAATTTGTTGCTAAGGTAAAGGTCTTGCATTGACAGAATACAATTTTTACACCAAACCTGAAAGCCTCCACCTGATAAGGAGGGAGCAAACATATGGTTTCTAATAACTGGTGCAAAGAGAGACAGCCTGAAAGTTTTCCTAAACTGGTTCCAAATACGAATTGAGTTTATCACAACTGGATTAGAAGTATAGTGAGAGAGTGGCCTGACTGAAGGGATCTCGGCACACAGCAATGCTCGCAGACACACCTGTCCACAGGATGAGCTCTCCAGGAGGAGCCAGCTTGGAACAACTAAATGATCAGCGTCACGCATCCAGTGGAGCAGTACCCTGATATTGGCTGACCAATAATAAGACAGAAAGTTAGGGAGAGCCAGTCCACCCTGTGGGTGTGGCCTTTGCAGGATGCTCTTTCTTAACCAACCAATCAATCAATCCAAGCTTTATTCGCCACATGCAGGTTGCCCTGCAGTGAAATGGGACCCCCCCCCCCCCGACCTTACACACACAACCTTACACCTTACACACACAACACAGACATTACATGGGGATACATACGTGGGTTCTTCTTGTTCCAAATGAATGATGATATTAACTTGTATGAAAAAATGTTTGGTCAGATATATAGGGAGGTTTTGGAATAGATAATGGAGCCTTGGCAACAGGTTCATTTTAATTATAGTAATCCTCCCACAAAGGGAAAGGGATAAAAAGTTCCAGCAATGAATGTCCTTTTTCAGACTCTCCAACACTGGTAGGTAGTTTGCTTTATAAAGATCTTTGTAACAGCTGGAGATCCAAATTCTGAGGTATTTAAACTTTTTATTATTGATTTTGAATGGTATTAGATTAGATGGGATATTTTTGCAGCTTCATTGATTGGGATGAATTCACTTTTCTGAGGATTTATTTTGTAGCCAGACATTGAACCAAACCGTTGCAGAGTGCTTAGCAATTTTGAGGTGTTTAGGGTGGGGTCAGTTATAAAAAGCAATAGATTGTCTGCATAAAGGGAGACTTTGTATTCTTTGGCTACTCGGACAACTCGTGTGATACTGGTATCTTGCCGTATGGCTGATGCTAAGGACTCTATAGCGATGACAAACAAAAGTGGAGATAGGGGGCAGCCCTGCCTAGTGCCCCTATGGAGTTTAAAATAAGAAGAGTTCATATGATTAGTATGCACAGCTGCTATTGGTGAATCATAGAGAGTATTAACCCACGATATGAGTCTGGGGCCAAAACCAAATTTGCTCCAAGTATAGAAAAGGTAATCCCACTCCACCCTGTTGAAGGCCTTCAAACATCAAGTGACAGTAGGTCTTCAGGTGTATCGTTTGAGGGAGAATTATGAATTATACTTAAGACGCATCTAATATTTAAAAAAAAGTGTATCTGCCCTTGATAAAGCCAGTTTGGTCTGAAATGATAGTTGGTAACACTACGTCTAAGCGCTGTGATACAATTTTAGTGAGAATCTTCACATCGGTGTTTAGCAGTGAAATCAGCTGGTATGAGCTACATTGGAGAGGGTCTTTATTCTTTTTCAGAATGAGTGAAATAACTGCTTCTCCCATAATTGGAGGGAGAGTACATGTGCTGAGATTTTTACTATCTTTTAAATTTGTTTGCTTAACTAGGTTTCCTTGCAGGACTTTTATTGTTCTATTGCACTTCTTGTCAGTGTTGCTATCTTCCCAGAGCCCTGAAATAGCAGACATATGAGCTTGATCTGGGCTACACTGTTAAAAAAAAATCCTAGAAAAACAGTAATATTCCGGCAGCTGGGGCGCCAAAATAATACCATAAAATAACAGAAAATAACGGTTATTTTCAGTAATGACAATACAGTTTGTTGCCCTAATTTTACATGGGATTTTGCCTTTTTCAAGTGCTTTTAAACATTAAATTAGGAACATTGTAATGTGATTAAACAATGAAATTACCTATAAACAAGGTCAATGAATGTGGCAATATGAATAATAATACTTAAATGTACAGAAATATACAGTTAACAGTTGGTTTAAATAATAACGGATTGCATGCCCTGGGACAGACTGAAAGAGGAAAGGCTGGCATATCGCACCATCGGCCCCTCTGGCCATCACCAGTAGGTGAAGTGTCTTGACCACGGACACAAAGACCGAGAGTGTCCGAGCCGGGGCTCGAACCGGCAACCTTCTGATTACAAGGCAAACTGCCAACTCTTGAGCCACAATCGCCCTAAATAGCAATATTAGTAATAATTATTTGATGTGAACAAAGTTTATAAGAATCATTTCATATATTTTTCCATAGCATTACATTTGAATTTAACAGTTCAATCTTTCAAATAACGGACAAATATTTGTGAAATCACGATACATTTGTGAATGTATTTTAACAATCTAAATATGCATATGTACAGACAAATACATTTAAAAAACAAGAAAATTATGTTTTATTACATTACAGTGATTTTACGTTAATTTACATTTGAAATGTGAAATCACAGTCTATTTATGTAAATTTAATGATATTCTAGAAGAACAGAACAAAACTGTAAAATACACAGTAAAATACTTTTGTATTAGGACTTTTTCTTACAGTGTAGTTTTGACATAACTCAGTTGGTTATTGGAATAACCTATTAAGTTATATTCTGGCCTATAATATCTGACCTTAAATTTTTTAAGCAACAGAGTAGCCATATTTACCAGAGCCAAAGCTAACAGTCAAGGACAAATTTGGCCATAGAAAACTGTAGATGTGGGCCTCAGTAGGGTCAAACATTTATTGTTATCTGGGATTTGACTTGAATTTTTAGCAAAACACAGCCGAACACCGCCCCACCTGCTGGTTCTGTTCTTTGAAAGTAAGGTTGAAGAATATTGGCCACTCTGAAAATAAAGGTGATAATATAAAACTTTAAATAGAAATAAAAACAAAAAGAAAACAAGAAAATAAAGTAACACAAAACACTGCTTCTTACTTTGTAGCTTTTAATTATTGTCACATGATAAAGTTTATTATCACATCTATTCATGCTTGGACTTCTTTGTGTTCAACAAAAATGTAATTAGACATTGACAAGAAGTCCAAACTAAAGCAATGATCAGCAAGCCAAATGCTACAAGGACTGCCATCACATCTAGACAATGACAGGCATACCAAGGCAGCTTATATGACTCAGTGCGCAGATGTGCTGCACCCTTGTGCCTCATGACATATTCCATCCAGAAAATAGCACTATCAAGAGGCTTCATGGGCTGATCATGATGAAGTTGTGATAGTTTGAGCATATTCTGTTTGTAGGGCTTTTCTGGGTCCAAAATATTCTTCAGAGCACTTGTCAGGGAGTCAACATCCAATTTTGCCACGTCAACTATTTCAGCCACTCCCCGGGCCTCCATACGTAACAAGTTGTCATGCTGGTCAAAAATGAGTGGAATGCCCAGAACTGGCACACCATGGTAGATGGCTTCGTACAGGCCGTTGGTGCCACCATGTGTGACAAAAACTTTGGTTTTAGGGTGGCCTAGTAGATCATTCTGAGGGAGCCATTCAACCAGCATGGTGTTGTTTCCCAGAGTGGCTGGTCTTTTCCCAACATGTCTCCACACAACCTTCTGAGGGAGGCTAGCAAATGCTGAGGCAAAAATCTCTGTTAATTCATGTCCAAGGTCACTCAGCAGGGTCCCCAATGTCATGACGATCACCCCATGTTCACCAGAACTCTGGACAAATGCCTCAAACTCTGATGGGAGAGGCTTTGAAGGCTTACCCTGGAAGCCACCGACGTAGATGACATTGGGCATGGTGGGACGAGGGAACTCAAATGTAAAGTCAACCCGCATGAGCCAGAGGTCAGCCTTTTGGACTAGAGACATGAGGCTAACATTATTTCCAAAATAATGATCACACAAGGCCTGGTATGGTGGTCTGGAGACATAGTACTCCATGTAAAAAAACATGATGTAATGGATCATATTTCTGATTCTTTGAAAAAAATCCATTTTGTCAGAGTTATGGGAGAAGCATATAGGGACGTAGGACAATGGAGAAGGAGCGACGGCAAGGTGTGCCTCTCCACTAAAAAGCCAGCGCACATTGTAAACCAAAGGCAGCTGGAGGTAATGTGCTAACAGCACACCACCTGGAAATGCAGGATCAGTCAGAAAAAGATCATATTCAGTTTTGTTTAGGTCTCCAATCAGCGTCTTATTCTCAAAGATGGTGGAAGTAAGTTTTGCCACAACTTGCTGGTTTTGTCTAAATAAGTCAAAAAGATTCCAATATAACTCAAAAAATGCCCAGAGTGAGCCGTCATTCTGACGAATTTCCATTGACCTCTTCAAAAAAGAGCTCATGAAGTTTTGACTCTCAATGGGCTGGGACTCTTCCTGGATGACTGTGATGGAGGTGTAATGAGGTGAGAATTCAGAAATGTACCAGCTTGAAGAGGACCGCAGCACAGTGTTTTGGTGGCCTTGAGAGTGGAGAGCCTCCACAAGGATTTTCATGTTAAGCCAGTGGCTTCCATCTACTGGAAATATTAGCACTTTTCCACCATCACATGAGGAAGTCATAACTAAAAACGACAGTAAGAAAGTCCAGGCTGGATATGGCTCCATCTCTGCAAAAGAGACAAATTATTGAATCAACAAATATTTTCAATTCAAATGTGCTTGGGCTTCAGTGGAACAGTATCCATACTTAGTTGGTCACATGATTGTTGGCTTTGGGGATTTCTCCTTGTTATTGTAGGGTCTTTACCTTCCAATATAAAGTGCCTTGAAGCGACTATTGTTGTGGGTGATTTAAATAAAAGTGTATCGAACTGAATTGTACACAGGATCTCTAATATGGACTTCTTCCAAAATGATCATGGTTAACCTTAGCAAACAACTGTCCATTTGCACAATAACTGGAACACCAAATATGTTTGCATTATTTATATTTGTTTGAGGCCACCTGACAAAATGTCATTCCTTGGACAATTTGGCAACCAGTTAGAGGATATGAACTGCAATTTTTCCAATATTTTGATAAAAGGCCCATGTACTAGTTTTTCCCTGTGTCAAATACTGTGAAATAGAGAAATAACACTTGTGGTCACATTTTCTACTTGATAATTTTGACATATATTATAAATCAAACAACTTTAGGCCCAAAATAAGTTTTAGTTTTGTTTTTGTTCTTTTTTTTTAATTAATTAATCTTTTTTTAACCCTTGATGTTCAGCTCATAGACAGTTTCTGGATTTGAGATAACAGCCAGAAGATACTGACACTTGAGAACCTCAGCAGTTAGATCCCTTTAAAAGGAGATGCTATCTTATACAACAACAAAATAACTTCAAAATGAACAAGCAAATTGCAAAGACAGTAATCTGATGAATAAAGCATCAGTATATAACCAAATAACCAGAGAACAGTTATGTAGTGTATGTAGCATTCTCCACTCATATAATAGTTGTCTAGCACCTTAATTTTGGTTTATAACACACAAGTAATTCTCCACTACCTGTCAAATTTGTGAATGAGTCAATTTCTGTATGCCACATTTCATTATCAATCAAACAATCAAGATGACTGCAGACTATAATGGAGTTATTTAATAATGTTCTATTAACTGTTTAGGAATTATAAAAGCTTTTATACAGTCCATCATTTTCAGAGGCTCAAAACTCACAGTTCTGAAAAAAACAAACCCCCAAACAAACGAGATTAACCCGAACTAGAATGATGAAAGCAGAAAATTCTGAAGAAGAGGAGAGACAGCTCACTATATGAAGAATACAACATCATCTGTCAAACATAGCAGATGCAACGTTATGGCCAACAAGTCAAAGTAACAAACACAGTAGTTCATTATTTATTAAGAGAATGATGCATTACTGTAATCACATTTAAATTTTGGTAATGCAATAATGTAGTGTATTACTGTAATAACTGTACTTGGGCCCCTCTGTGTGGAAGCAGAATCTAGAGGACGAGGGGAACAAATTGTCTATCTCTGGGCGTGAGGTCACTGAGGCAGTTAAACAACTCCTTGGTAGCAGGCCCCCAACCTCCAAGTTGAATTAGGTTTGCCTTGAGTTCCTGAAGGCTCTGGATGTTGTAGGGCTGTCTTGGTTGACACACCTATTCAATTTTGCGTGGAGATTAGGGGTGGTACCTCTAGATTGGGGGACCAAGATGGTGGTTCTTTAAGAAGGGGGGCCAGAGGGTGTGTTCCAAATATAGGGGGGATTACACTCCTCAGCCTCCCTGGGAAAGTCTATGCCAGGGTGCTGGAATGCAGAATCCATCCATTAGTTGTACCTCGTATACAAGAGGAATAATGCGGTTTTCGTCCTGGTTGTGGAACAATGGACCAGCTCTTTACCCTCTCAGTGATAATTGAGGGTGCATAGGAGTTTGCCCATCCTATCCAAATGGGTTTTGTGGACTTCGAGAAGGCATTTAACTGTGTCCGTCGGAGTGTCCTGTGGTATCTGAGGTGTCTGGCTCATTGCTACAGGCCAACCTTATACAACTGTTGCAATATCTTGGTCCACACAGCTAGTAATAAGTTGAAGTCATTTCTGGTGGTTTATGGATGCCATTAGGGCTGCCCTTTGTCATCGATTCTGTTCAGCATTTTTATGGACAGAATTTCTTGGTGTAGCCAAGCAGTGGAATGCTTTTACTTGTGTATGTAGGAGTGACGGGAGAAGGGAGATCGACAGACAGATTTGTGCTCTGGCTGCAGTGATGCAGACACTGTACCGGTCTGTCGTGGTGAAGAGAGAGCTGAGTGTAAAAGCAAAGCTCTGAATTTATCGATCGATCTACATTCCTACCCTCACCTATGGTCACGGGCTGTGGATGGTGATGGAATGAACTACATCGCGGATACAAGTGGTGGATGAGCTTCCTCCAAAGGGTGGCTGGCCTCTCCCTTAGAGATACGCTGCTCCTCCACATTGAAAGGAGTCAGCTGAGGTGAATCGGGCATCTGACAAGGATGGCTCCTGGGTGCCTCTTGGGTGAGGTGTTCTGGGCATGTCCCACCAGAGAGCAGCCCTGGGACAGACCCAGGATACACTGGAGAGATTTTATGTCTTGACTGGCCTGGGAATGCGTGGTGTGTTCCCCTGGACAAGCTGGAAGAGGGGAGAGGGGAGGTCTGGGCTTCTCTGCTTAGGCTCCTGCCCCCATGACCCGGCCCCAGATAAGTAAAAGAAGATGGATGGATGGATGGATGGATGGAGTGTACTTGGGTGTCAAAGGTGAATTGGTAAACCATCTTGCAGCATTCTAGCCTCCATTTCTATGTGTACATGTCTCCACAGCAGAATCACTGTGGCGACCACTGTTAAGCTTTGATTATTATCGATTGTGAACATTGACAGCTGTCGACCTAATGACAGCTACACCAACAATGCATGCTTCTCAAGGGAGCGGACTTCAAAGGACAACAAAGAAATATAATAGGAATTACTACTTGGCCATTAGGTACCCAGGTGTCTGTGTCTTTAATGGAATATAATCTAGGATCAATTGTGGCATGGGCGCATGGTACAGCTGTCAGTGGACGTGGGCATGTGGTGTTTATTGATGATGTAAATGATAATAGAAAAAAAAGGATGAAATCTGAAATGAACATTTCTATACTCTTTGCTCAGACTCAGCCAAATGCTGGAAAAGTGACTGTACAGCACTTCAAAGTGCAAATGGATAAACTTATTTAACTTAATTTTATTATTATGTGTATAACCGTTTTTGTTTTTACTAAACCAATAAAATATTTTTTTATTTCTTTTTTAACATGGGGGTAAACTTCTGCATGACCTCTATGCAAGAAGTAAATTAGCATATGATCCAAAAATTATTGAACGTGCAGTTCTAAAACCAAACTGAGCAAACAATTATATATTGAAAGAAAGCGCCAAAAGTCAAAAGTATTTAATACTGAATATCATTCAGTGGTTTTCCCTAACAACTCGTCTCTTTGGCAGATATTTGATATTTAATCAGCTACCTGAAGATGGATGTATGAACAGCAGTTATTACACTTATTGTAACTACTTCTTGATGCATTCTCAATCATCCAGGAAAGTAAATCTCCAAAAGTTGATTCTGTTCATCTGGACGTAGCGTTTTGTGGGAGAAACGTTTCTTCACTCATCCAAGTGACTTCTTCAGTCTCAGCTGACTGCAGGTTTCCAATTTTTGGTCCACCCCAAGGATCGGGTCCCCCGACACAAACAGAGTAACACAGTGTACGCTGTTAAGTGCCAGGAGGATTGCCAGGATTTATACATCGGGGAAACCAAATAACCTCTGGCGAAGCGGATGGCACAACACAGAAGAGCTACCTCGTCAGGCCAGGACTCTGCAGTCTATTTACACCTACAGGCCAGTGGACACTCTTTCAATGATGAGGATGTACAGATCCTGGACAGGGTGTGGTTTGAGCACGGAGTCAAGGAGGCCATTTACGTGAAAAGGGAAAGACCATCTCTGAATCGAGGAGGGGGCCTAAGGGTACATCTTTCGCCATCTTACAACGCTGTGATTGCAGCCATTCTCCAACTCTCTGTGAATGGTAATCATGGCCATTGATCAGTGGTCTTTAATCAGTGGGTTTTGGTCAGTGGTTGTTGATCAATGGTCATGAGAATTTGCATAATTATGATTAAGGAACTGACCTCCCAGCCCATTGTTCCTTCAGTGGGCTGGTTTCAGTCATTATGCAAATGTACTGTTTATAAGATTTGGGGAAACCTGCAGTCAGCTGAGACTGAAGAAGTCACTTGGATGAGTGACGAAACGTTTCTCCCACAAAACGCTACGTCCAGATGAACAGAATTAACTTTTGGAGATATTGTAATTACTATTGTGTTTGGGCTTTAAACTGATTTTAAACAGAATATTAAACTCCATTTAAGTGTAGCCGGTGTGTGTCTGTGTGTGTATGCTGAATCGAATGCCTGAAGTGTACGCTGGCTTAAATGCTTACAAATTTCTACAGTATGATGTAGAAACCACACCGTATTTGACCACACTGTATGCATGTCTTTTCCCTATTTAGCTGTTGTGGAACTGTTGAATAATCACAGGTTAACCAAGTCGAAGGTCTTGTAAACATTAAAGTCTAAAATATCTGCTCTGTGTTGTTTATTCATGTCATCTTGCATCATTTACAAAGTTCAATTGCTACAATATAGGAAAACTGTCACCTAGACATGCTTGATGAAGCTGTAATAATGACCTCTGCAGCTGCTGTGTAGGACATTTTAGCAGACCAACAAAATCTCAACAATGTTCAAAAACTGAGGAGATAAAACAGATTCTCACCTCAAACCTCTGCAGCTTTAGTCCCTGTGACCACCGGCCCAAGCCAAAGAAAATTTATACATCTGAGCTGCTTGTACAACAGAACTGAGGACCTGCTGGTTGAAAGATGAGTAAATGTGTAACTGTACATGTCTGACTAAACTTTTTCAGTCTGTTCACTCTTTGCTCTCTTTACCTAGTGTAAATAAAAAACCTTCCAAAGATTACTATGGCTTTCGATACTTGCCAAAAACAGCTGCTAAGACAGTATAACTAAACAAGTATGTATTGGAGTTTTAAGATTGGGAGGAATTTGAATACAACCCGTACAATGAGAAAAATTGACGAGTAGAGAGTGCAGTTCTTGCTTCTCAATTCTTTCCTACAAAAAGTAGCTTAACTATTTGAACACTGAGACAGTCAGATATTCAGATCAAACTGCCTCACCACTGGAAAATCTTTAAAATCACTGAAACATTTAAAACCAAGGGAAGCTGATACAGTGACAGTTTGTCAACAGCATTCCACCTGGAAAAACAAGATCAGTCCAGTGAAAATCATATCCAGTTTCTTTCAGCTACCTATTAGTGTCTTGTTCTCAACCACACATTTTCTTGACTCTCAGTGGGTTGGGGCGGTTCCTGGTTGACTGTCATTGTGGTGTAATGGGGATGAAAAGCTTTACACTTGCTGGTATGGGGATTTGTTTACTTTTCTTGTACTGTGCTGGAAATTTAAGATTTATTTGACTTGCTTATTAATGTTTTGGTTTTTAATTTCATTATGAACTGAATTTTAGTCTTTGTGTAAAAGTAGCCAGTGGGTGTGTTCTTGCGTGTATACCTGCCTAATAAAGATATGTTGATATTCTATCACACTATATTTGCTACACATAGCCATTTCTTCCAGGAATTGTGAAGTAATGACCAACACAAGTTACAGCATCAAATCTTCATTAGTTTTCTTGCTAAACCGTTTGCCCCATGCACTGCAGGTTGGTAAACACACAAATTCCCATACTAATGAAGCAAGAAAAGATGACATATATTTCAGGAATTTGAATAAAATGTATGCATTCTCTAGGCTTAAAGCAGTGTCTCTGTTTTAGATTATTTTATTGTCTTAAACTGTAAATAAAAAACACGAAATGAGCCATTTATATAAACATGGCCAAAATATGTGTGCTGTGGATTAGACCTCTATAGTCTTTCTGCAGGCCTGATTAGGGAGCAAGAAAGGTCCATAAAATGTAAGAGAATGACACAGATGCAGACCGTAAAATCGATCCTTAACTCAGACCCCAATAGACTCCAGTTGTGTTGTATAATGGGCTCACATACTGAACCCCCTGTATGCAGGACTCATTATGAAAATTTTTTGCCACTCCTAATCCCCCAAAGAGGATTTCAGCCAGAGCTTCTTAGAGTATCCAAGCTAATTGCAACAGTTTCCTTTAACCCTTTCATACATAGTGTTTATTATTGTTTATTACTAATTACTAAGTAAATTCTCAGACGACACAGTCATTGTTCAGAAAAGTCAGTCAATTCTGACTGGAGACCAATCCCATATGGAAAAGAAATAGTAAAAACTTAGAAAAGACTTGCATAAGATGTGGCCTACTTCATATAGTGAATCATATAAGGCTTATATGATTTACTCATGAAAGTGGCCACTTTCTCACTACTGTCATATATTAGTAAGTATCCAAAACATACAAGTTTCATTTATATAATTTTTCAAGGGATCTTATATCTGTTTTCACTCTTGTATGCCTTTCATACAAGTTTCACACAAGACAGATACAAACTTTATAAGATTTATATATATCTTTTCCATATGGGATATTAAGAGCACAGATATCGATTGGTGGAACAATATAAATACCATGGAATGGTCACTGGCAGTAATTTTTGGTAATTCATTACCATTATGGAAGCAGTGGTCAAGAAGAGTGATCAGCAGTTGTACTTTTTCAGTGAGGTTTTTCATGAGGATAGAAAGATAATCACCATTTATCACCATCTTTTATTGGTAGATTGAATTTAATTGGTTTTAACATTTTCATTTTTTCCTGAATGTTAGAACCAAGAATAATATATATTTTAACAAAGTTGTAAGGGTAGCCAGCAAAATAAAAGGTCTTCCACAGACCTTGCTATTTACCATATATGAGCATATAGTGCAGGGGTGGGCAATCTCAGTCCACGAGGGCCGGTGTCCCTGCAGGTTTTAGATGTGTCCTCCAACCAACACAGCTGATTTAAATGGCTAAATTAGCTCCTCAACATGTCCTGAAGTTCTCCAGAGGCCTGGTAATGAACTAATCATGTGATTCCGGTGTGTTGACCCAAGGTGAGATCTAAAACCTGCAGGGACACCGACCCTCGTGGACTGAGATTGCCCACCCCTGATATAGTGCGAAATTGAAAATGGAATTGATTGATCCTAATCTCACAGATTTCATAACAAAAAACATGCATCTTGAACACTGGAACAGGTACAGTAGACATTAAAATGCTACCCACCCCACTTCATAGAATTATGGACCACATCTGGGTCCACAGTGCTATCAGGCTTTTTTGCAACTTGTTACATAATGCTGAGAATCAAGTGTATCAAACAGCTGCTGAACTGCTGTTCAACTGCAGCTTAACAAACAAGTAGACCAGGGAATGAGTAAAAAACAGTAAAAATGAATGCAGCAACACAGAAATTTGCTTTTAAATTAAAACTAACCACACTGTTACACAAATTAAAAAACAAAAAAAACAAAAAAAAAAAAACAGCAGGTTAATGTCATGGCCTCAGGGATTTTAAACTTTTGTGGTTTTGAGTATTATTAGAGTTTTCAGAAGTTGTGAGTATTTAGAGCTTTAATTTCGAGCCTTTCTGTCAGTTATTTCTCTGCTTTTAGTTTTTGAGTTTTTGTTCGAATTTTCTAGACCTTAGTTGAAAATTGCTTTGTTTAGGTGTGCGTCTGTCCTTTAATATTATCACATTTGTTAGTTACTTCTTGTTTTATTTTGTGTACTATTTGTCTCTTGTATTTAGTTTCAATTCAATTCAGTTTTATTTATATAGTGCCAAATCACAACAACAGTCGCCTCAAGGTGCTTTTTATTGTACAGTATATCCTATAATAATAGATACAGAGAAAAACCCAACAATCATATGACCCCCTATGAGCAAGTGCTTTGGCAACAGTGGGAAGGAAAAACTCCCTTTTAACAGGAAGAAACCTCCGGCAGAACCAGGCTCAGGGAGGGGCGGGGCCATCTGCTGCGACCAGTTGGGGTGAAAGAAGGAAAACAGGATAAAAAAAGACATGCTGTGGAAGAGAGATAGAGATTAATAACAGGTATGATTCAATGCAGAGAGGTCTATTAACACATAGTGAGTGAGAAAGGTGACTGGAAAGGAAAAACTCAATGCATCATGGGAATCCCCCGGCAGCCTGCACCTATTGCAGCATAACTAAGGGAGGATTCAGGGTCACCTGGTCCAGCCCTAACTATATGCTTTAACAAAAAGGAAAGTTTTAAACCTAATCTTAAAAGTAGAGATAGTGTCTGTCTCCCGAATCCAAACTGGAAGCTGGTTCCACAGAAGAGGGGCCTGAAAACTGAAGGCTCTCCCTCCCATTCTACTTTTAAATACTCTAGGGACAGCAAGTAAGCCTGCAGTGCGAGAGCGAAGTGCTCTAATAGGGTGATATGGTACTACAAGGTCATTAAGATAAGATGGGGCCTGATTATTCAAGACCTTGTATGTGAGGAGCAGGATTTTGAATCCTGCTCCTCACATCTTTCACTACCCCATGTCTCATTATCTTGGTTATTTGCACTTGTGTGCAAATAATCCCGTAAGTAGTGATATTTATACATACAGAGCTACTTAGCAGGAGTAGAACTGTGTTTATAAATAGCTTCACTTTTGTTTTTCTTCCTTGTAGGAGCATCTGTGTCCCTTCATACACTGATAGATGCACTGGAAAACAACTTGGGGTTAGCATCTTGCCCAATGATATTTGGCATGTAGAAGTTGAATCACTAGAGTGTTGCAAAAACTGGCACTTTGACACCTAAGATGTGAGTCTCTGGAGATGTAACAATCAAGGTGAGGGCTTTAGGGGTATGTGGTATCAGGCCTGTTTTTGAGGGGCTATCCACTCGCTATACAACAGTGTAACCTTGGTTCACATTGTTGGTGTTGGATTCTGCTAAGGCTGCCCTCTGTCACTGATTCTGTTCAAAGCATTTTATTATCAGTTCAATCCAATTTATATTTTCATAGCACCAAACCTCAACAACACTTACCTCAGGACATTTCATATGGTAAATTAAAGACCCTTCAGTAATAGAGACTAATTAGAATTTCTAAGCTAAGTGACAGAGGGTGATGGGTTTGGTGGTTTCTTATCTCTGCATCTGAAGATAATTTAGCTTGACTTCAAACTCCAGCTGACACTGGAGTGGTTTACAGAGGGGTTGGGTTCTGTCAATGTCATGTCATTTTTCTGTTTCTGTGAAGAAAGCTGAGACTTCCTCAAGTCTTGAGGTACCTGAGGTACTTTCATTTTCGCAAAATACTTAACATCTAATACGTGCCTGAATTAACCATGAATTAAAATCCGAAAATAATATTTATGAAACATCTATTAACACACTCAACAGTGATCTCATATCTTAATCATTATATATACACTTTAGAATTTCTAAATGATACCATGAACACATTATATATGAGCTTATTAATAAATAATAAACATTTCTATATTTATACACGGCATACTAAGGAGGAGTAATGCTTTATTACTTACTAATACCTTATTAACACGTAATAGCGTGATGTTATTAAGTGTTACGATAAAACAACCCTCTCCACTGTTTAAAGGTTTAATCATTGTGGTTATGTTGTCCTGATTTAGGTGTTTATTGTGTTTGGACTTAATGCAATTCAGAATAATGAACTCCATGGTCAGAGTTTATTAAAATGCCTAGTAAGGATGTATATGGGTGTTATGCTACATTGCATGCCTTGCTTTTGCAATATTTACCTTGTTATTTTCTCGAATTATTAATTAATGATCAGCACAAGTTGGCTAAGTTAAAGCTCTTGCACAAGCATCAAATCCTTATGTATCAGGTCTGCATTATTTAAGTATGTAGTTTTACTGTTATATTTAGAGCATTAACAACAAGTTGTGCATGCAAATGTTTTTAGAATAACATTAAGAAATGCTTGACAGTCAGTTTTTATATATAAAATTAAAGTACATTTCAACGTTCAGATTTAAATATCTGCTGGGCACACAGCTCTGTGTACTTTATAAATGATCACATTATCTTAAAATGTTGTTTCCGTTATTACTGCACCCAATTGCAAAGTATACACAGGATGTAACAAAATCATGACCTAGATCTGCTGTATGAAGCTGTGGATTAGATGTCTGTAGCTTTGGGAAAAAAAAGCTGTGCATAAAAATGTGAAAGCTGAGCACACAGAAACTGTTGATCCCCCACCTTGATAACCTTGTCTAAACCACAAAAACCAATACACAGACGTAAGAAAGCAGCAGAGTTTCTCATAAACACTGTTATGTTTGAATACTAAGAGGTGTCCAAGAGAGCAATCAGGTTTCCCCCTGTTGTTGCTTCTCTTCTCTTCTTATTTTACCTAGCTTGTCAGGTGAGATAGTATGGAATAAACTTCAAATTATAACAGGTGAGATTGTATTAAATGAGTTACTTACAGCAACGACAAATCAAATTAAATGAAAAAAACAAAACAAAACAGGAAGTGAAAACACACGTGACAAAACCTATGAAAGGATCCACTGAGGCCACTGATTTCTGTCAATTTTTTTCTTATATGTAATGTTTTCAGACTCTGCCACTTTTGCAATATTTGTCTTTGTGACTCACTTGCTTTTACACAAAGAAGCCAAGTGTGTCTCAACAACAGATGGACACTTTGCATTATTCAGAGGTGTGGCAGCTCCAGTCAGGGCTTTTGAGAAAATGAGAGATGCAGAAGAGCACATGACGATGTATCTGTCTCCAGAGTCAGCAGCTAGTTGTCAAAAATGCACCAGTGCACACAATGGTTGTTTTCCCTCTTTCAGCTACACTGGCCTCATGACCTTATGACCATGTCCAAAGAGCACTTAGATTCTTCTGCTCAATATGTACGCACAACAAATGGATGACACTTTAACCAGGAGGTGAGGCTATAAGCTATGAAGGTTTTTTAGAAACAAACTGTTGGTAATACATGTGCTGAGATTTGTATTATCTTTTAAATTGGTTTGCTTAACTAGGCTTTCTTACACGTGAAGTACTTTTATTGTTCTGCTGCACTTCTTGTCAGTGTTGCTATCTTCCCAGAGCTCTGAAATAGTGGACATATGGGCTTGATATGGGCTAATTTTGACATAACTCAGTTGGCTATTGGAATAACATATTAAGTTATATTCTGGCCTATAATATCTGACCTTAAATTTTTTAAGCAACAGAGGAGTAGCCAGATTTCTCAGAGCCAATGCTGTCAGTCAAGGACAAATTTGGCCATAGAAAACTGTAGATGTGGGCCTCAGTAGGGTCAAACATTTATTGTTATCTGGAATTTGACTTGAATTTTTAGCAAAACACAGCCGAACACCGCCCCACCTGCTGGTTCTGTTCTTTGAAAGTAAGGTTGAAGAATATTGGCCACTCTGAAAATAAAGGTGATAATATAAAACTTTAAATAGAAATAAAAACAAAAAGAAAACAAGAAAATAAAGTAACACAAAACACTGCTTCTTACTTTGTAGCTTTTAATTATTGTCACATGATAAAGTTTATTATCACATCTATTCATGCTTGGACTTCTTTGTGTTCAACAAAAATGTAATTAGACATTGACAAGAAGTCCAAACTAAAGCAATGATCAGCAAGCCAAATGCTACAAGGACTGCCATCACATCTAGACAATGACAGGCATACCAAGGCAGCTTATATGACTCAGTGCGCAGATGTGCTGCACCCTTGTGCCTCATGACATATTCCATCCAGAAAATAGCACTATCAAGAGGCTTCATGGGCTGATCATGATGAAGTTGTGATAGTTTGAGCATATTCTGTTTGTAGGGCTTTTCTGGGTCCAAAATATTCTTCAGAGCACTTGTCAGGGAGTCAACATCCAATTTTGCCACGTCAACTATTTCAGCCACTCCCCGGGCCTCCATACGTAACAAGTTGTCATGCTGGTCAAAAATGAGTGGAATGCCCAGAACTGGCACACCATGGTAGATGGCTTCGTACAGGCCGTTGGTGCCACCATGTGTGACAAAAACTTTGGTTTTAGGGTGGCCTAGTAGATCATTCTGAGGGAGCCATTCAACCAGCATGGTGTTGTTTCCCAGAGTGGCTGGTCTTTTCCCAACATGTCTCCACACAACCTTCTGAGGGAGGCTAGCAAATGCTGAGGCAAAAATCTCTGTTAATTCATGTCCAAGGTCACTCAGCAGGGTCCCCAATGTCATGACGATCACCCCATGTTCACCAGAACTCTGGACAAATTCCTCAAACTCTGATGGGAGAGGCTTTGAAGGCTTACCCTGGAAGCCACCGACGTAGATGACATTGGGCATGGTGGGACGAGGGAACTCAAATGTAAAGTCAACCCGCATGAGCCAGAGGTCAGCCTTTTGGGTTAGAGACATGAGGCTAACATTATTTCCAAAATAATGATCACACAAGGCCTGGTATGGTGGTCTGGAGACATAGTACTCCATGTAAAAAAACATGATGTAATGGATCATATTTCTGATTCTTTGAAAAAAATCCATTTTGTCAGAGTTATGGGAGAAGCATATAGGGACGTAGGATAATGGAGAAGGAGCGACGGCAAGGTGTGCCTCTCCACTAAAAAGCCAGCGCACATTGTAAACCAAAGGCAGCTGGAGGTAATGTGCTAACAGCACACCACCTGGAAATGTAGGATCGGTCAGAAAAAGATCATATCCAGTTTTGTTTAGGTCCCCAATCAGTGTCGTATTCTCAAAGATGGTGGAAGTAAATTTTGCCACAACTTCCTGGTTTTGTAGCAAAAAGGTAAACATATTCCAATATAACTCAAAAAATGCCCAGAGTGAGCCGGCATTCTTGTTAATTTCCACTGACCTCTTCAAAAAAGAGCTCATGAAGTCTTGACTCTCAACTGGCTGGGACTCTTCCTGGATGATTGTGATGGAGGTGTAATAAGGTGTGATAAAATATATTTCTGATTCTTTGAAAAAAGTCAATTTTGTCAGAGTTATGGGAGAACAATACAGGAACATAGGACAATGGAGTAGGAGTGATGGCATAGTGCGCCTCTCCACTGAAAAACCAGCGTACATTGTAAACCAAGGGAAGTCGAAGATAATTTGCCAATAGCAGTCCACCTGGAAATGCAGGCTCAGTAAGACAAAGATCATATCCAGTTTCATTCAGCTCTTTAATCAGTGTCTTATTCTCAAAAATCCTGCTGACAAGCTTTGTCACAATTTGGTCGTTTTCATGTACCATTTTAAAAAGGTTGCTGTAAAACTCAACTGAACTGAAGTGTCCATAGTGAACTTTTGCACCGGATCTCAAGTGACATCTTCAGGAATGAGGTCATGAAGTCTTGACTTTCTATGTTTTGGGACTGTTCCTGGGTATTTGTGATGGAGGTGTAATAAGGTGAGACCTCAGAAATGTACCAGCTGGTGGAGGAACGTATTAAAGTGATTTGATGAGCACGAGAATGAAGAGCCTCCACAAGGACTTTCATGTGAAGCCAGTGGCTTCCATCTACTGGAAATACTAGCACTTTTCCACCGTCACACAAGGAAGTCAGAGCTGCTGACAACATCTCAGGCCCTCCAAGGTTTGGAGGCCTATCTCCCCCCACCACTTCCCCTGCCGGTGGCAGACGCCCTCAGACATCGGTGCGTTGGTGGTTCTTTGGATGTCTGGAGTTTTGATCTCCTCCATACCAGCTTCATGCCCTGGAGGATGGGACTGTGGCCCCCACACCCTCTAGCTGATCATTACATTAAGGAACCTTTTAAATACAAGCGCGCTCATGCTCACAGGTGTACACACAGGTGATCACACACACAAACTACACCCTTTTTGGCTCCTACCTCAAAGCACACTGTGCGCTGTCGATCTTACGTGCTGCACAATAATGTTTAATATTAAGTATTTAGTGTTATATTCCCATATATCATTGTGATGTTGTTTATTCTATTACTCTCGTTTTCTTCTGCTTGTTTTCTTTTTTCTTTCTCAACAGGTGATCCAGGTGATCGATATATGTATTTTTTGTCTGCTTATTTTGTTGGTTTTTGTTTTTTTGCCCTTTATCCCCGTCCCTCTTCTCCGCTGTTTTTTTTCCCCCTCTTTCTTTCTCCCTTTTCTTTTCCCCTGTCCCGTATCTAGCAAGTAAAAAAAAAAAAAAAAAAAAAAGAGCTGCTGAAAACAGTACAAGAAATGCCAAGGCTGGACACATTATTGAATTTACAAATAGTTTGAGTTCAAAGAGTTCTTGACCTTCAGAAGAACAATTCCCCTTTTGTTGAAAACGGTTTTAGTTTAAGCAAACAATTACTCAACTACTTTTCAACAAAACTGGAATATGGCATTTGTATAGATTTTGATAATTCGATAGCTGCATTCCACCATGCAGTTCTTTGATATTATTCTGATATCAAAGAGAGCGAAATTTTTGCACTATCCAAAATTTACATGGGATACCGTGAGGTGTTTACATGCTCGTGAGTGCTCAGTCCGCAGGAAATGCCCTAGGTTTTGGGTGCAGTGTGTACATGGGAGGCCAGAGTGGGAACCCTATCAGTCTGATTCCCAGCTATTGAGGCTGACTCTTGGGATAGTGAAGGACGGACCTTGAGAAAGTGCCATTCCAGAGGCAGACTGGATTGGCAAACTACTGTGGTGCTTCCCATCTTTCAGATGGGGGATTGGAGGAGGTGCTCCAATTACAGGAGGATTACATTTCTCGCGGTATGAATGAAAAAAGAAAACTTGGACACTGCTAGCATAATGGACAGGTTTTTGATGTAGCTGCTACACAAAGCAGAAGATGAAGCATCGCCATATATGTTTCCAAACTGACTTTCTTCCAAGCCAAAGACTAGAAAATATGATGAAGCATATCTTGCCTTTGGCTTCACCTACTCAAGGACCAAGGTAGGTCTCCCCAGCAGAATTTGTTTCCCCTGCGTCGGGAGCACGTGCTGGGCTGTCCAAATCACGTACCAACAGTATCCCACATTCTTGATTTTTAGTTCAAACACTTCTTATAATGACTAACTACTCCCGAAATTTTGGAGATGTTACCTCTTTATATAGTAAAGAATACAGTAGGATACAAATAATATCAGGCTAATCCTGCCACAATTTGTTCCCCCTGTCCAAATCACGGACAAACAGTATCCCACAGTTGTTTATGTTTTTAAACCCATTTTGTGCAGAGAGTCATCTTTTGAAAAATGTATTGATAGCAATGTTGAATATTATTACACAGGGGAAAAAAACAACTACACGTAATATAATTTAAACCATGATGCCTCTGCCTTTATAAACACAAGGACAGTAACTGCATGTGTGTATGTAAGCGTGTAAAAACTGCAGATAGTACGATTAACAGTAACAGTATTTTGTCTCTATCCGCCATTGTAGAAATTCATCTCATGTAAACAATAATGTAGCACAGAGCGTGACGTGAAAAAAGGGCACACACCTTTGACGTTGCGTGACGAACTCCGTATTCGTCATCCACACGTAAATAGAAAAACTGAGTTTTCAAAAATATCCAACCTGGCAGGAGTTTTAAAAAAATCTCTGTTTTCAGTGATTCGAAATGCCGTTTATGTGTGGACGAAAGGCCCAAATACATAGAAAAAGCTGTGTTTTTCAAAAATACTTGTTTTGAAATAATACTTGTAGGTCTGGATGTAGCATAAAAGGGTTAGTAGTTTATTTTATTGCTACCTGTAATTCATTGCAGTTTACCTTTATTGTTTACTAAAGTTTTGAGGTGTGAAATAAAGTGCAATGGAGTTTGAAAACAAAATATGGGTGTGTGTGGTTGGATGATGTGTTTGTGCAGGGGAGGGGGGGGGGGATTTTCTTGTAAAACAAAGGCGGGGCTTTAGCATGTAATATTTCTTTTATAGTTCGAGTAAGCTCCTTTGTGCTCCGGTTTGTTTTTTGTGAATTTAAAGCTTTGACTGCATCACAAATTATCAGTTCATATTAACATATTTTGATCACAGCTGCACCCAACTGCACACTTCATTATGCTCAACTACATCTAGGATACAGCCTATACGCTAATGATCAACATGTGGTTTAGTGTTAAACTGAGATAAAGTGCAGCCCTAGTGATAAGGGAGTCATCACAGGACATGTTTCTTCACATATGAGTTGGCTTTATGAATTAAAATATTTTTTGTGGTTATGAGTCATCTCTCCACTTACAGTAAGTCAGTTTTAGTAGCACTATGTAAAAGATGCAAAATCTTGTTCTACAAAGCCTCACACTGTTCTATAGGTCTGCTCAGCACATAAAACACACTGTCCATAAAACCTTTTAAAATGAGGAGATAAAATTTGCCAGTAAATATGATCCTCACCTCAAGCCTCAGTTTTTGCTTGACTTCCCATCCAAACGAAGGAGATTTTAAAGGTCTGAGTCTATTATCAACAGTCCTGTTCACTCGCTGATTGAAGCACAAGTGAATGTATAACTTCACATGTCCTTGATTAAACTTGTCTCTGCTTTTTTCGAGTCCAAGCAAACTGTACCATTCCCCTTTTAACCCTCCACCTGTATTTTTTTTCTGGTGTACCTCTTCTGCTTTACTGGTAAAACACAATCTGTATAGAATTTCACTTTTTCCTGAAATGCATCATATTACAGCTGTGTCACTGTATAAAACAAGGTTAGGTACCTTCCATTCTCTGCTGATATCAACATATGTATTTTTTCACTAAATGTTTAAAATAGAACAATATCTCGTCTACTCACACATTCTACCTGGAAGAAGGGAAAAGAACATTATAAATATCTTAAATCCCTTCAAAAAGACTAATAAGTTGGTCTCTTACTTAAGTCTTTTAGAATTTACTTTAATGCTCCATATTTATCAGTAGTCTTTGAGCCAGAGTACATTAACCTGCATGACTAAGCAACTTCACATCAGACAGTTTATGAACAAAGCAATATATTTAGTTTTGCACTTCAGTTTATATTACATTTTTTATTCGTAATTCAGTGCATTTCAAACTAATCATTCGGGGTTCAACATGTGCTAAAAATCTCATCTCCTGAAATACTTTCCCACCTAAAGACAAAATTTTCAATGTTTTCCGATAATGCAAACAGACATCTTATTTGTATTTGGCATATTTAGAGAATATGTTGTTCAGTATTCATTTGCTATCAAGTTGCTCATTAAACTAGTGCAAAAGTTCACCAGAGGCAAAACAAATGAATATTTACCTGCAAAATCTGCATTCATGCCCTGACCTTATTTGCCCTGCCGGCAAATAAGGTCAGCTCAACATTAAAGGTTTTTTTTTTACTTAAGTACCTATACATCGTTTCCTAGAATGAGGCCAGTGCACATATCACGTCCTGCCCAGCTGTAAAAGGCATGTTTCATTTTACACTGCTGACCACATGGACTCACTGAGTATTAAATAGGGCACCTGTCTTTTGTTTGCAGTGCATACATGTTGTCATTTTTTCAGGTGCAGCAACACCATCTCGGTAAACTTTTCACTTAACAAACAAGCTTTATTCATCACATACACAATCATACAGAGTACAACATGCAGTGAAATGTTTTGTGTCCAAGCTGCGGACAGGCTGCAGACATAGCCGCACCATTTCAGGGCTTGGTTTTTAGCATGGGGTGTCTAGCCAGGACCCTTACTGGATGGGAATCGAACTTGATGCTCTAAGATCTGCCTCTGTGTATGTTTTCCACTCTTGGTCTGGCAAGCATACATTTATTTGGCACTTTCCATCTAATTAACTTATGAATGTACCATTGGCTTCATTCTTGCTTAATTGGAGTGTAGCATAAAATTAAATTCCATGTAACTGAAAATGTGGCAGCACAGCTGTAATCCCGAAGCCCTTCTTAACATGGATCTGCTCGTAGCGTACAGGGTGCTGCACATAAACAATCTGATGATGTGGAGACTCCAGCCACACTTAAAGTAACAGAAAACAACTTTATGAAATGACCAACGTGTTTTGGCTTGTGGCCTTGAACATTGTCATTTGTTGCTGCACACAAACAAGCAGAAAGCTCTGCATGTTTTCATGCTGTAGGCAGCAATGAAGCAATTTCCTTTTTAAAGTGTTAAATCCTGCATGCTTAGCTGATAAAAGTAAGAAATGGGGAAGTTAAAAGAGCAATCGCTCTTCTATACCCTTCTGGGTTGTTTAATTTCAAAGTTTAAACACTTTCATGCTTTTCAACACTTGTTTAAGTCTTGCCAGAGCAAATATGCAATAGCAATGTGTCTTCTGTTCATGGTTGACCAAACTAGTAATTAGGGGTTAAGCAAAACTTCCTGTTAGAGTTATGTGACAGCAAAGCTGTAATCCCTGACCTTTTGTTAAAACTGTGCTGTGCATTATTATTACAAGTGGAACCAACTACTGATTTTTTTTTTTTTTAGTAAATGGAAATGTAAAAAATGGGCTCGGAAATTTCATGATGCCATGCTTGCTTTGAAGTGTTAAAATCATGAAGTTTTGGAGGATAACTGTAGAATTTCTGTTGTCAGTAGAACGTTCATATTAACAACTTGCCATTGATAGTAGCTTTGGCTAAGTATTTGAAGCTAATACAGGATGATAATAGTAACAATCTGAGTTATTTGTATTCTCAGGAGACCAACATTTCCCTAACAGGTTCCTGTTTAAACAGAAAGAAACCCTGCAGAGCACGGTTTCATCTCCCACCCCGACAGTAACAATCATCTTATTACTCCAACACAACGAGGCATAACAAGTGCAAGTTTATCTAAATGATCAGTTTATTTTGAACATGTTTAACATGTTCTATACACAGATATGTGACCACTAATTCCAACGCATCATTAATGAAAAGAATGCAGTGTTTAAAGAATGAAATACAACGTAATGTACAATGCAGTCAGTTTTTGATGGTGTCAGTGTCACAGTTGTGCAGTGACTGCTGCTTTTCTGTGGTTTGTACCACACCCACTCAGCAACACCTATAAAAAATAATTGATAAGAGCACGGAAGCGGTCTGTGAGCCAGCAATTAAAAATACACTAAATATGAAACACATTTTAGTAGTATGTCAGTGCTCTCTCCTGATCTATTCTTAAAGTAAAAGTTGTTGGTGAAAGGTGTTTAAATTTAAATTTCAAAGACTAAGTTACATTTATTTAAGAAAAATAATCTCATTAGCAACTGATTGTTGATACTGACTCTGTCAAAATGAGTGAAGCTTATTCAGAGCAATTACAATCATGCATACAAAAAAAAGACAATGTGTTTTAAACCAAAAGAGAAAATGTGTTCCACTGGGTTTCAGTTATTCACAATATACAAGGCAACAGACCAAACATCTGAACTTTGTGCCACTGGTACACTGCTGAACTCCGACACAAAGATCTGACGAAACCGCTGAAGCATCTGTCTGATTTGATAGAAGTATTTATATACATTTATATAGTAACCTGTGCCCAAACTGTTGTTTCAGGAAAAAAAGAGCAATAATTAACTGGATGAAGCACAGTATAATAAACAAACTCAATCATTCATGCCAAACTCCTGTTAAACATCTGCACTTTGTGCCACTGGTACACTGCTGAACTCTGACACGAAGATCTGACGAAACCGCTGAAGCATCTGTCTGATTTGAGCGGGAATATCCATGACATGGAGGTAAACCAAGGGGTTCAAAACACTATTCAGACACACAAGACCACGACTGATCTGATGAGCGCTAAGCACTCCCTCATCCCATGCTGGACGCATCTTCTGTTTGATCAAAACTCTTGAATAAAGGCTGAAGTTCTTAAAAATATGATAGGGGATGTAACAAACCGAGAAGAGCAAAATCAAGATGAACATCAACTTTAAGCTTCTTTGTTTCACCACCTTATCAATGGTATTAATGCGGCAGAGAACAAGAGTCACATGTCCATAGGAGCCAAGTAAGATAAGGAATGGGATAACAAACCCAGTGAGAGTCCAGCCAACACTGTATTTCAGGTAATCCTCCACATAGTCATAAGAGGTGGTATGGTAGCATTTTTCAGTTTTATTTTTTGAGTTTTTAGGGAAGAACATATCTGGAAAACTTTCAGCACTCACCAACAGCCAAACCACAACTGAGATAGCTACAGAGTGAGTCACAGTTATTCTTCCCATCGCTTTCATTGGATGGACAATAGCCAGGTACCTGTAGACACTAATACAGGTGAGGAATCCAATGCTGCCGTATAAATTCAGGTTGAAGCAGAATCTTGTGATCTTGCAGAAGGCATCTCCAAATATCCATTTACTGTCCATAAAATAGTACGCTGACAAAAATGGGAGAGTTGGCAGGAACAAAAAATTAGCAATTCCAAGGTTCAGAAGAAACACATTAATATGTCCAAGAATTTTCCATTTCTGCAGCAGAGACTTTAGTCCCCATACATTAGCTCCGAGACCAATGATGAAGACAAAGGTGTAAATAGCAGGCAGAGTTGTATACTCATAGACTGAATGAAACCAGTAAGTTGTATTCATTCTGTTTCCTAAGAAGACAATACATTCAAACTCTTCAGTGGCAGAGGTGGTTTTTGAAGAGCAGAGAAGGTATGACCTGTTTGTTCAAAGAAAACTTCCTGTCTGACACATTTCAGTCATCTCAAAGTCCTATTTGACATCTCAGAGTAACGCCTCATGCACAGATTCACACATGCGTATAATCTCTATGTAGGCTGTTTCCTTGTTTGTGCATAAAAAAGGAAGTGCCAAAAAAAAAAAAAAAAAAAAAAAAAAAATTACATACCCTGTTGGTTAAAATTCAAGAAAAGGGGATTTCTAAAACTAAAAATAGGTGCTTCTACTAAAAATGTTGTTTGAAAGTCTTTATGGTGTAAACCCACAGTCTACATCCACATGTTATTTTGTAAAAGGTCTGCAGTCAGTATTAATACATGTAACGCTAACAGGAAGAGAGACAGGTGAGTGACTTTAGCAGACAAAGGGCAGGTGCATCATGTATTTATCAGGGTTAGCCGTACTGAATGCTTGGGTGGGCAGTTTTATGGCTGAAAAGAAAGGCAAAAATTTCCCTTCAGTGAGAGTTTTGAATATGAAAGTGAGAGTTTGTCTGTGTCATGAACCTTGGTTCACACACACAGTGGGTACTCAAAATCTGACTCAATACAAAATTCACAGAAACTATGTACAAATTTATTTCTTTAACAAAAATGAACAGGAACAACAAAGAGAATGATAATATAACTCAAGCTGAGGAAACCGGGAACTGAAATGCCCTGGGAAGCTGTGATCAGGACCGTGGGAAGCTGCAACAGAAAGGGGAACAATTACCTGAGTGCAGGAAAGTGGTGAGTTAACAACTAAACACGAGTTAGAATATGGGTTACAATCAGAGTCAGACTGTGGGGCTCGGAGGGGAAGGTGTCCATGTGAGAAAGTCCAAGGAGGGATAAATGGAGTACTGGCAGGAGATGTCTTCAAATGCTGGACAGTGACCTGACGAAGGGCTGTGGCGACCGGTTTAGCTTGCGAGACATGGAACATTGGATGTACGAGCAGCGGGATGTTCTTAGCATCTAACTAGACCTTCTGCCCTGGCCGATACTGGGGTGCAGCAGAGGTTGGCATAGTGTGCGTGTCGCTTCTTGGTCTTCTTGGTCATTCAAAAAAAAAAAAAAAAAAAAATCCCAGAGCACGTCATTGACCAAGGTTTTGGAACACCGCAGGGGAGTTAGTTAAGCCAAACAGCAGGACGTCTTGATGCAGGACCGAATACTTAAAGTGCCTCAGTGGACTTTTATAGGTGGTCTTCCACTCATCCCCCTCATGCATCTGAACAAGGTGATAGGCGTTCCGTAGATACAACTTAGTAAGAGTGGTAGGCACTTGAAGAGACTCAAAAACAGAATTGATTAGGCATTCTTTATGGTAATGTCATTCAATCCCTGGTAATCAATACAAGGTTGCATGCAGCGACTTTTTCCCCACAAAGAAGAGACCCGCAGCGACCCAATCAATGTGATGATTATGTTTCTGTAACCACAGATAACCAAGAATAAGTGGGGTGTCAGGAGAAGGAAGAGTGAAGAAGGGAATTAATTCATTATGGTTTACGGAGGTGATTAATTTTACTGGTGCAGTCTGATGAGTAATGGAAGAGGTTCTAACGGTGTGAGTGGCAATTTTAACTCTCTTGCTAGCTTAACGTCCATTAAATTTTGCTCCACTCCGGGGTCCAGTGAAGGTATTATTGGTGGTCACTATGGCAACAGTTAATAAAAAAAAAAATCGGGGTCTTGCTAAACTTAAAGCACTCCCCACCTGTATCCCTGGGCCTACCGGTGGGCTGGCTCGTTTGGGCAAACCGGGCAGCCTGCGATGTGGTGTCCTGGCTTCCCGCAGTACAAGCAGTCCACGGCCCAAAAACGGTGTTCCCTTTTCCTCTGGCAAGGGAACACCGTTCACTGACCACCTACCGATGTGTTCTGGAGGAGGGGGTGATGCCAAGCGGGCACCCCTAGCTGCGGGCACAGATGGGAGCATAGGTGGTGCAGTGCAGAACTCGGGACGCAACACAGGTCTTAGAAGCCTAGACCATTGTTCAGCTTCCCTCTCTCACAGACAATTATCAATTCTGCGGGAGAGGGAAACCAATTCCTCAATAGGGCTGCCACGATTAGGTGGGTCACAATTACGTCGACTATCAAAATCGTCTACGACTAATTTAATAGTCAACGCATCGTTTGAAGCTTTGTAAGATGTTGAAAGACACAGGAATAAGTAGTAGGATTTAAGAGTGTAATAACGGACTGAAACAGAAGATGGAAGCACTGCATCTACAAGGATGCCAGCTGCCAATAAACGCCAAAGAAGAAAAAGAAGAAGCAGCTTTTGGTGTATCGTAGCTGTGTCTAAATTCAGGGGCCGCATCCTTCGGAAGCCGCATTTGTAGACCGATCATGTGACCATGACGCGATGAAGGCTGAAACTTCGAAGATTCCTCCAAATGCGGCCGACAAATGTGTCCTCCTTTTCCCCAGATTTGAAGAATGGGCCGGGTGTATTCTTCACGGCTCAACCCATCCCAGAATTCATAGCGTGGCCTAGCCAATTCCAGTTTCCAACAATGGCGGCAGCTACTTAGTTTTAATATTACTCTTTCTGGGTCACAAAATAAACTTTTAAGATATTTTCAGGTGAGAATGTAGCTGTGTAAACTTCAAATATCTGCTCGATTTATCAAGACATCACATATTTGCAAAAAGTGCTCCAAGGTTTTCGGAGACATCTGTTACCCACTAGCTCGATAGGTGACCCAGGAGGTCAAGGTACACTAGAGCTGGTGAGAACACTGGACTCCCAGCACATTGTTTTCAAACCCCCCACGGTCAGGTTAAACATGATATATAACTCACTTAGATAACTTAAAAATGTTATTGTTTGGCTTTCTTCAGTGTTTTATTTGTTCCTAAGTAAATCGGTTTGACTGAGATTAAAGTTATAGCTGAATAAAGCTGAATGAACATCAAACAGAAAACTGATAAAGCTGAAGTGTGAGATGGTAGAGAATTTAATTAATGCCCTGTTATATTTTAGATAGCAAGGAGCAGACAGCTGACTTTATTTAACTCCACCGAGACAATCTGCAAATTTCATTAAAAGTTTAATAAACATCATTTTGTCTTTATACAACATGCCACATTCACTTTCTTCTATGCTTTTTCAGTGCTTTCTTAAGCTAACATTCACACTCCAATGGATGCATTAGAGATCATCTTGGGGTTAGTATCTTACCCAGGATACTTGGCATGCAGACTGGGTTGAACCACTAACCTTTCGATCAGTAGATGACCTGTTCTACCTCCTGAGCTACAGCCACCAGCAAGTAAGTGTAAAGAAGTGTTGCACAAGCAGCATCCATTTGATTACTTCTGCAACATGCCTTTTCTGTTTACGTTATAATGTGACTATTGCGGCTCCTTCAACCAACGGCCGCGGCAGGCTAAACATGAGGACACAGATGACGCGCAACAAAAAAAACGCATAAAATACACTTCTGTACCATTTGCTCCTTTTATTCCGCATGCAACTGTCCAATATACAAATCAGCACATGGGATTAACTATTAAACAAATGCACAGACTGCACAAACAAATACCTGCAACTCACAAAGAAATGCACCAATTACTATGACAAATTACAACTTGGCCTATGGCATCAATTAGTGCATAAATATACATAAACCATCAAGTTACAGTCAAAATACATGAAAATAATTCAAGCTGCGCTCAAGCTGCAGTCAACAGAAGGTTTTGCCTCATGCTCACCCTACCTTTCTGCTCGTCAACATCAGGTGCGGTGAACAGGTGAGTGCAACCACATTTATCACCTAACACACCCATGAGACACGCCCCACACCCGTGCACCAATACAGTGAGTCCATTTAAACCAACCCACTTAATCAAAAAAGAGCAACTCATATGGCTCCTACAGTGACCATTAGGAACTATTATTAGAAGGTACAGTATACATTTTCATTGCTATACAGATATATATGACTCCAAGGTTTATGTATCCATAAAGTCAGATAACACTCACATTTATTAGTTAAACTGCAGGAATGTCATAAAGACACAGACCTGAGTGAGTTTGTGCTTATAAATAATATTCTAAGCTTTTGTACGTCTTAGAAACGTGATAACTAAGTATCTAACCAGATGCTTACTCTGGACGGCATCACTTTGCCCTCCAGAGGACTCACCAGAAAGAAAGACCATGTGTGTCTCATACTGGCTTCTCTTCACTGGCTCAAAAATCCTTCTCCTCATATACAAGGTCTTTAATAATCGGACCCCACCAGCTTATCTTAAAGACCTCATAGTACCATACCACCCCAATAGAGCACTTTGCTCCCAGGCTGTGGGCTTACCTGTGGTTCCTAGGGTATATAAAAGTAGAATTAGAGGCAAAGCCTTGAGTTTTCAGGCCCCTCATCTGTAGAACGGCTCCCAGTTTAGATTTGGGAGACAGACACCATCTCTGCCTTTAAAATTAGGCTTAAAATTTTCCTTGTTGCCAAAGCATAGTTTGGGCTGGATTAGATGACCCTGAATCCTCCCTTAGTAATGCTGCATGATTCTACTTGAGGTTTCTTCCTTTTGACAAATGCATGCACGTAGTGCATCGTCTGATTGCTAGAGTTTTGTCTGTATTGATGTAGAGTGTTTACCTTATAATATAAAGCACCTTGAGGTGACTGTTTCTACGACTTGGCACTATGAAAATAAAACTGATTAAACTGCTTGTTCACAAGAAGTGTTTTATTCTATGACTTGAAAAGTACTAAGAAAATATAAAATATATCATGGTGGATATGTTTTGCTTTCAAATTAATTAAGCAGTAGCACTTTATAATATGATCTACTGTACAGCTAAGGCTGTAATTCTTACAAAATTAAATTGCAAATGCAATTAAAGTGCAATTTCTGTGAAATCAGGGCATAAAATTGCAATTAAATGTCCTTTTTATGAAATTAGTCAAATGCTAGTCATATGCCATAATAAAAAGTGCTGCTAAACATTATGTTTTAAAATCTTCATACAGCAAACCAACAGTGAATGTCCTATGGTCTGGTTTAGCAGTTTAGTTAGCAGTTAGTATTACACGCAGGTCTCTATGAGAGAATAATTCAGCAATAAAAGTGTAGATGAATAGTAATATATATCAGGTTCAAGTGTGTTTACAGGGTGACACCAGAGCAAGGACAGTACAGGTAAGAGTCTCCCTCTGGTGGTAATTTAAAATATGAACACATAGTGTTTCTGAAGCATCTGTGAACTCCTTAATATTGTTTTTATTTTTTATAAATATAGAATTAAACAATCATATTTTAACATCTTCTAAACGAAAGAGAACTGAAATAATCAGAATTATATTTTCTCAGTTTTGTATTGTTCTTAAAGCACTTCTTTAACGACTTTTTTAATCACATGACTGTATATGCTGCCATACAAAGTCCAGCTGACGCAGGATCTGGTTATCTAACTGAAGGCATCTAATATCACTCCCATTCTTGCCATCAGTGGCGGTCCTAGCCTGTTTGGCGCCCCGGGCGAACACGCCGTCTGGCATTAAGAGGGCGTTGTCAGTCTGTCTTTCACTGGTTTGATTTTGACAGAGAGCAGGGCTGGGTAGCCGTAGTTTTTGTTGACCGCAGCACAACGAGTTTCCCCTTGTTGCATTAGAGCCTGTGATGTTTTAAGAGTTTGAATCGCGAGCCGATCACATTGCTCTGTAAACTTTTCAAGCACTTTAATAAACAAGCAAGCAATTCCACCTCTCGCATTATTGCGTGAAGTTGACAGCGCGTCAGGCAAATAGGCAGGCTCCATCCCCGGCCTCTAGCGACTGTGGAAGTCGCTACACTCCTCCTCTTCTTTTCTCTTTTTTTTAAACTTTAAAAACGGGTTGTGTGTGAGACTTTAAATCAACAAAATATAAAATATACATTTTAAATTGTTATTGATCCCTTTACCCCTGGTCCTAAAGTATATATTTATTTTCTTACTCTTCTTATATTTATTGTTTGTTTACTTGCACTGCTGTAACTAGAGCCTCGTCATCTCATCTCTCTATATACTGGACTGTATGTAGCGGAGATGACAATAAAGCTCTCGCGCTCACTTTTCGCGTATAGAATTTTGAAAAAACATCGGTGCAAATTATAAGTCTGTATCATAATGTCTGGTGTTTTCGTGTTTGTTGTATGTTTTTATTTTATTTTATTTTGCGAGTTGGTTATTAGATGCTGCTCCAGCCAGCCAGAGAATCCCCCGCCGCCCCGCCCTCTCCTCCCTGTGCCGCAAGCAGCAGGTGCACCTCGCAAACGGAGGGCGCCCTTACTCCCAGCAAATTGGCGATAGAAAACCGATCGGTGCCTATGCCATTCCCAATATGCGCTGGCATGATGTCGGGGCAGCATGAGTACGAGCATTTTTTTTTTACCGATGCCCGTGATGCCGCCCCCCACCACGATGCCGCCCCGGGCAACCGCCCGTGTCGCCCGTATCTAAAACCGCTACTGCTTGCCATCACAACATGCACAGTAGCTGTACTCGTTGTCATTAGGCTGAAGCAAAATGGAGGACTCAAGTGCAGACACAATGGAGACAGCTTCATAAGATTCAGAGTCTTCATTATTCACAACCACAATTTGTTGTGAACAGATGCTGGTACAGGAGAGGAGAACAGCAGAGGGGAGTTAATCCAACAGTTCCAGATGTTTCTCTTCTGGTGACCAAGCAGTGACCAAGAATGTGTTGAGAAACTGTTGCTCACTTGAATGAGTCTGTTTATGGGAGGGGTCGTTGTTTAGAGCGTAGGAGGAGGAATCAGACTACAGGTGAGGGATTCAAAGTTAAGATCAGTTCCAAGGATTCAGGTAAATTGTACAGGTAAGTAATGTGTTCTTGAGCCACATGGGGATAAGCTGGACATAAGCAGGCACAGACACAGGTTAGCACAGAGGAACAGAGGACCAACAACAACAGTCACCTCCCATGGCCACCCAGATTTACTCATCCAATAAGTGAAGAACTTAGTGATGATGGATGGATCCAAGATGAACGACTGAGGAATCCAGGACGGTTCCTCTGATCATATCCTTCCCACTCCTCAAGGTATTGAAGGTCTGAGGGTGTATGCTATATGACCATAATCACGACAGGTGGTGGGGGGTTGGCTAGAGGACACAAATGACTAAACAAGACAAGTTTAACCTGGCATTAGTAGAAGAAATCATTACTGTCTCTATCTTATAAACACCAATGTAGCATGGAGTCAGTTTCTTGGACAGAGATTTTAGAGGTTTGTCTTTGGAGGATAACCAAACTTTCTTAACTTTGAATGTAGCAGGTGGCTGGCATCCTGCATCAACCCGCCAGGCATTGGTTCTTGTGCACTCTGTAGAAGAGAGTGTCCTATTTGGTTCCTTGCCCAACAACTCATTCAAAAATGCTTAAATCAATCAAGGAGATGTCATTTTACACTGCTGACCACATGGACTCACTTCTGAGTATTAAATAGGGCACACGTCTTTTGTTTGCCATGCATATATGTTGCCATTTTTTCATGTGCAGCAACACCATCTCAGTAAACTTTTCACTTAACAAACAAACAAGCTGTATTCATCACATACACAATCACACAGAGTACAACGTGGAGTGAAATGTTTTGTGTCCAAGCTGCAGACATAGCCGTGCCATTCCAGGGCTTGGTTTTTAGCATGGGGGATCTAGCCAGGACCCTTACTGGATGGGAATTGAACTTGCGACTTGATGCTCTAAGACCTGCCTCTATGTATGTTTTCCACTCTTGCTCTGGCAAGTATTCATCTTATGCCCATGTGTCAAAACAGAGACCTCAGATGTTTAGAAAAGTGTTGGCACAAAGGTGCATACATTTCTTTGGCACTTTACATCTAATTAACCTATGAATGTACCAGTGGTTTGCTTGTTGCTTCATTGGAGTGTAGCATAAAATTAAATTCCATGTAACTGAAAATGTGGCAGCACAGCTGTAATCCCAAAGCCCTTCTTAACGTGGATCTGCTCGTAGCGTACAGGGTGCTGCACACAAACAATCTGATGATGTGGAGACTCCAGCCACACTTAAAGTAACAGGGAACAACTTTATGAGGTGACCAACGTGTTTTGGCTTGTGGCCTTGATCAGGGTCATTTGTTGCTGCACACAAACAAGCAGAAAGCTCTGTATGTTTTCATGCTGTAGGCAGCAATGAAGCAATTTCCCTTTTTAAAGTGTTAAATCCTGCATGCTTAGCTGATAAAAGTAAGAAATGGGGAAGTTAAAAGAGCCATCACTCTTCTATACCCTTCTGGGTTGTTTAATTTCAAAGTTTAAACACTTTCATGCTTTTCATCACTTGTTTTTTTGTTTTGTTTTTTTACCACCAAACATCCACAAAAGTGCTTTTGGGTGTGGTAGCCACAACAAATGTATCTATATCAGCAGTCACTACATCATCTTTAATGACAGCCAGCATTCTGTGGATGATTACTAATCACATAAAAGTAAATGGAAATGTAAAAAATGGGCCCAAAATTTTCATGATGCCATGCTTGCTTTTAAGTGTTAAAATCATGAAGTTTTGGAGGATAACTGTAGAATTTCTGTTGTCAATAGAACGTTCATATTAACAACTTGCCATTGATAGTGGCTTTGGCTAAGTATTTAAAGCTAATACAGGATGATAATAACAATCTGAGTTATTTGTATTATCAGGAGACCAACATTTCCCTAACAGGTTCCTGTTTAAACAGAAAGAAACCCTGCAGAGCACGGTTTCATCCCCCACCCCGACAGTAACAATCATCTTATTACTCCAACACAACAAGGCATAACAAGTGCAAGTTTATCTAAATGATCAGTTTATTTTGAACATGTTTAACATGTTCTATACACAGATATGTGACCACTAATTCCAACGCATCATTAATGAAAAGAATGCAGTGTTTAAAGAATGAAATACAATGTAATGTACAATGCAGTCAGTTTTTGAAGGTGTCAGTGTCACAGTTGTACAGTGACTGCTGCTTTTCTGTGGTTTGTACCACATACACTCAACAACACCTGTAAAAAAACATTTGATGAGAGCACGGAAGCGGTCTGTGAGCCAGCAATTAAAAATACACTAAATATGAAACAAATTTTAGTAGTATGCCAGTGCTCTCTCCTGATCTATTCTTAAAGTAAAAGTTGTTGGTGTAAGTGTTAAATAATACATATTTCAAAGACTAAGTTACATTTATTTTAGAAAAATAATCTCATTAGCAACTGGTTGATGATACTGACTCCGTCAAAATGAGTGAAGCTTATTCAGAGCAATTACAATCATGCATACAAAATAAAGACAATGTGTTTTAAACCAAAAGAGAAAATGTGTTGCACTGGGTTTCAGTTATTCACAATATACAAGACAACAGACCAAACACAGAAATAGAAGTATTTATATACATTTATATAGTAACTTGTGCCCAAACTGTTGTTTCAGGAAAAGAAAGCAATAATTAACTGGATGAAGCACAGTATAATAAACAAACTCAATCATTCATGCCAAACTCCTGTTAAACATCTGCACTTTGTGCCACTGGTACACTGCTGAACTCTGACACAAAGATCTGACGAAACCGCTGAAGCATCTGTCTGATTTGAGCGGGAATATCCATGACATGGAGGTAAACCAAGGGGTTCAAAACACTATTCAGACACACAAGACCACGACTGATCTGATGAGCCCCAAAGACTCTCTCATCCCATGTTGGATACTTCTTGTATCTTGAATAAAGTACTCTTGAATAAAGGCTGAGATTCTTAAAAATTTGATAGGGGATGTAACAAACCGAGAAGAGCAAAATCAAGATGAACATCAACTTTAAGCTTCTTTGTTTCACCACCTTATCAATGGTATTAATGCGGCAGAGAACAAGAGTCACGTGTCCATAGGAGCCAAGTAAGATAAGGAATGGGATAACAAACCCAGTGAGTGTCCAGCCAACACTGTATTTCAGGTAATCCTCCACATAGTCATAAGAGGTGGTATGGTAGCATTTTTCAGTTCTATTTTTTGAGTTTTTAGGGAAGAACATATCTGGAAAACTTTGAGCACTCACCAACAGCCAAATCAAAACTGAGATAGCTACAGAGTGAGTCACAGTTATTCTTCCCATCACTTTCATTGGATGGACAATAGCCAGGTACCTGTAGACACTAATACAGGTGAGGAATCCAATGCTGCCGTATAAATTCAGGTTGAAGCAGAATCTTGTCATCTTGCAGAAGGCATCTCCAAATATCCATTTACTGTCCATAAAATAGTACGCTGACAAAAATGGGAGAGTTGGCAGGAACAAAAAATTAGCAATTCCAAGGTTCAGAAGAAACACATTAATATGTCCAAGAATTTTCCATTTCTGCAGCAGAGACTTTAGTCCCCATACATTAGCTCCGAGACCAATGATGAAGACAAAGGTGTAAATTGCAGGCAGAGTTGTATACTCATAGACTGAATGAAACCAGTAAGTTGTATTCATTCTGTTTCCTAAGAAGACAATACATTCAAACTCTTCAGTGGCAGAGGTGGTTTTTGAAGAGCAGAGAAGGTATGACCTATTTGTTCAAAGAAAACTTCCTGTTTGACACATACGGCAGTCATCTCAAAGTCCTATTTGACATCTCAGAGTAACGCCTCATGCACAGATTCACACATGCGTATAATCTCTATGTAGGCTGTTTCCTCGTTTGTGCATAAAAAAGGAAGTGCCAAAAAATAAAAAAATACATACCCTGTTGGTTAAAATTCGAGAAAAGGGGATTTCTAAAAATAGGTGCTCTACTAAAAATGTTGTTTGAAAGTCTTTATGGTGTAAACCCACAGTCTACATCCACATGTTATTTTGTAAAAGGTCAGCAGTCAGTATTAATACATGTAACGCTAACAGGAAGAGAGACAGGTGAGTGACTTTAGCAGACAAAGGGCAGGTGCATCATGTATTTATCAGGGTTAGCTGTACTGAATGCTTGGGTGGGCAGTTTTATGGCTGAAAAGAAAGGTAAAAATTTCCCTTCAGTGAGAGTTTTGAATGTGAAAGTGAAAGTTCTTCTCAGTGTCATGAACCTTGGTTCACACACACAGTGGGTACTCAAAATCAGACTCAATACAAAATTCACAGAAACTATGTACAAATTTATTTCTTTAACCAAAATGAACAGGAACAACAAAGAGAATGATAATATAACTCAAGCCGAGGAAACCGGGAACTGAAATGCCCTGGGAAGCTGTGATCAGGACCGTGGGAAGCTGCAACAGAAAGGGGAACAATTACCTGAGTGCAGGAAAGTGGTGAGTTAACAACTAAACACGAGTTAGAATATGGGTTACAATCAGAGTCAGACTGTGGGGCTCGGAGGGGAAGGTGTCCATGTGAGAAAGTCCAAGGAGAGAGAAATGGAGGCTCAGGGAGATCCCTTGCACGCAAAACAGGCAGGAGGACTGGCAGGTCTTCAAATGCTGGACAGTGACCTGACAAAGGGCTGTGGCGACCGGTTTAACTTGCGAGACATGGAACGCTGGATGTACAAGCAGCGGGATGTTCTTAGCATCTAACTAGACCTTCTGCCCTGGCCGATATTCAGGGGCTGGGGTGCAGCAGAGGTTGGCATAGTGTGCGTGTTGCTATTTGGTCTTCTTGGTCATTCAAAAAATCCCGGAGCACGTCATTGACCAAGGTTTTGGAAAACCGCAGGGGAGTTAGTTAAGTCAAACAGCAGGACGTCTTGATGCAGGACCGAATACTTAAAGTGCCTCAGTGGACTTTTATAGGCGGTCTTCCACTCATCCCCCTCATGTATCTGAACAAGGTAATAGGTGTTCCGTAGATACAACTTAGTAAGAGTGGTAGGCACTTGAAGAGACTGAAAAACAGAATTGATTAGGCAGTGGGTATTTGTTCTTTATGGTAATGTCAATCAATCCCTGGTAATCAATACAAGGTTGCATGCAGCGACTTTTTCCCCACAAAGAAGAGACCCGCAGCGACCCAATCAATGTGATGATTATGTTTCTGTAACCACAGATAACCAAGAATAAGTGGGGTGTCAGGAGAAGGAAGAGTGAAGAAGGGAATTAATTCATTATGGTTTACGGAGGTGATTAATTTTACTGGTGCAGTCTGATGAGTAATGGAAGAGGTTCTAACGGTGTGAGTGGCAATTTTAATTCTCTTGCTAGCTTAACATCCATTAAATTTTGCTCCACTCCGGAGTCCAGTGAAGGTCTTATTGGTGGTCACGATGGCAACAGTTAATAACAATCGGGGTCTTGCTAACCTTAAAGCACTCCCCACCTGTATCCATGGGCCTACCGGTGGGCTGGCTCGTTTGGACGAACCGGGCAGCCCGCGATGTGGTGTCCTGGCTTCCCGCAGTACAAAAACGGTGTTCCCTTGCCAGATGAAAGGGAACACCGTTCACCGACAACTACTGATGTGTTCTGGAGGAGGGGGTGATGCCAAGCGGGCACCCCTAGCTGCGGGCACAGATGGGAGCATAGGTGGTGCAGTGCAGAACTCGGGACGCAACACAGGTCTTAGAAGCCTGGACCATTGTTCAGCTTCCCTCTCTCACAGACAATTATCAATTCTGCGGGAGAGGGAAACCAATTCCTCAATAGGGCTGCCACGATTAGGTGGGTCACAATTACGTCGACTATCAAAATCGTCGACGACTAATTTAATAGTCAATGTGTCGTTTGAAGCTTTGTAAGATCCTGAAAGACACAGGAATAAGTAGTAGGATTTAGGAGTGTAATAACGGACTCAAACAGAAGGTGGCAGCAATGCATCTACAAGGATGCCAGCTGCCATTTAACACCAAAGAAGCAGCTTTTGGTGTATCGTATCTGTGTCCAAATTCATGGGCCGCATTTGTAGACCGATTATGTCACCACGACACGACGAAGGCTGTCCAAATTCGAAGACTCCTCTAAATGCGGCCGACAAATGTGTCCTCCTTTTCCCCAGATTTGAAGAATGGGCCGGGTGTATTCTTCAACCTATCCCAGAATTCATAGCGTGGCCCAGCCAATTCCAGTTTCCAACAATGGCGGCAGCTACTTAGTTTTAATATTACTCTTTCTGGGTCACAAAATAAACTTTTAAGATATTTTCAGGTGAGAATGTAGCTGTGTAAACTTCAAATATCTGCTCGATTTATCAAGACATCCCATATTTGCAAAAAGTGCTCCAAGGTTTTCGGAGACATCTGTTACCCACTAGCTCGATAGGTGACCCAGGAGGGGTCACACTAGAGCTGGTGAGAACACTGGACTCCCAGCACATCGTTTTCAAACCCCCCCGTGGTCAGGTTAAACATGATATATAACTCACTTAGATAACTTAAAAATGTTATTGTTTTGCTTTCTTCAGTGTTTTATTTGTTCCTAAATAAATCGGTTTGGCTGAGATTAAAGTTATAGTTTTTACACAGCTGAATAAACGTCAAGCAGACAACTGATTATCAGAAGTGTGAGATGCTCGAGAATATACTCCAATGCCCTGTTATATTTTAGATAGCAAGGAGCAGACAGCTGACTTTATTTAACTCCACCGAGACAATCTGCAAATTTCATTAAAAGTTTAATAAACATCATCATTTTATCTTTGGAGCGCTTTATACAACATGCCACATTCACTTTCTTCTATGCTTTTTCAGTGCTTTCTTAAGCTAACATTCACACTCCAATGGATGCATTAGAGAGCATCTTGGGGTTAGTATCTTGCCCAGGATACTTGGCATACAGATTGGGTTGAACCACTAACCTTTCGATCAGTAGATGACCTGTTCTACCTCCTGAGCTACAGCCACCAGCAAGTAAGTGTAAAGAAGTGTTGCACAAACAGCATCCATTTGCTTATTTCTGCAACATGCCTTTTCTGTTTACAGTGGCTTGCAAAAGTATTCGGCCCCCTTGAACTTTTCCACATTTTGTCACATTACAGCCACAAACATGAATCAATTTTATTGGAATTCCACGTGAAAGACCAATACAAAGTGGTGTACACATGAGTGGAACGAAAATCATACGTAATTCCAAACATTTTTTTACAGATTGTCACAGTCCTGGGTCGGTGACCCAGTGTTTTGAGTTTCTTGTGTCTCTGAGTTTTTGTATTATGATCTTAGTTCCCTTTATTCCCCCAGTTTATACTTTAGTCTAGTGTCTTAGTTTGGCTTTCTTGTATTCTCTTTGGTTCTCTGAGTATTTAATACCTGCCCTCTGTGTCTCTTTGTTGTTGTTCTGTGTTTCTTAGTTGCTCTGTCTCCCCTAGTTTGCGTCTGTGCTACTTCCTGTTTTACTTTGAAGGTCCATGTCTCTTGTGAGTGTATCCTACTTTGCTCCCTCATCTCGTCAGTTCTGATTTATCCCAGCTGTGCTCCCCTTCTGTGTCTCATTCCCCTCGTTACTTCCCAGTGTATTTAAGCCCTGTGTTTCCCTGTGTCAGTGTTGCGATCTCCCTCATGCTGTGTGTGAGTCTCCCTGTGTCTCCTGGTATGCATTATAATTAGCTTTTCCCAGTTTAGTTTTGCATTGTTTGTGTTCTAGTCTCCAGCAATAAAGCTGTGCTTTTGAGTTCAAGTTCTGTTCCCGTGAGTTTGCGTTTGGGTCCAATCCCTGCCTGCCACACAGCCGAAACATGACACAAATAAATAACTGAAAAGTGGGGTGTGCGTAATTATTCAGCCCCCTGAGTCAATACTTTGTAGAACCACCTTTTGCTGCAATTACAGCTGCCAGTCTTTTAGGGTATGTCTCCACCAGCTTTGCACATCTAGAGACTGAAATCCTTGCCCATTCTTCTTTGCAAAACAGCTCCAGTTCAGTCAGATTAGATGGACAGCGTTTGTGAACAGCAGTTTTCAGATCTTGCCACAGATTCTCGATTGGATTTAGATCATGTATGATTTTCGTCCAACTTTTCATGTGTACACCACTTTGTATTGGTCTTTCACGTGGAATTCCAATAAAATTGATTAATGTTTGTGGCTGTAATGTGACAAAATGTGGAAAAGTTCAAGGGGGCTGAATACTTTTGAAAGCCACTGTACATTATAATGTGACCATTAGGAACTATTATTAGAAGGCACAGTATGCATTTTCATTGCTATGCAGATATATATGATTCCAAGGTTTATGTATCCATAAAGTCAGATAACACACACATTTATTAGTTAAACTGCAGGAATGTCATAAAGACACAGACCTGAGTGAGTTTGTGCTTATAAATAATATTCTAAGCTTTTGTACGTCTTAGAAACGTGATAACTAAGTATCTAACCAGATGCTTACTCTGGACGGCATCACTTTGCCCTCCAGAGGACTCACCAGAAAGAAAGACCATGTGTGTCTCATACTGGCTTCTCTTCACTGGCTCAAAAATCCTTCTCCTCATATACAAGGTCTTTAATAATCGGACCCCACCAGCTTATCTTAAAGACCTCATAGTACCATACCAGCCCAATAGAGCATTTTGCTCCCAGGCTGTGGGCTTACCTGTGGTTCCTAGGGTATATAAAAGTAGAATTAGAGGTAAAGCCTTGAGTTTTCAGGCCCCTCATCTGTAGAACGGCTCCCAGTTTAGATTTGGGAGACAGACACCATCTCTGCCTTTAAAATTAGGCTTAAAATTTTCCTTGTTGCCAAAGCATAGTTTGGGCTGGATTAGATGACCCTGAATCCTCCCTTAGTAATGCTGCATGATTCTACTTGAGGTTTCTTCCTTTTGACAAATGCATGCACGTAGTGGATCGTCTGATTGCTAGAGTTTTGTCTGTATTGATGTAGAGTGTTTACCTTATAATATAAAGCACCTTGAGGTGACTGTTTCTACGACTTGGCACTATGAAAATAAAACTGATTAAACTGCTTGTTCACAAGAAGTGTTTTATTCTATGACTTGAAAAGTACTAAGAAAATATAAAATATATCATGGTGGATATGTTTTGCTTTTAAATTAATTAAGCAGCAGCACTTTATAATATGATCTACTGTACAGCTAAGGCTGTAATTCTTACAAAATTAAATTGCAAATGCAATTAAAGTGCAATTTCTGTGAAATTGGGGCATAAAATTGCAATTAAATGTCCTTTTATGAAATTAGTCATATGCCATAATAAAAAGTGCTGCTAAACATTATGTTTTAAAATCTTCATACAGCAAACCAACAGTGAATGTCCTATGGTCTGGTTTAGCAGTTTAGTTAGCAGTTAGTATTACACGCAGGTCTCTATGAGAGAATAATTCAGCAATAAAAGTGTAGATGAATAGTAATATATATCAGGTTCAAGTGTGTTTACAGGGTGACACCAGAGCAAGGACAATACAGGTAAGAGTCTCCCTCTGGTGGTAATTTAAAATATGAACACATATGAACACATTGGATGGAGCAGCTCTCATTTCTAGAAATATGGACAAATTTATTAAACCCCCCAAAATCTGACTATCCAGAGTTGGGACCAGGAAGCAGAGTTGCAGTCTTACACGCCTCTCTGCAGCTTCTCTCCTCCCGCTACCCCCCCAAAAAACCATCTCCATTGAGACTGTGTCAGCTCCCAAACAGACAAAAAACAAACCAAAAACCAGCAATAAAAAACTTAAACATAAAAAATCAAAAAGAAAGAACAATACAGAATCCACATCTGAACCAAAGAGTAAAACAGTGAAATGTGGATTATTAAATATTAGGTCTCTCTCCTCCAAGTCTCTGTTAGTACATGACTTAATAATTGACCAACAAATCGATTTACTCTGCCTTACAGAAACCTGGTTGCAGCAGGATGATTATGTTAGTTTAAATGAATCAACACCCCCGAATCATTCTAACTACCAGAAACCTCGAAGCACAGGCCGAGGGGGCGGTGTGGCAGCAATTTTTCACACCAGTCTATTAATTAACGAAAGACCAAGACAGACTTTTAATTCATTTGAAAGCCTGATGCTTAGCCTTGTCCACCCCAGCTGTAAAACTCAGAAACCAGTCTTACTTGTTATCATCTATCGTCCACCTGGGCCTTACACAGAGTTTCTCTCTGATTTCTCAAACTTTTTATCTGATTTAGTGCTCAACTCAGATAAAATAATTATTGTGGGTGATTTTAACATCCATGTAGATGCTAAAAATGACAGCCTCAAAATTGCATTTAATCTGTTATTAGACTCAATTGGCTTCTCTCAAAATGTAAAAGAACCCACCCACCACTTTAATCACACTCTAGATCTTGTTTTAACATATGGCATAGAAACTGAACATTTAACAGTGTTTCCTGAAAACCCTCTGCTGTCTGATCATTTCCTGATAACATTTACATTTACAATAATTGATTACACAGCAGTGGAGAGTAGACTTTATCAAACTAGATGTCTTTCTGATAGTGCTGTAACTAAGTTTAAGAATATAATCCACCCACTGTTATCATCTTCAATGCCCTGTACCAACATAGAGCAGGGCAGCTATCTGAACGCTACTCCAACAGAGGTCGATTATCTTGTTAATAATTTTACCTCCTCACTACGTACGACTCTGGATACTGTAGCTCCAGTGAAAACTAAGGTCTCAAATCAGAAGTACCTGACTCCGTGGTATAATTCTCAAACACGTAGCCTAAAGCAGATAACTCGTAAGCTGGAGAGGAAATGGCGTGTCACAAATTTAGAGGATCATCATTTAGCCTGGAGAAATAGTTTGCTGCTTTATAAGAAAGCCCTCCGCAAAGCCAGAACATCTTACTATTCGTCACTGATTGAAGAAAATAAGAACAACCCCAGGTTTCTCTTCAGCACTGTAGCCAGGCTGACAAAAAGTCAGAGCTCTACTGAGCCAACAATCCCTTTAACGTTAACTAGTAATGACTTCATGAACTTCTTCAGAAATAAAATTTTTATCATTAGAGAAAAAATTACCAATCATCATCCCACAGATGTAATATCGTCTACAGCTACTTTTAGTACCATTGATGTTAAGTTAGACTCTTTTTCTCCAATCGATCTTTCTGAGTTAACTTCAATAATTACTTCCTCCAAACCATCAACGTGTCTTTTAGACCCCATTCCTACAAAACTGCTCAAAGAAGTCCTGCCATTAATTAATTCTTCAATCTTAAATATGATCAATCTATCTCTAATAATTGGCTATGTACCACAGGCCTTCAAGGTGGCTGTAGTTAAACCCTTACTTAAAAAGCAATCTCTAGACCCAGCTGTCTTAGCTAATTATAGGCCAATCTCCAACCTTCCTTTCATATCAAAAATCCTTGAAAGAGTAGTTGTCAAACAGCTAACAGATCATCTGCAGAGGAATGGCTTATTTGAAGAGTTTCAGTCAGGTTTCAGAGCTCATCACAGCACAGAAACAGCTTTAGTGAAGGTTACAAATGATCTTCTTATGGCCTCTGACAGTGGACTCATCTCTGTGCTTGTCCTGCTAGACCTCAGTGCAGCGTTTGATACTGTCGACCATAATATCCTATTAGAGCGATTAGAACATGCTGTAGGTATTACAGGTACTGCACTGCAGTGGTTTGTATCATATCTATCTAATAGACTCCAATTTGTTCAAGTAAATGGAGAGTCTTCTTCACATGCTGAGGTTAATTATGGAGTTCCACAGGGTTCAGTGCTAGGACCAATTCTATTTACATTATACATGCTTCCCCTAGGCAGCATCATTAGAAGACATAGCATAAATTTTCACTGCTATGCAGATGATACGCAGCTCTATCTATCCATGAAGCCAGGTAACACACACCAATTAGTTAAACTGCAGGAATGTCTTAAAGACATAAAGACCTGGATGGCCGCTAACTTCCTGCTTCTTAATTCAGATAAAACTGAGGTTATTGTACTCGGCCCTGAAAATCTTAGAAATATGGTATCTAAGCAGATCCTTACTCTGGATGGCATTACCTTGGCCTCCAGTAATGCTGTGAGGAACCTTGGAGTCATTTTTGACCAGGACATGTCCTTCAAGGCACATATTAAACAAATATGTAAGACTGCTTTCTTCCATTTGCGCAACATCTCTAAAATTAGAAATATCCTGTCTCAGAGTGATGCTGAAAAACTAGTTCATGCCTTCATTACTTCCAGGCTGGACTACTGTAACTCATTATTATCAGGATGTCCTAAAAACTCCCTGAAAAGTCTTCAGTTAATCCAAAATGCTGCAGCAAGAGTACTGACAGGGACTAGAAAGAGAGAGCATATTTCTCCTGTTTTGGCTTCCCTTCATTGGCTTCCTGTTAAATCCAGAATTGAATTCAAAATCCTGCTCCTCACATACAAGGTCTTAAATAATCAGGCCCCATCTTATCTTAATGACCTTGTAGTACCATATCACCCTATTAGAGCACTTCGCTCTCGCTCTGCAGGCTTACTTGTTGTTCCTAGAGTATTTAAAAGTAGAATGGGAGGGAGAGCCTTCAGTTTTCAGGCCCCTCTTCTGTGGAACCAGCTTCCAGTTTGGATTCAGGAGACAGACACTATCTCTACTTTCAAGGTTAGGCTTAAAACTTTCCTTTTTGCTAAAGCATATAGTTAGGGCTGGACCAGGTGACCCTGAATCCTCCCTTAGTTATGCTGCAATAGACGTAGGCTGCCGGGGATTCCCATGATGCATTGAGTTTTTCCTTTCCAGTCACCTTCTCACTCACTATGTGTTAATAGACCTCTCTGCATCGAATCATATCTGTTATTAATCTCTGTCTCTCTTCCACAGCATGTCTTTCATCCTGTTTTCCTTCTTTCACCCCAACCGGTCGCAGCAGATGGCCGCCCCTCCCTGAGCCTGGTTCTGCCGGAGGTTTCTTCCTGTTAAAAGGGAGTTTTTCCTTCCCACTGTCGCCAAAGTGCTTGCTCATAGGGGGTCATATGATATGATTGTTGGGTTTTTCTCTGTATTTATTATTGTGCTATCTACTGTACAATATAAAGCGCCTTGAGGCGACTTTTGTTGTGATTTGGCGCTATATAAATAAAATTGAATTGAATTGAATTGAATAGTGTTTCTGAAGCATCCGTGAACTCCTTAATATTGTTTTTATTTTTTATAAATATAGACATAAACAATCATATTTTAACATCTTCTAAACAAAAGAGAACTGAAATAATCAGAATTATATTTTCTCAGTTTTGTATTGTTCTTAAAGCACTTCTTTAACGACTTTTTTAATCACATGACTGTATATGCTGCCATACAAAGTCCAGCTGAAGCAGGATCTGGTTATCTAACTGAAGGCATCTAATATCACTCCCATTCTTGCCATCACAGCATGCACAGTAGCTGTACTAGAGCAGGGCGATATGACCAAAAATATTTATCACGATATACATTTGAATATTTGCGATAACGATATAACTGACGATATAATTGACACTAGACAAATTACTTTACAACTCCACAACTTTATTAGCGCAAAAAAAACCCCATCAATGTATTTTCACTTAAACAAGCAGCTGGTTTTTTTTATGTGCATTAATGCTATATAAAAATTTAACAGTGCAAATGCAAATCCTTGCTGACAGTTTAACCAAAAGGCATTTCCAGTGGAAATTGGCCGACATATCCTCAGCATAACCATGTATAATATCCACAAAACTTAAAAAGAGGTTATACACACACAATACGGTAATATTATGTTTAGGGTTGCCAACTCCCTGAAAAATAAATAAGGGACGCCTCATGGCCAGGGATGGGCGACCCGATTGTCTTCACATTTCCCAGTGTGGGGAATTTCTTAGCTCTTTTTTTGTGTGTGAAATTATTTTTTTTAACCATTTGACAAAGTGCGTCCCTTTTCAGCTCAATACTTTTGTTTCTAAATACGGAACGATTCCGTTTTTCAAGGGACGGTTGGCAACCCTAATTATGTTGAAGCACAGTACGTAACACTTCGCGAGGCTCCTGCCTACGATAGCCGTAATGCTCTGAAAATCCATCAAGCGGTGCGGGTTCGTAGCTTAGCAAAGTCGCACTAAAACATCAGACAGATTTTCCAGCGCCGTGTACCACATAAAATCGTTTCGAGGTCAGTAAAAACAACCAGAATTCATACATAAGGCACACGGGATTATAAGGGGTGCTGTCGATTTTCAGAAAAATCAAAGGATTGATTTTAAGTGTGCCGTATTTTCCAAAACACATGGTAATAACGACGGCCCGCTAGCATGCTCTACCAAAAATAGGGCTTTGTTGTGTATCTGACGGACGAAAGCTAAACCAGTTCCACACCACTGAAGTTGCAGCATTTTTACAAACCAATTCTGGTTCATCTGTTTCATTCAACGATCTGCTTTCGCCCTCCTCATTCTCCGTCGCCGCCATGCTTTTTCCGCCATGTGCGTATGAAAACAAAGGCACTGCGCATGCGCGTTTTACCCATATTCTATCGCGATATTTCATTTTCTTATCTTTGCCCAACATTATAGGGCTTTGGAGTTGACGTCACGCCGCAATGCATTGTGGGAGCGCGGCACCATTTTCGGGGTCTACGAATCAAAACAAACACACTGTGTTGGAACGAGGACGACAAGAAACATGCTTAAAAGCAGCTCAAAAGAAAACGGACGGTATAGAGACCGATTGCGTCCAGAGGCGAAGCAGCAGTACTTGAAAAAAATAGAGTGCATCGCAAATCTGGACCCATATGACATACGGCAGTGGAGTAAAGACCCAGACGACTTACCACCACTGTCCTACCCCGATATCTTCACGTATCTTGTTTGTGGAGTAAGCGCTTACACTGCGAAACAGTTTCGTAATTACAAGTCACTGGAGGCGCACATCCAATTTACAAACGGCTGGATGCAAGATTTGGCTATTTTCAAGCCGCCAAACTGTGAGTACGTCGTCATTCATACCAAGGTAAGTCAGCTGGAGTGCATTAGCATAGCACATATGTCTGCAAAGTCACTCCATTCGTTTGATTGCAATTTCTATAACTTCCGAGACCACCAACGATAATATTATTCAGCTATAAAGTGTGATATGAACATATTTAGAACTTACCGGAATGAAAATGTCTGGAGCACACCAACTGATATCTGGAGATGTAACAGAACTTGATATCAGCTCGTCTCACGGCTGCTATCCAGGCTAGACGCCTTCGTTTGGTAACATCCGATACATAAGCTCCTTCACGTTGCTTCCAGGTTGGGAAAGCATAAAAAGACAACCCAAGCTTATTCCCGTGCCGGTCATAAGATCGAACATTGCAGCCGACCACACAGCAAGTACGAACCATGGCTGTGCTTTCGCTCCTTTTTCACTTGCGCTTTGCTTAGACCCCCAAAATGGCGGATCGGGCCAAAATCCTTTCCACGCCCACCCCCGTGACATCACGCTCCAAAGCCCTATACCGAAATTACCATGAACGGTATGATATGGCCCAGCCCTAAGCTGTACTCATTGTCATTAGGCTGAAGCAAAATGGAGGACTCAAATGCAGACACAATGGAGACAGCTTTATAAGATTCAGAGTCTTCATTATTCACAACCACAATTTGTTGTGAACAGATGCCGGTACAGGAGAGGAGAACAGCAGAGGGGAGTTAATCCAACAGTTCCAGATGTTTCTCTTCTGGTGACCAAGAATGTGTTGAGAAACTGTTACTCACTTGAATGAGTCTGTTTTGGGGAGGGGTCGTTGTTTAGAGTGTAGGAGGAGGAATCAGACTACAGGTGAGGGATTCAAAGTTAAGATCAGTTCCAAGGATTCAGGTAAATTGTACAGGTAAGTAATATGTTCTTGAGCCACATGGGGTTAAGCTGGACATAAGGAGGCACAGACACAGGTTAGCACAGAGGAACAGAGGACCAACAACAACAGTCACCTCCCATGGCCACCCAGATTTACTCATCCAATAAGTGAAGAACTTAGTGATGATGGATGGATCCAAGATGAACGATTGAGGAATCCAGGACGGTTCCTCTGAGGTTCCTCTGTGGTTTGCTTGTTGCTTCATTGGAGTGTAGCATAAAATTAAATTCCATGTAACTGAAAATGTGGCAGCACAGCTGTAATCCCAAAGCCCTTCTTAACGTGGATCTGCTCGTAGCGTACAGGGTGCTGCACACAAACAATCTGATGATGTGGAGACTCGAGCCACACTTAAAGTAACAGGGAACAACTTTATGAAGTGACCAACTTGTTTTGGCTTGTGGCCTTGATCAGGGTCATTTGTTGCTGCACACAAACAAGCAGAAAGCTCTGTATGTTTTCATGCTGTAGGCAGCAATGAAGCAATTTCCCTTTTTAAAGTGTTAAATCCTGCATGCTTAGCTGATAAAAGTAAGAAATGAGGAAGTTAAAAGAGCCATCACTCTTCTATACCCTTCTGGGTTGTTTAATTTCAAAGTTTAAACACTTTCATGCTTTTCATCACTTCAACCACAAAAGTGCTTTTGGGTGTGGTAGCCACAACAAATGTATTTATATCAGCAGTCACTACATCATCTATAATGACAGCGAGCATTCTGTGGATGATTACTAATGTTGCGCTCTAAAAGTGGTTATAAAACTTACATTTTTCTGAATCGTTGGAAAAATCTTTAAAGACTATTCTTATTTAATTGTGTTTTGTTTTTGGACACATTTCTAGTTAATTTTTGTAGTTTACTAGCTCCAGGAGGTCAGAGTTCACACGTGTGATGTCATCAGTAAGCGCAGAAAAAAACAAAGCGTCTGAGACGTGAGGGAGTGATGCTTTGCTGATGATATGCTATGCTGCCTGTAAACTCCAAACCTGAACTGAGGAGAATAAAGTTGCTAGAAGGAGAATGGAGTCATGTCTCTCCGAGGGTGCAACATAATCTTGGTGTTTCCGCCCGGTTTGGAGTTTATACAGCAAAGAAGGACGAGCTACAGGTGACTAGCCTCGCTCACTATGTCCCACCTGAACTCGTACGGCAGTGCCATCCCTCCGAGAAAAGGCAGTGAAGGTAAAAGTTTTTCGTCATGTTTAAAGTACAGCAGATGTCTCCTGATTGGGAGCAACTTCTTGAGGAGGTAGAGGAAAAGTTACTTACACTGCTAGCACCGGATCTGAATGAGATTTGTGCTGCCCTCAGTTTAGCCGTGGATGAAAGTGAAAAAGACTTGCCTGGTAAACTGAGGCGGCGTATTCTCCAGTACTTAGAGGGAGAGGATGTTACTGCACGAGAAGATGAAGGAATGTCTTTGTTGTTGGAATTAGATGACAAAATTAATGAAGTGAAGCAAAAGAGATGCGAAAGTAATGCCCCGTTGTCTCAACAAGTGGTACAAGAGCACCACCCTGTGGCTGAAAATGTGATAGCACCCAGTAATTCAGACGAGCAGAGAGAACGTGTTTCTCATCTGAATGCTACACGAGTCACCCCTGTCGCTACTCAAAGTGTCCCTTTTGTACACCCACTCTACCGACGGGATCTGAAAATAATGGGACAAATTGGAGAACCAAACCAAAAGGACAAATTAACATAGCTTGGAAAGACAAATCCAGAGGGCATTGAAGAGGGGATGTTGAGGAGAAATTGTTGAAGCCATCATTCAAGCTATAACCCCAGGAACAAAACTGAAAAGCTATCTTGAGAGTAGAGTAGATTTGACTTTGCAAGCTCTCAGGCAAATATTACGGACTCATTACATTGAGAAAGATGCCACAGAGTTGTATCATTCGCTCACACGTGCTGTACAGGAGCCAAAAGAAACTCCAATCCAGTTTTTGATGCGAGCAATGGATTTGAGACAACAACTTGTTCTTGCTTCAGAGAGAGTTAAGTCTGGTTTAAAGTACAGTTCGGAGCTCATCCAAAATCAGTTTCTCCAGACAGTACTCACTGGCCTCCATGATGACACCATCCGAGCTGATGAGAAGCTATACCTGCAAAATCCTAAAATCACAGATGAGGTTCTTCTGGAAAAAATGACCTCGCCATACAGTCTGGAAATGGAAAGAAAGAATAAGCTGTCAGCTGCAACAAGAGCAAAGATGATCAAAGTTGCAGCAGTAAGTGGGGAAGATCAAGAGGTGGAGAAAGAAAGCAGTATGCACACATCAAACAGTAAGAACAAGCAAGGTGGAGCGGTCAAACGAGTCACATTAATGGATAAAGTTGATCAAGGCAACAAGGCTATATGTGAGGCTCTGCAGAACCTCACCACTCACATTGCCAGCCTCCAGCAGACCGTTAAGCCTCAGCACATGAGAATGGCCGAACCACCTGACCGGAAATACCAATCACAGCCTAGGAGCACAAACGTTAGACAGTGCCAGCAGTGTCAATCATCCAATACAGGAAACAAATGCGACCACTGTTACAAATGTGGCAGTACAGAACACTGGGCAGCAGGTTGTCATAGGAAAAAGTGCTCAGCTAATTCAAGTAAGATCGAAATCATACTTAACCCTGAAGGGGAGAAGCACCAAACCGACCCATTCAGCCTCAAAGCACCCCTCACTGGTAAACAACAAGAAATGGCGAAGCTGGTAGGCAAAAGATGCCAGGTCCGTGGCTTCTTAGAAGGTGTGGACACCACAATATTGTGGGACACCGGCTCACAAGTATCGATAGTGGGGACGAACTGGAGAAAGAAACACCTTCCTGATGCTGAAGTGAGGTCAGTGGAAGAGCTGCTCGAAGAGGGAGCTTTAGAGCTCATGCTCTAAAATTTCTGACAAATGCAGACTGACTGGCTGGAGGTGTTCAGAAGAAACAGCTGAAGATAATGGTGCAAAATGGGCAGGCAGTTAGCAGGTGCTTGTGTTATGTAACCAGCTTGCGTGAGCATGAGGTTTGAATGGCAGCATATTTGAACTCAGGATTGGCAAAGAGGATGTTTCAGTCAACCTTTCCCTGAGGGATGTACTGGAAACAGAGAGTAAGAGTAAACAGAGCATGAAGCAACTAGTTGTGAACAAGTCCACATTAAAACCCTTGATGCAACAACAATCTGGCAGCAAAAGGGTTTCTCTTCACACGCCGGACCGTGTGTACATAATTTCATTCCACCTCATGTTAACATGTGATGCAAATGACAAATAAAGCTCCTTGAATCCTTGAATACGTGTTTGAATGATTACTTTTTCACCTGTGACACTGCAGTGACTGGCGAGAGATAACAATCTAATTACAGAGACCTGCATAAAGCAGTTAAAGTGGTAACTGGAGCGCCAGGTGCAGCGCTAGGAGTCAGTATACCATGGTCAACACCCTGTGTTTGATTTTGTTTCACTTTTTTTTCTTGAGGCTGGTTAGTTTCATGTTGACTGGTTACGTTTAAGCACTAAAATCTCCCTGATTACTCTTAGTTAGACAACCAAAGGCAAACATACCAACAAACAGTTTTTTAGTGTTTCACTACTGGAAAAGGGTTCATGTTTAGTCCACTCTTATTTGTATGAATTTTTACTTTCAATATTTCTGCATTGAAGTAAAGGTTTATTATCAATTGCTTACAAAACTGACAGTAACACAGTTTTGTAAATGAGGGTCATGGTCAAAATTAGTACAAAAAAAAAGATATTTTCTATGTCCGGTTGGTTAGCCATCACCAATTTGTCAGTCTGAATCTCGAATTCCCACAGGATCATAGCTCGGTTGTTTAATGTACGTAGTTGTCGTAGTCATAACCTGTGCTGTAAAACTGGGGTGCAACATCATGATCACAGCTTTGATTGGCAGCTGTAGTTATTTAGAAACTATGCCCCATGCACAGATGGATTCAATCTCTACACTTCTTCCTTGTTTGAGCACAAATGCTGTTTATCATTCTGTGATTCTTGAAATGGACTACACCATACACACCCTGGTGTGTAATTTAAGAAATAAGTGATTTCTAAAAGTAAATACTCTACTATAAACATGAGATTGACAGTAGTGAATGCCCCTGTCCTTGTCTTTGTGTAATAGGCTAGCTGTCAGTATTATCACATGTAAATGTCATTTTAGCAAATTAAATTATATATATATATATATATATATATATATATATATATATATATATCATAAAGCTGCCCATCCAACCTTTCGGCAGTTTTATGTGTCACAACCCGGCTCATAGGAAATGACAACAAGTGGGAGACCACACACAGGCTTTTAAAGGCTGTAAGACATATTTAATGAAAATAAGGTAAAGCAACTTAAACACAATTTAAAGGACATAACAGCCATAACTGAAGCTTCCAAATGAACATGATGGGTGCCAGACAGAGAGAGCGAGAGCCAGAGAGCGTGAGAGCTGGTTCAGTCAAGGTGTCTTTATATACACTGGGACTGGCCTCCTCAGGTGTGCTGCATCTGTAATTGAGTCAGCTCCACCTACCTGCAAGAAACAGGTAACAGAAAAAGCAAAACACAAGGCCAGCCCACTGGCCGTCGCACCCCCCCCCCCCCCATAGAACAGGGTCTTACCCTGAGTTGACAAACACAATCATTTACATTATGAATTTGCAGCTAGAAGAACATTTAGAGATTAAATCCATAACGTATGTACACCCATGCAACACCTTTCTGCATGCTCAAAGTCCTTTCATCTTCAGTACATCTCCAACCTCAGCAACCTTGGTACCTAGGAGCAATTTAAGAGGAAGGAAAACGATACTGGAGAGGACATACTTCAAAGCATATGAGGAGTGTAGCTGCTGGTTACAAAGGAGCACGGGACAAAGCATCTGCCAAGACATTATCTTTGCCCTTAATGTGCTGGATGTCCAAACTGTAAGGCTGCAAAAAGAGAGCCCACCGCATGAGCCTCTGATTTGGGTTCTGCAATGAGTTCAAGAAAGTGAGAGGGTTATGGTCAGAAAATACCTCAATTGGCCGAGCAGAATCCAAATATACTCTGAAATGCTGCAAGGCCAAAATTAATGCCAAAGCTTCCTTTTCAATGACTGAATAATTCAGCTGATGGGAGTTGAACTTCTTGGAATAGAAACTAACTGGGTGTTCAGTACCTTGCTTGGACTAGAACAGCACCTGCACCAATGTGGCTTGCGTCCACATACAGCTTGAAGGGCTGATCCAGACGGGGTGCTAAAAGCACAGGTTCAGAGCACAGTAAAGCTTTTACATCCCGAAAAGCTTGCTGGCATGCTGCAGACCAAATAAACTTTACTTTGGCCTTCAACAAATCAGTCAGAGGAGCAACCACTGTTGAAAAGTTACGACAAAAACAACAATAATAACCGACCAGACCCAAAAATCTCATGAGTTCTTTTTTGGTTTCTGGAACAGGGAACTCTTTTATGGCCAACACCTTTGCATCAACCGGCCTCACATAACCTTGGCCCACAACCTTACCAAGATAGGTCACAGTTGCTTTTGCAAATTCACATTTTGCCAGGTTGATAGTCAGATTTCCCCAAACTGGTCGTTCAAACAGAGTGCGAATACGATCCAGATGATCCTCCCAGGTGCTACTATATACCACCACGTCATCTAGGTAAACAGCACAGCCTTTCAGCCCATTAACAACGAAATTCATGTGTCGCTGAAATGTAGCTGGAGCATTGCGTAAACCAAAACCCATGACTGTATATGAATAAAGACCAGATGGTGTGATGAAAGCAGATATTTCCTGAGCTCTGGGAGTCAGTGGCACCTGCCAATATCCCTTCAACAGGTCAAACTTGCTCACATATTCTGCTGCACCAACTTGGTCAATACAGTCATCAATATGAGGCAAAGGATAGGAATCAGGTTTGGTCACTGCATTTACTTTACGAAAGTCTGTGCAACAACGTGGTGATTTATCAGCTTTTTCAACCAACAAACATGGGGAAGCCCAGCTTGATGATGACGGCACTACAATGTTGTTTTCCAACATGTACTGAACTTCCTTCGCAATTATTTTCCTCTTTTCCTCAGAGACCCTGTAGAACCTCTGCCGGATTGGTTTTGCATCACCCACATCAATATCATGCTCTATCAAAGTTGTTTTAGAAGGTGTGTCTCTAAACAAAGTTGGATACCTTTTAATTAATGCAGACAGTTCTGCACGTTTGTCAGCAGGCAAATGGCCCAACAGCACATCCAGCTCTGAAGAGTTTCTGAATTCTTCAGACGACCAAGCAATAAAGGATCATCAGGTGCTGCCACATCCTCCCCCCCACAAGCTGACTGCGCCATTGTACAAGCTGTCAATGCTGGACTGGATGTGGAAGGAGAAATGAGAGAACCTGACAAACCAACGGATAAAGGACGAACATGATATGGTTTCAACAAATTAACATGGCAAAGTTGATTTCTTTTCCGGCGATCTGGGGTAGCAATCAGATAATTCTGTTCCGACAGTTTCTGTACCACGGTGTAAGGCCCAGCAAACTGTGCCTGGAATGGTGACCCTGCAATCGGCAGCAAAGCCAAAACCTGGTCACCCGCACTGAACTGCTGCTCTTCAGAATGCCGGTCATGAAGATATTTCATCTTGACCTGAGCCTTTTCAAGGTTCTGTCTGGCCAACTGCCCTGCCACATACAGCCTGTGCCGAAAACCATTAACATAATCTATCAAGTTCACTGGTGGTTCACTTGACAACCACTTACCGCACAGCACTGTCAATGGTCCCCGAACTTTGTGGCCAAAGACCAAGTCATTTGGGTTAAACCCAGTACTCTCCTGGCACACTTCTCGCGCGGCCAACAGAAGCCACGGTAAACCTTCCTCCCAGTCACTCCTCATTTCAGTGCAAGAGGCACGTAACAAGGACTTCAGCATTTGATGGAAGCGCTCTAAAGCACCTTGGCTCTGCGGATGATAAGGAGAGGCCTTGTTATGTGTAATATTCAACAGCTTGAGAACTTGTGCAAATAAATTTGACAAAAAGTTTGATCCCTGGTCACTCTGAATAATCTTTGGTATGCCAAATATAGAAATAAACTGTGTCAAAGCCTTCACCACAGACTTGGCTGTGATGGTACGCAGTGGATATGCAGCAGGATAACGCATAACCTGACACATTACAGTCAACAGATACTCCGAACCAGATTTTGATCTAGGAAGAGGGCCCACGCAGTCAATGATCAAATGTTCAAATGGGTTACTCACAGCAGGGATGGGACAAAGTGGAGCAGGTTAAATAAATTGATTGGGCTTACCTACAACTTGGCAAATATGGCAGGTTTTAATGTAAGCTGAAATTTCACGCTTAAGACGTGGCCAGAAGAAGTAGCGCAAGATGTAATTGTAAGTCTTCTTCACTCCCAAATGCCCAGAGTTGTCATTAGAACACTTCAACACCTCGTCACGGTATTTAGTCGGAACCACAATCTGGACAACTGGACTTCCAACACAGTCCAACCCTTGCGGACTCCACTTACGGACTAGTACATCCTTCTGCAGAAAATAGCCTGAGGCCGCATTTCTAGCATCATCACTAGGTTGCACTTTGTGAAACAGCTCAGTCAGTGAAGCATCAGCACGCTGTGCTTGAATCAACTCTTGCTGGGAAACTGACAAATGTTCAGGAACAATCAAATCTGGTTCAACCTGACACTCTTCTGCTTGAGTTACAGGCTCTGCATCCCTTTTAGCTGCAGCCCTTGTAACAGCACAAGTTACAAAGTCAGAAAAACCCTGTTCACACTCATGGGACTCATTCAGAACTCCAGATTTAACAGGCAAAGAACTGTCAGCCCAGACTCGATTTCCAGCCAAATCATTGCCCAAAAATCACATGCACGCCCTCAAGCGGCAAAGCAGGACGAACACCAATGCAGATATCATCATCCACAAAACTGCATGACAGCCTGGCTTTATGCAATGGGGCACAGATAGTCGTTAAACCCATGCCTTGAACAAGTACACACTCACCAGTATCAGTAACCTGTGAAAAGGGTAACACGGAGGCTAAGATAAAAGAATCCTTCGCTCCCGTGTCACGCAAAATCTTCACAGGAACTCTATAAACATCACCTGGGAGCGATGCAAACCCATCTGACACAAAATCCTCAAACCCAGAATAGCTCTCCGAGCCAAATTTAGCTGAAACTAGAGTATCCTGAGGAACTACTGAAATTTCCCGTGCAGGAATGGTAAGAGCCGCAGGCTTAACCTGTTTGCCTGTACGCGCCAACTTGCTTTTCAACAAGGGACATTATTTCCAGTGTCCATCGCCATGGCAATAATTGCAAGCTTGACCAAACTTACGGGGCTTCACAGCACCATTGGCCTTCGCAGGAACCGATGACACAAATTTAGTTTGACCAAAAACTCTAGCAGGAGCACCAACTGAAAAACAGTTTCTACCAAACTGCCCCTTATGTGCCAAAACATATTCATCTGCCAATTTAGCAGCGTCAGAAACTGTTGTCACTTCCCGTTCGGCAATGTAAGTGGCAACCTCAGGAGGAACACAATCTTTAAACTGCTCCAATACCATTAACTCACATAAATCCTGGAAAGTAGACACTCCCAGCGCAGAACACCATCTGTTGAAGTGTTTAGTTAAATCCCTCGCAAACTCTACATGTGACTGCTTATCAGACTTCCCCCATGATCTTAAACGTTGACGGTAAGCTTCTGGTACCAACTCGTACACTTTCAGAAGTGCATCTTTAACAGTAGCAAAACTCTGACAATCAGCTGCACAATCAGTGCTGAATAAGCTTCCTGAGCCTTTCCAGTCAAAACAGACTGCAACATAATGACACAGTCAGCTTCCGGACATCCTCTCAATTCAGCAACGCGTTCAAAAAGGGAGAAAAACGCATCTGGCTCTTTTTAGTCAAATTTCGGCACCAAACGCAAATTACGCACGACATCAAAAGTTTCAACTCCTTGTGGAGAAGACTCTTTAGCCTCAACACCACCTGATAACTTGCCCGCCTTGATTAGGTCTAGCCGATACTGCTCCAGCTCCATCTTTTCCTTTTCTAAAGAATGCCTTACACGTTCTTTCTCAATGCTCAGCTTGTCTCTTTCCATTTGTAAGAGTAACAACTCCTTTTGCTGCTCAAAAGACAAAGCAACGGTAGTTGAGACCACAGACTGACCAACCTCAGCCACTAAAGTCTTCATTTTACCTGGCAACACGCCTTTCCTTACTAATGCACCCTTCAACACTTCTTTAATCTCATCTTTCAACCGTTTATCCCCAACATAGACATCATAATGTTCAGCAAGTTTCAAGAGCTGTTCTTTAGTACAACTATTCAGGAGTTCCTCCGATGGAGACTGAAGAAAAGCATCAACTTTAGCCATAACAGCAAAGTATTGATTGTCAAATACTTTGCAAAGTATTGATTGTCAAATACTCCCCCCCCCCCGACCTTACATACACAATACAGACATCACATAGGGAGACAGATCGGAGACCGGCAGTATTATGGAAAAACACTGAAATGTACAATACAATGGTCAAGTTGAGGAGGAGAAAAAAAGAGACCTCTACTCATGCTGGGCTCCTATGGGAGGACAGTTGGAATGAAAAGTCTAAACACAGTTTGTTATCAGGGGAGAAATTGTTTGTTATGTTCAGCTCCAGCCTTGAGACCGCAGCTGGCGCCAATATGGTAGCCGCATGAAATAATGGTGGTGTTCTTGCTTTAGTGCGAACCACCCGCCCATCGTGTATCCGGCAGGGAACGTCCCTCCAGGACACACGGGCTTTCCCGAACCCAGGTTTCTCGTCGAGAAGAGGGTGTCAATTGCATTCAGGGACCAGTTGATCAAATCCATAATTCCTCTTTTAGGTTTTAGAGAACAGACTGTGAGACTCCTACAGGGTAGAGGGAGAGAAGTAGACAAGACTAGACAGAGACATGAGAAAGCCAAGCAGGAAAGATAAGGGAAGGGAGAGGGAGAAAGTGCGACAGCCTTCGTCAAGAGCCTTCACATCAGAAGGCCACTCTTGTTCAGAATCACGAATGGAGTGAGAAGAAGGAGTGGAGAACCTTCCAAGAATGGAATAACTAGTGTTTGACATATGGAATGCCATCCCTGACACCTATATAAACATGAAGAAATATGCATTTGGAGTCCTGTCGATTTTCGGATCCACATATGTATGTGAGCAGCTGTTCTCCACCATGAACTATGTTCAAAACAAACACTGCTCACGCCTCACAGACGACAGCTTACAGTCTTGCATAAAGATGAAAGCGACTTCGTACAGTCCCGAATTAGAGACGCTGTGCACAGAGGTTCAGGAGCAGAAGCCCTATTAACCAGGTAAAATAAATATTTAAGCAGATATTTATTTTTCATTGTGACATAGTGCTTTTTTCCCCATTTTTTTAAATTCAGGTCAAGGCTCTGCTACACGCTCCGAAAGCCCAAAGGCGATTTAGGGATGACTGCTCACAACATTTTTTGTTTGCTATGGATAATTTAGGTTCAACTTTTTAATTCATTTGAAAGAGACCTTTAGCTTGGCGTGTTTCTTTTTTGTTATTATTTTTTTTACGAGTTCAAAATGTGTTCATTACATAAATAAAATTCAATTTTCTCTGTAGCACTTCACGGATTTCATAAGCAACACACTATAGTAGTTTATACAAAGCGTAAAGGTAAAAAAAACCCACAATATATACAGTGTTATCTTCATTTTAGATGTCTAAAAGTATTTGCGGCTCTCTGTCTTTTCTTTTCCATGAAAACTGGTTCCAAATGGCTCTTTGAGTGTTAAAGGTTCCCAACCCCTGGGCTAGGTCTTTGATTGACAAGACAGAAAGGGCCCATGATATTTGATGCTAGTTTTAAATTGGAGCTTGATTCTGACTAAGGTGAGTGTTCCAAAGATTTTTCCTCATTTCTGACAAATGCAGACTGACTGGCTGGAGGTGTTCAGAAGAAACAGCTGAAGATAATGGTGCAAAATGGGCAGGCAGGTAGCAGGTGCTTGTGTTATGTAACCAGCTTGTGTGAGCATGAGGTTTGAATGGCAGCAGATTTGAACTCAGGATTGGCAAAGAGGATGTTTCAGTCAACTTTTCTCTGAGGGATGTACTGGAAACAGAGAGTAAGAGTAAACAGAGCATGAAGCAACTAGTTGTGAACAAGTCCACATTAAAACCCTTGATGCAACAACAATCTGTCAGCAAAAGGGAAGCACAAGTTGGTCTAAAAACATTGGCTTAAACGCTTTTCACTGATGAGGAAATGAGAAACCAGTGTCATAGCTGAAGCCTGTGAAAAACAGAAGCTGCCCCGGCAGATGACTCAGCAAGAGCATCCAGCGCACAACTCCACCTAGCAAAAGGCAAGAGAGGGAGAGCAAGAGATAGAGGGAAAAGAAAAAGAAACAGACTGCCCATGAAATTCCATGACTGGAATGGCATGAGGAGCTTTTAACAGTGTAATGAACAATACTACTTGACACTTATTGACACTGTCACTTTATCAATGCTGGTCATCATGCCCTTTGCTGCTAAAATATTTATTTACACCTATTTACACCCACACTCCATACCCATACTCCATACTGGTACTCAGGTTGTTGCACTCTAGTTATAGTTTTATTTATTGTATTGTCTTATTACTTGTCATTTCTGTTTGTTGAAAAAACAAAACAAAACAAAAAAAAGACCCAACTATTTATTATAACTTTAAGAAAAAATTTCTGTTTCTTCATTATTTTTGTTTCTTTTCACTCCGGACCGTGTGTACATAATTTCGTTCCACCTCATGTTAACATGTGATGCAAATGACAAATAAAGCTCCTTGAATCCTTGAATACATGTTTGAATGATTACTTCTTCACCTGTGACACTGCAGTGACTGGCGAGAGATAACAATCTAATTACAGAGACCTGCATAAAGCAGTTAAAGTGGTAACTGGAGCGCCAGGTGAAGCGCTAGGAGTCAGTATACCATGGTCAACACCCTGTGTTTGATTTTGTTTCACTTTTTTTTCTTGAGGCTGGTTAGTTTCATGTTGACTGGTTACGTTTAAGCACTAAAATCTCCCTGATTACTCTTAGTTAGACAACCAAAGGCAAACATACCAACAAACAGTTTTTTAGTGTTTCACTACTGGAAAAGGGTTCATGTTTAGTCCACTCTTATTTGTATGAATTTTTACTTTCAATATTTCTGCATTGAAGTAAAGGTTTATTATCAATTGCTTACAAAACTGACAGTAACACAGTTTTGTAAATGAGGGTCATGGTCAAAATTAGTACAAAAAAAAAGATATTTTCTATGTCCGGTTGGTTAGCCATCACCAATTTGTCAGTCTGAATCTCGAATTCCCACAGGATCATAGCTCGGTTGTTTAATGTACGTAGTTGTCGTAGTCATAACCTGTGCTGTAAAACTGGGGTGCAACATCATGATCACAGCTTTGATTGGCAGCTGTAGTTATTTAGAAACTATGCCCCATGCACAGATGGATTCAATCTCTACACTTCTTCCTTGTTTGAGCACAAATGCTGTTTATCATTCTGTGATTCTTGAAATGGACTACACCATACACACCCTGGTGTGTAATTTAAGAAATAAGTGATTTCTAAAAGTAAATACTCTACTATAAACATGAGATTGACAGTAGTGAATGCCCCTGTCCTTGTCTTTGTGTAATAGGCTAGCTGTCAGTATTATCACATGTAAATGTCATTTTAGCAAATTAAATTATATATATATATATATATATATATATATATATATATATCATAAAGCTGCCCATCCAACCTTTCGGCAGTTTTATGTGTCACAACCCGGCTCATAGGAAATGACAACAAGTGGGAGACCACACACAGGCTTTTAAAGGCTGTAAGACATATTTAATGAAAATAAGGTAAAGCAACTTAAACACAATTTAAAGGACATAACAGCCATAACTGAAGCTTCCAAATGAACATGATGGGTGCCAGACAGAGAGAGCGAGAGCCAGAGAGCGTGAGAGCTGGTTCAGTCAAGGTGTCTTTATATACACTGGGACTGGCCTCCTCAGGTGTGCTGCATCTGTAATTGAGTCAGCTCCACCTACCTGCAAGAAACAGGTAACAGAAAAAGCAAAACACAAGGCCAGCCCACTGGCCGTCGCACCCCCCCCCCCCCATAGAACAGGGTCTTACCCTGAGTTGACAAACACAATCATTTACATTATGAATTTGCAGCTAGAAGAACATTTAGAGATTAAATCCATAACGTATGTACACCCATGCAACACCTTTCTGCATGCTCAAAGTCCTTTCATCTTCAGTACATCTCCAACCTCAGCAACCTTGGTACCTAGGAGCAATTTAAGAGGAAGGAAAACGATACTGGAGAGGACATACTTCAAAGCATATGAGGAGTGTAGCTGCTGGTTACAAAGGAGCACGGGACAAAGCATCTGCCAAGACATTATCTTTGCCCTTAATGTGCTGGATGTCCAAACTGTAAGGCTGCAAAAAGAGAGCCCACCGCATGAGCCTCTGATTTGGGTTCTGCAATGAGTTCAAGAAAGTGAGAGGGTTATGGTCAGAAAATACCTCAATTGGCCGAGCAGAATCCAAATATACTCTGAAATGCTGCAAGGCCAAAATTAATGCCAAAGCTTCCTTTTCAATGACTGAATAATTCAGCTGATGGGAGTTGAACTTCTTGGAATAGAAACTAACTGGGTGTTCAGTACCTTGCTTGGACTAGAACAGCACCTGCACCAATGTGGCTTGCGTCCACATACAGCTTGAAGGGCTGATCCAGACGGGGTGCTAAAAGCACAGGTTCAGAGCACAGTAAAGCTTTTACATCCCGAAAAGCTTGCTGGCATGCTGCAGACCAAATAAACTTTACTTTGGCCTTCAACAAATCAGTCAGAGGAGCAACCACTGTTGAAAAGTTACGACAAAAACAACAATAATAACCGACCAGACCCAAAAATCTCATGAGTTCTTTTTTGGTTTCTGGAACAGGGAACTCTTTTATGGCCAACACCTTTGCATCAACCGGCCTCACATAACCTTGGCCCACAACCTTACCAAGATAGGTCACAGTTGCTTTTGCAAATTCACATTTTGCCAGGTTGATAGTCAGATTTCCCCAAACTGGTCGTTCAAACAGAGTGCGAATACGATCCAGATGATCCTCCCAGGTGCTACTATATACCACCACGTCATCTAGGTAAACAGCACAGCCTTTCAGCCCATTAACAACAAAATTCATGTGTCGCTGAAATGTAGCTGGAGCATTGCGTAAACCAAAACCCATGACTGTATATGAATAAAGACAAGATGGTGTGATGAAAGCAGATATTTCCTGAGCTCTGGGAGTCAGTGGCACCTGCCAATATCCCTTCAACAGGTCAAACTTGCTCACATATTCTGCTGCACCAACTTGGTCAATACAGTCATCAATATGAGGCAAAGGATAGGAATCAGGTTTGGTCACTGCATTTACTTTACGAAAGTCTGTGCAACAACGTGGTGATTTATCAGCTTTTTCAACCAACAAACATGGGGAAGCCCAGCTTGATGATGACGGCACTACAATGTTGTTTTCCAACATGTACTGAACTTCCTTCGCAATTATTTTCCTCTTTTCCTCAGAGACCCTGTAGAACCTCTGCCGGATTGGTTTTGCATCACCCACATCAATATCATGCTCTATCAAAGTTGTTTTAGAAGGTGTGTCTCTAAACAAAGTTGGATACCTTTTAATTAATGCAGACAGTTCTGCACGTTTGTCAGCAGGCAAATGGCCCAACAGCACATCCAGCTCTGAAGAGTTTCTGAATTCTTCAGACGACCAAGCAATAAAGGATCATCAGGTGCTGCCACATCCTCCCCCCCACAAGCTGACTGCGCCATTGTACAAGCTGTCAATGCTGGACTGGATGTGGAAGGAGAAATGAGAGAACCTGACAAACCAACGGATAAAGGACGAACATGATATGGTTTCAACAAATTAACATGGCAAAGTTGATTTCTTTTCCGGCGATCTGGGGTAGCAATCAGATAATTCTGTTCCGACAGTTTCTGTACCACGGTGTAAGGCCCAGCAAACTGTGCCTGGAATGGTGACCCTGCAATCGGCAGCAAAGCCAAAACCTGGTCACCCGCACTGAACTGCTGCTCTTCAGAATGCCGGTCATGAAGATATTTCATCTTGACCTGAGCCTTTTCAAGGTTCTGTCTGGCCAACTGCCCTGCCACATACAGCCTGTGCCGAAAACCATTAACATAATCTATCAAGTTCACTGGTGGTTCACTTGACAACCACTTACCGCACAGCACTGTCAATGGTCCCCGAACTTTGTGGCCAAAGACCAAGTCATTTGGGTTAAACCCAGTACTCTCCTGGCACACTTCTCGCGCGGCCAACAGAAGCCACGGTAAACCTTCCTCCCAGTCACTCCTCATTTCAGTGCAAGAGGCACGTAACAAGGACTTCAGCATTTGATGGAAGCGCTCTAAAGCACCTTGGCTCTGCGGATGATAAGGAGAGGCCTTGTTATGTGTAATATTCAACAGCTTGAGAACTTGTGCAAATAAATTTGACAAAAAGTTTGATCCCTGGTCACTCTGAATAATCTTTGGTATGCCAAATATAGAAATAAACTGTGTCAAAGCCTTCACCACAGACTTGGCTGTGATGGTACGCAGTGGATATGCAGCAGGATAACGCATAACCTGACACATTACAGTCAACAGATACTCCGAACCAGATTTTGATCTAGGAAGAGGGCCCACGCAGTCAATGATCAAATGTTCAAATGGGTTACTCACAGCAGGGATGGGACAAAGTGGAGCAGGTTAAATAAATTGATTGGGCTTACCTACAACTTGGCAAATATGGCAGGTTTTAATGTAAGCTGAAATTTCACGCTTAAGACGTGGCCAGAAGAAGTAGCGCAAGATGTAATTGTAAGTCTTCTTCACTCCCAAATGCCCAGAGTTGTCATTAGAACACTTCAACACCTCGTCACGGTATTTAGTCGGAACCACAATCTGGACAACTGGACTTCCAACACAGTCCAACCCTTGCGGACTCCACTTACGGACTAGTACATCCTTCTGCAGAAAATAGCCTGAGGCCGCATTTCTAGCATCATCACTAGGTTGCACTTTGTGAAACAGCTCAGTCAGTGAAGCATCAGCACGCTGTGCTTGAATCAACTCTTGCTGGGAAACTGACAAATGTTCAGGAACAATCAAATCTGGTTCAACCTGACACTCTTCTGCTTGAGTTACAGGCTCTGCATCCCTTTTAGCTGCAGCCCTTGTAACAGCACAAGTTACAAAGTCAGAAAAACCCTGTTCACACTCATGGGACTCATTCAGAACTCCAGATTTAACAGGCAAAGAACTGTCAGCCCAGACTCGATTTCCAGCCAAATCATTGCCCAAAAATCACATGCACGCCCTCAAGCGGCAAAGCAGGACGAACACCAATGCAGATATCATCATCCACAAAACTGCATGACAGCCTGGCTTTATGCAATGGGGCACAGATAGTCGTTAAACCCATGCCTTGAACAAGTACACACTCACCAGTATCAGTAACCTGTGAAAAGGGTAACACGGAGGCTAAGATAAAAGAATCCTTCGCTCCCGTGTCACGCAAAATCTTCACAGGAACTCTATAAACATCACCTGGGAGCGATGCAAACCCATCTGACACAAAATCCTCAAACCCAGAATAGCTCTCCGAGTCAAATTTAGCTGAAACTAGAGTATCCTGAGGAACTACTGAAATTTCCCGTGCAGGAATGGTAAGAGCCGCAGGCTTAACCTGTTTGCCTGTACGCGCCAACTTGCTTTTCAACAAGGGACATTATTTCCAGTGTCCATCGCCATGGCAATAATTGCAAGCTTGACCAAACTTACGGGGCTTCACAGCACCATTGGCCTTCGCAGGAACCGATGACACAAATTTAGTTTGACCAAAAACTCTAGCAGGAGCACCAACTGAAAAACAGTTTCTACCAAACTGCCCCTTATGTGCCAAAACATATTCATCTGCCAATTTAGCAGCGTCAGAAACTGTTGTCACTTCCCGTTCGGCAATGTAAGTGGCAACCTCAGGAGGAACACAATCTTTAAACTGCTCCAATACCATTAACTCACATAAATCCTGGAAAGTAGACACTCCCAGCGCAGAACACCATCTGTTGAAGTGTTTAGTTAAATCCCTCGCAAACTCTACATGTGACTGCTTATCAGACTTCCCCCATGATCTTAAACGTTGACGGTAAGCTTCTGGTACCAACTCGTACACTTTCAGAAGTGCATCTTTAACAGTAGCAAAACTCTGACAATCAGCTGCACAATCAGTGCTGAATAAGCTTCCTGAGCCTTTCCAGTCAAAACAGACTGCAACATAATGACACAGTCAGCTTCTGGACATCCTCTCAATTCAGCAACGCGTTCAAAAAGGGAGAAAAACGCATCTGGCTCTTTTTAGTCAAATTTCGGCACCAAACGCAAATTACGCACGACATCAAAAGTTTCAACTCCTTGTGGAGAAGACTCTTTAGCCTCAACACCACCTGATAACTTGCCCGCCTTGATTAGGTCTAGCCGATACTGCTCCAGCTCCATCTTTTCCTTTTCTAAAGAATGCCTTACACGTTCTTTCTCAATGCTCAGCTTGTCTCTTTCCATTTGTAAGAGTAACAACTCCTTTTGCTGCTCAAAAGACAAAGCAACGGTAGTTGAGACCACAGACTGACCAACCTCAGCCACTAAAGTCTTCATTTTACCTGGCAACACGCCTTTCCTTACTAATGCACCCTTCAACACTTCTTTAATCTCATCTTTCAACCGTTTATCCCCAACATAGACATCATAATGTTCAGCAAGTTTCAAGAGCTGTTCTTTAGTACAACTATTCAGGAGTTCCTCCGATGGAGACTGAAGAAAAGCATCAACTTTAGCCATAACAGCAAAGTATTGATTGTCAAATACTTTGCAAAGTATTGATTGTCAAATACTCCCCCCCCCCGACCTTACATACACAATACAGACATCACATAGGGAGACAGATCGGAGACCGGCAGTATTATGGAAAAACACTGAAATGTACAATACAATGGTCAAGTTGAGGAGGAGAAAAAAAGAGACCTCTACTCATGCTGGGCTCCTATGGGAGGACAGTTGGAATGAAAAGTCTAAACACAGTTTGTTATCAGGGGAGAAATTGTTTGTTATGTTCAGCTCCAGCCTTGAGACCGCAGCTGGCGCCAATATGGTAGCCGCATGAAATAATGGTGGTGTTCTTGCTTTAGTGCGAACCACCCGCCCATCGTGTATCCGGCAGGGAACGTCCCTCCAGGACACACGGGCTTTCCCGAACCCAGGTTTCTCGTCGAGAAGAGGGTGTCAATTGCATTCAGGGACCAGTTGATCAAATCCATAATTCCTCTTTTAGGTTTTAGAGAACAGACTGTGAGACTCCTACAGGGTAGAGGGAGAGAAGTAGACAAGACTAGACAGAGACATGAGAAAGCCAAGCAGGAAAGATAAGGGAAGGGAGAGGGAGAAAGTGCGACAGCCTTCGTCAAGAGCCTTCACATCAGAAGGCCACTCTTGTTCAGAATCACGAATGGAGTGAGAAGAAGGAGTGGAGAACCTTCCAAGAATGGAATAACTAGTGTTTGACATATGGAATGCCATCCCTGACACCTATATAAACATGAAGAAATATGCATTTGGAGTCCTGTCGATTTTCGGATCCACATATGTATGTGAGCAGCTGTTCTCCACCATGAACTATGTTCAAAACAAACACTGCTCACGCCTCACAGACGACAGCTTACAGTCTTGCATAAAGATGAAAGCGACTTGGTACAGTCCCGAATTGGAGACGCTGTGCACAGAGGTTCAGGAGCAGAAGCCCTATTAACCAGGTAAAATAAATATTTAAGCAGATATTTATTTTTCATTGTGACATAGTGCTTTTTTCCCCATTTTTTTAAATTCAGGTCAAGGCTCTGCTACACGCTCCGAAAGCCCAAAGGCGATTTAGGGATGACTGCTCACAACATTTTTTGTTTGCTATGGATAATTTAGGTTCAACTTTTTAATTCATTTGAAAGAGACCTTTAGCTTGGCGTGTTTCTTTTTTGTTATTATTTTTTTTACGAGTTCAAAATGTGTTCATTACATAAATAAAATTCAATTTTCTCTGTAGCACTTCACGGATTTCATAAGCAACACACTATAGTAGTTTATACAAAGCGTAAAGGTAAAAAAAACCCACAATATATACAGTGTTATCTTCATTTTAGATGTCTAAAAGTATTTGCGACTCTCTGTCTTTTCTTTTCCATGAAAACTGGGTCCAAATGGCTCTTTGAGTGTTAAAGGTTCCCAACCCCTGGGCTAGGTCTTTGATTGACAAGACAGAAAGGGCCCATGATATTTGATGCTAGTTTTAAATTGGAGCTTGATTCTGACTAAGGTGAGTGTTCCAAAGATTTTTCCTCATTTCTGACAAATGCAGACTGACTGGCTGGAGGTGTTCAGAAGAAACAGCTGAAGATAATGGTGCAAAATGGGCAGGCAGTTAGCAGGTGCTTGTGTTATGTAACCAGCTTGTGTGAGCATGAGGTTTGAATGGCAGCAGATTTGAACTCAGGATTGGCAAAGAGGATGTTTCAGTCAACTTTTCTCTGAGGGATGTACTGGAAACAGAGAGTAAGAGTAAACAGAGCATGAAGCAACTAGTTGTGAACAAGTCCACATTAAAACCCTTGATGCAACAACAATCTGTCAGCAAAAGGGAAGCACAAGTTGGTCTAAAAACATTGGCTTAAACGCTTTTCACTGATGAGGAAATGAGAAACCAGTGTCATAGCTGAAGCCTGTGAAAAACAGAAGCTGCCCCGGCAGATGACTCAGCAAGAGCATCCAGCGCACAACTCCACCTAGCAAAAGGCAAGAGAGGGAGAGCAAGAGATAGAGGGAAAAGAAAAAGAAACAGACTGCCCATGAAATTCCATGACTGGAATGGCATGAGGAGCTTTTAACAATGTAATGAACAATACTACTTGACACTTATTGACACTGTCACTTTATCAATGCTGGTCATCATGCCCTTTGCTGCTAAAATATTTATTTACACCTATTTACACCCACACTCCATACCCATACTCCATACTGGTACTCAGGTTGTTGCACTCTAGTTATAGTTTTATTTATTGTATTGTCTTATTACTTGTCATTTCTGTTTGTTGAAAAAACAAAAAACAAAACAAAACAAAAAAAAAGACCCAACTATTTATTATAACTTTAAGAAAAAATTTCTGTTTCTTCATTATTTTTGTTTCTTTTCACTCCGGACCGTGTGTACATAATTTCGTTCCACCTCATGTTAACATGTGATGCAAATGACAAATAAAGCTCCTTGAATCCTTGAATACATGTTTGAATGATTACTTCTTCACCTGTGACACTGCAGTGACTGGCGAGAGATAACAATCTAATTACAGAGACCTGCATAAAGCAGTTAAAGTGGTAACTGGAGCGCCAGGTGCAGCACTAGGAGTCAGTATACCATGGTCAACACCCTGTGTTTGATTTTGTTTCACTTTTTTTTCTTGAGGCTGGTTAGTTTCATGTTGACTGGTTACGTTTAAGCACTAAAATCTCCCTGATTACTCTTAGTTAGACAACCAAAGGCAAACATACCAACAAACAGTTTTTTAGTGTTTCACTACTGGAAAAGGGTTCATGTTTAGTCCACTCTTATTTGTATGAATTTTTACTTTCAATATTTCTGCATTGAAGTAAAGGTTTATTATCAATTGCTTACAAAACTGACAGTAACACAGTTTTGTAAATGAGGGTCATGGTCAAAATTAGTACAAAAAAAAAGATATTTTCTATGTCCGGTTGGTTAGCCATCACCAATTTGTCAGTCTGAATCTCGAATTCCCACAGGATCATAGCTCGGTTGTTTAATGTACGTAGTTGTCGTAGTCATAACCTGTGCTGTAAAACTGGGGTGCAACATCATGATCACAGCCTTGATTGGCAGCTGTAGTTATTTAGAAACTATGCCCCATGCACAGATGGATTCAATCTCTACACTTCTTCCTTGTTTGAGCACAAATGCTGTTTATCATTCTGTGATTCTTGAAATGGACTACACCATACACACCCTGGTGTGTAATTTAAGAAATAAGTGATTTCTAAAAGTAAATACTCTACTATAAACATGAGGTTGACAGTAGTGAATGACCCTGTCCTTGTCTTTGTCTAATAGGCTAGCTGTCAGTATTATCACATGTAAATGTCATTTTAGCAAATTAAATATATATCTATCTATATATATATATATATATATATATATATATATATATATATATATATATATATACATACATACATACATACATACATACATACATACATACATACATATATATATATATATATATATATATATATATATATACATACATACATACATACATATATATATATATATATATATATATATATATATATATATATATATATGTATGTATGTATGTATGTATGTATGTATGTATATATATATATATATATACATATATATATATATATATACACATATATATATCATAAAGCTGCCCATCCAACCTTTCGGCAGTTTTATGATTGAAACAAAAGGTTAAAGTCTCCCTCTGGTTGGAGTTAAAATCTGAAAGCAAAAGTTCTCTGAAAGCATGGTGGAAGTTTCTAAAAATGACTTAATTAATCTCATGCAAACGTACACTTATCTGGAACAACCGTGGCATACTACAGAACATTAATATGATTAACTTCCCAGATTGGAGTTGTCAAGGAATGAAATACTTGGAACATATGTTTCACTAGCTGGGCCCACGTCCTCATTTTAAGTTGGACAGCGCTTTACTAGGTAAAAGTGAATGCTTTGACATGAATTGAGCTGCGGTTTGGGGAAGGCCTCGAAGGGGACTGGCGATGGCTCCCGGGCCTGGCAGATCCCCATGTACTAAATAGGAGTGAAGAAGTTGAAAAATGGAGAAGAAGGAGGGAGGGAGGGTGGGGCAAGTAAACGAGAATGATCATATTGCAGAACTAGGGGAACCTATATAGATGGCAGCCGGAAGGAGTGTGTTTGGAGGCGGGCTCCTGCTCCTGAAATTCCGATACGTAATCTCCAATTCACTAGCTGGGCCCACGTCCTCATTTTAAGTTGGACAGAGTTTTACTAGGTAAAAGTCAATGCTTTGACATGAATTGAGCTGCGGTTTGGGGAAGGCCTCGAAGGGGACCGGCGATGGCTCCCGGGCCTGGCAGATCCCCAAAGAAGGCATCCCCTGAAAATGGTAGTAACTGTGCGTTACGAGGGTCGACGACCTCTAGAGGAAAAACCCAACAATCGTATGACCCCCTATGAGCAAGCACTTTGGCGACGGTGGGAAGGAAAAACTCCCTTTTAACAGGAAGAAACCTCCAGCAGAACCAGGCTCAGGGAGGGGCAGCCATCTGCCGCGACTGTTTGGGGTGAGAGAAGGAGAACAGGACAGAGGCAAATGTAGGGAGAGCGAACGCTGAGTGGCCTCGCCACCCAGAGAAGAGGAAAATGACTGGTGGCAGGCTAGCGAAGCTGAACAGCTCTCGATAAGGTAGTCGAGGATTCCATGGAGTGGAGTGGATCAGCTCGGACAATTAGGAAGGAATGGCAGGAGAAGAGGTCAAAGGAAATTGAGAACAACGAAAATCTTAATAGGTGAATGAGGGGAACCCCCAATCAGGTAGCGACATGGCTCGGCTTTGAACTGAAGCGCTGACAGAAAAGTATGATGGATTTTGCGATTTGAGGTGAGGCTTGGAGGTTCGTAAGGCTTGAGTGAGCTTGTCTTTGAGTAGAAGATAGAGAGGGGTTGCTTAGCTGGTTAATTACTTCAGATAAGGTAGTGATAACTACTGTGCTTATTTCTGAAATGAACAGAAGCGACAGCAGCAGCTTGGGAAGGGTTGATAAATGGAAAGACTGATTAGAGAAGCCGTCTTCTATAATAATAACCCCCAAAATCGTCAGAGTGCAGAGGGCGAGTCCACTGAACTTCGTGGGAGATGATGAGCTGTTTAGACGTAGTCGGAACCGTGAGTCGGCATAGAGAGCGGTCTCAAATGATTGTGTCGAGGTTGGATGCTAGATATTGCTCGCGAAAGCATGTGAAAAGTGAACAGATGCCATAAAGAATTATACACACCGCGCAGTTAGGATGTCTTAAAAGGAGTGATAGAGTACAGAACCTGGCACACTAGTGCCACCAAGGTTCGTCAGTGCTTTAAGAAGGCAGGAAAGATGGCAGAGAAGCCGGCATCTCGGTGCCAGAAGAGTTTGCTGCTACATCTTGTGGAAGACTGGACGAAACAGAGAAAGTGGCATCCTGGTGAAAGTAATGTATTGGGTTTTTTGCGAGTGATTGATGGCGGAAGCTGCAAATCCAGTAACGGAAGGGTAAGCTGCTTAGGGAACGGAACCTGGCATCTCGGTGCAAAGAACGTTTTCTGCATTTGCAAATAAGGAATAGAGACAGAGAACCTGGCGTTTTGGTGCTGAAAGGAACATCTGCTGCTTAGCATATGAGGGCTAGATGCGGAGAAGCTGGCGTCCTAGTGGTAGAAGGATTCACTGCTGTTTTTGCCGTGATAAATGTAGAGAAACTGATAACTCTATATTAGAAACCTTGCTGCTGAGTATGCGAATGAGGGATAAAGAACAACCAGGCAACTCGGTGCCAGGCTTGCTACTGTATTTTCATGGGAGGTATAGAGGAAGAAAAGCTGGCATCCCTGTGCCAACACTTGCTACTGTATTTGCATAGGAGGGATAGAGGAAGAGAAGCAGGCATCCCAGTGCCGAAGCTTGCCACTGTATTTGCATAGGAGCGATAGAGGAGAGAACCTGGCATCCCGGTATGTCAGGCATGCTATTGCACTTTGCCAATGGGATGCGGGAAAGGGAAACTGGCAATTCGTTCATAGAAAAACTTGCTGGTGCGATTGGATATGGTGGAAGAACCTAGCATCCTGGTGCCACGAATGCATGTTGCTAAATTTTGCGAAGGATGGATGGAGGGAAGGGAAACTGGCAAGGCGAGGGTAGAAGGCTTGCGACAGCTTTGTAAATAAGGAAAAACCTGGCAATCCAGTGCCTTTTTTTTTCATGCAGAGAAACTGGCCGTTTTGCAAATGAGAAATGAGACTGGGGCTAGAAGGATTCATGCTGCCTGTTGCCGATAGTAGGGAAGCTAGATGCTGCATTGCAAATGGGGGATGAAAGAAAACCTGGCAACCCGGTGCCGTTTAATTTAATCAATTAATTTATTTATTTTGTCTACGCTGAGAACTGGCAACCCGATGGCAGAAAAGCTCGCTGTTGCTTTTGCGAATGAGGGATATAGAAACCTGGCAACCCAGTGCCAAGGTTTGCTGCAGAGTTCAGACGGAGAGGGATGAGAGGCTGGGAACCTGGCAATTCGGAGCTGAAGCATGCTGCAGTTGCTACGGAGGGATGGAGAACTGGCAACTTGTGCTTTTTTTTTTTTTTTTTGTCTATGCAGGGAACCTGGCAACCCAATGGTAGAAAAGCTGCTGCTGCTTTTGCAAATGAGGGATAAAGGAACCTGGCAACTCGGTGCCCAGGTTTGCTGCAGAATTTTGCAAAGGAGTGAGGAGTGGCTGAGAACCTGGGAACCCAGTGCCAACATTTGTTGCACAATTTTGCGAGGGAGGGATGAGTGGCTGAGAACCTGGCAATCCGGTGCCAAGGTTTGCTGCTGAATTTTGCGAAGCAGGGATGAGGGGCTGGGAACCTGGCAACTCTGTGTTAAAGCATGCTGCATTCGCTACGGAGGGGTGGCGTATTGGCAACTCTGTGCCTTTTTTTTTAAGCTATGCCGAGAACCTGGCAACCTGGTGGTGTTCGGTGTGTTTCTTGAATTGCCGGAGGAAAAGCGATGGATGCAGAGCTTGAGTAGTTGTTCATCTGATGCGCTGACGAAGGAGAGGACGATTGTGGCGAATGGAAGGGTGGGTAAAATTATGTTACTCCCGTGAGAAGGCTGTGTTTAAAATTATCCGCTGAGAATGGACCCTGTTTGCACGTAAACGAGAATGATCAGATGGCAGCAGTGTTGCCAACTCCTCAGTAAGGAAAATCGCTATTGGTTGTCCTAAAAGTCGCTAGAAGTCGCTAAATGACGTCATCACCTAATTTGCATAATTGGTCATGCTAATATAATTGTAACCTATATGTTGTTGGAGAGAGAAATAACATCGTGGAAGAGACATAAAGTGAGTAAAAAACGTCCTAAATGCATTTAGAGTTTATTTAGAACTACAAATTAAATTTCTTTTAGCAATTATTGTTTTTTTTTAATGTCACAATTCCAACCCTGCTCCTTTACCGGGCTTGGACCGGCAAAAGTGACCCGAAATAGGCACTCTGGTGGAGTTACTTTGTGTGTGTGTGTTTATAAGTAGTTTTAAACCTTGTGATCCACAAAACAGCATAAGAGTAAAAGAGTAAAAGAAGAACTGACTGCGTTACAGCACCCGCTGTTTGTTGAGAGTAAAAGCGATACGCGCTTTCACGTCTTTTTTTAGCGCTGGGGGGTCTGAAAAGTCGCTAAGTTGGCAATACTGGATGGCAGAACTAGGGGAACCTATATAGATGGCAGCCGGAAGGAGCGTGTTTGGAGGCGTGGTCCTGCTCCTGAAATTCCGATAGGTAATCTCCAGTAGAATGAACAGACTTTATTCCGTTTGACAGACTAGTTGTACAGTATGGGATTAAGAAGAAAAGAATGTGAAAGTAAATTTTGTCTTTAAATAAAAGTCTTTAAATTAAATTAAGGTCTTTAATTTTAAACTGACCAATAAAAAAAAGGAAAACAAAACAGAGGTTGCCACTACAAAATACATTGCATATACATCTGGACTCTGTGTCAGCAATAAACACAATAAACATTACAGGGTTTAAGGTAGATTGAGTGTGAAGTGTGTGTATAAAAGTATGTACGTAGACCTTTTTTTCAAAAGTGTTATTCATAAAAAGAGAATAATAGTTAAAAGAATGATATAAAATGAAATACATGATGCAGTCTCTAAACTCAGCTGTGATTGAGAAAGCCAAAGTCAATACTGACAATACAGCATCTGACAAGACTGCCGGACCAGCTGCCTGAGCTGAGCAGGGAAATCCTTTACAAGGAGGTAAACCAGGGGAGTCCAAACACTATTCAAACACACAAGACCACGAACTATCTGATGAGCACCAAAAACTCCCTCATCCCAATCTGGACTCATCCGCCGTTTTGACAAAACTCTTGAATAAAGGCTGAGGTTCTTGAAAAGTGCAAAAAATACGGTAATAGCACTAAATATGAAATAAATTATACTAATCTGCCAGAGCTCTGTCCTGATCTATCCTTAAAGTGAAAGTTGTTGTTGTAAGGGGTTTGAATAATGCAATTTTCAAGTTTTACATTTTAAATTACATTTATTTTAGATCCATAACATCATTAGCTAAATGCTAATAGCTAGTGAAGCTAATACAGAGCAATAACAAGGAATAACAATGACATCTTGCATACAAGATAAGGAGAATGAGTTTTAAACCAAAAGAGTAAATTCATTCCACCAGGTTTTTAGTCATTCACAGAATACAAGGCAATAGAATAGGAAACAAATACATAGATAAAGGTATATATACATATTTATCTAACCACTTGTGCCAAAACTGTTATCCAGAAAAAGCGAGTGATAATTAAGAGAATGAAGCACATTGTAGTACATAAAGCAGTCTTTACCTTAGTTACTTTTGCATGCAAAGTGCATTAATTACTATTAAGATATTGTTGTGCTCACAGTTTGTTCCATGGGTACACTGCCGTATTCTGACACAAACAAACGACTAAATGTCTGACGAAACCGCTGAAGCAGCTGTTGGAGCTGAGCAGGAATATCCATGACATGGAGGTAAACCAGGGGGTTCAAAACACTATTCAGACACACAAGACCACGACTGATCTGATGAGCACAGAAGACTCCCTCATCCCATGTTGGATACTTGCCATGTTTAAAAAAAGATACTCGTGAATAAAGGCTGAGGTTCTTAAAAATATGGTAGGGGATGTAACAAACTGAGAAGAGCAAAATCAAAATGAACATCAACTTTAAGCTTTTTTGTATCACCACCTTATTAATGGTATTTTTGTGGTAGAGAACAAGAGTCACGTGTCCATAGCAGCCAAGAAAGATAAGGAAAGGCATAACAAACCCAGTCAATGTCCAGCCAACACTGTATTTCAGGTAATTCTCAACATACTTTGTAGAGGTGGTATGGTGACATTTTTCAGTTCCATTTGTTGAGTTTTTGGGGTAGAACATGTCTGGAAGACTTTGAGCACTCACCAACAGCCAAACCACGACTGAGATAGCCACAGAGTTACGGACAGTCATCTTTCCCTTCGCTTTCATTGGATGGACAATAGCCAGGTACCTGTGCACACTTATACAGGTGAGGAATCCAATGCTGCCGTATAAATTCAAGTTGAAACAGAATCTTGTGATCTTGCAGAAGGCATCTCCAAATATCCATTTTTTCTTCATAAAGTAGTAGGCTGTTAAAAATGGGAGTGTTGGCAGGAACAAAAAATTGGCAATTCCAAGGTTCAGAAGAAACACATTAATGTGTCCAAGACTTTTCCATTTCTGAAGCAGAGACTTCAGTCCCCATACATTAGCTCCCAGACCAATCATGAGCACAAAGGTATAAATAGCAGGCAGAGTTATATGTTCATAGACTGATTGAAACCATTTAGTTGTATTCATTTTGTCTCCTAACATGTTGTCCACACAACTGCTCTCCTCTGTGGCGGAATTAAAAGTAAAAAAATAAGACCAGATGTACATGTTCTTCCTGCTTGTGACCCTGTGTGTTGAAACAAGTTTCAGCACACAGGGTCACAAGCAGGGTCACAAGCAAGTGCGAAATCTCATGCATCCATTTCTTTGCTTGTTCACAAGAACAACTTGTTATTATCTTTTGAAAATAATAAAATTGTGTGTGTTAGAGTAGATTTTTTTAGATTGTCATTTGTGCAAAGATATATATAACCATTGCTTGTATGTGTTTTGATAAAATGTTTCTTCCATATTAGGTTGCCTACATAAGATGTAGGAAGCTGTCTTGTTGCTACAAGTTTCCATCGTATCTTTAGAAACCACAAGTTCCCGTTCCTTTTTTTAAGAATAGTTGGACTGCTAACTTCTGTTTTTGTATAGAGCGACTTGACAAGAGGTCGCGCCATGTATGGTGTGACAGGAGATGGCACACACACACACGCACACACACACACACACACACACACACACTTGCTCATATATGCTTGCCTTAACTGTTATGTGGGAAACTGAACTGTGTGTAACTGCTTTTTATTAGTGAAAGGAGCCATAAGGGAAGTCAGGTTCAAAGCTAACTGAGTTCACATGAAGGATGAATAATCCTAAGACCCTGGCCGGACTTCCCTTAAGTGAAACAACAAAGAGCGCTGTGTTGTCTTGCTTTGTTTGCAGTTGGTTGGTCTCTGTTTCAGCAGGGTTTGTTTGAATAAACCCAATAGTGTGGTGTTATGTCTGTGTTTTTCTGTGTCTCCTTTTTGGCATAGGTAGGCGTGTGCAACAATTCACCAAACTTGGCACACCTGTCATTCATTAGACACTTTCTTCAGAAGCGTTCTTAAGGAGCTGCCCGACAGAGCTCTAGTGTTGGAGTATTGTCCTTTCTGGAGTGCCTGTAAACCTGCCCGGTTGCCTACTGGAGCTTGTGGATTTATTTTGCTTGTGACTGAATAGAGTTTTGTTTCCTCCCCAGGATTTTCGCCTCTCTGTTTCCCTGTGTAGCCTCGTCTGGTTCGTCTCCTTCCAGAGGTTTGGGCAGACAGTATCAAGTAAGCTCTACACCTCTCTCTGTAAATTCTGGTTTATGTTTGTTCTCGGTTTTGGGCAAGACCCTCCTAATTCTCATGTTCCTCTCCCCTTAGATCGAGTGCGTTACTAGTGTGTGTTTCTTCCCCTGGACATCCTGGCTCCACGTTACCATTTACATTCTGTTGCAAATACATTGTTTCTGAAATTCGCCCTCCACTGTTTTTTTGTTGTTGTTTTTTTGTCTGTCCCATTTGGTTCTTTAGCCATCAGAATTGTTGTCTGAAGGCCAACAAGGATACCCAATGGATTTACTTTACCAAGTGGATCATCACGGCCTTGCCGTATTGGTCCATTTGATTGACCTTTGTTATTATTATTTATGTTATTTTATTTTCAGTTGTTACAGGCAGGACAGACATGACTAGGGGATAGGAAAGGGAGAAAGAAAGATGAAGGAAAAGAAAAACAGAGGGGAAGAGGGACAGTGAGAAAGGGCACTTAAAAAGAGAAAGAGAGAGAGAAAAAAAACTCCTGGATCACCCGTTGAGAGAAAAAGAAGAGAAAACAAGCAAAAAAAGAGAGCAACACAACACCATCGCATTAATCTAGCTAAGTGTAAACAGCAGTAAATACTAAATATTGAATGT